>NW_026068137.1:520177-748480 GCF_014885135.2 Alexandromys fortis | reverse complement strand
TTGGGAGCTCAGTCCAGTGCTCCAGTGTGGGTCTCTGTCTCTATCTCCATCCATCACCAGATGAAGGTTCTATGGTGATATGAAAGATATTCGTCAGTATTGCTATAGGATAGGGTCATTTCAGGTTCCCTAGCCTCAGCTTCCCAAGGGACTAACTGGGGACATTACCTTGGGCTCCTGGGAGCCACTCTAGGTTCAAGTCTCTTGCCAACACTAAGGTGGCTCCCTTAACTAAGATATGTGCTTCCCTGCTCCCCTATCCAACCTTCCTTTATCCCAATCTTCCTGTTTCCCCAATTTCCTTTTAAGCCTAGAAAGAGCTGTCCTCTCAGGATCACACAGTCATAATGACCAGAACCCAAGTTCTCCCTGAAACCACACCAGCTTCCCACCTAAAGCATCCCTGGTTATATTATAAATTTTGGATACCCATTCCACAAATTTATTTTGCATTTTTTATATATTCTATTCACCAGTTAACTTAAAATGTACCTTATTAGTGATGGGCACTGTGATAAATGCAGGAAGATAGCAACACAGGGGGAAGAACAAATAAGACACAGAAATAAGCAAGCATTACCAAGTCCCAGAGATATAAGCAAGAAATAAGCAAGAATGATGATGAGAACCTGGGGATTTTTTCCAGGATAATGTGGTTTCATGGAACAAGACCTCCTGAAAGGTCTCTGTGAACCCTAAAAATATTTTTCCCAACAAACAAGAAATGGTTTGGAAAAATTATGCTCAAATTTCCAGAATGGTTATTTATACATATTTATTTTCATTTAATATAGAAATGAATACTTGGTCTATTGATACAAATTTAAGGCCAAATTTGTTGCACTATGTGTATATGTATTTCTGTTCTTGTTTAAGTTATTGTATTTGTGCAATTAATTTAAAAATGTAATGTATAATTAAAAATTGAAGATTAATAGATAGTCATAACCATCAAACTTGTAGTCATGTTTTGTAGGTGTTCTAGATATATAGAGATATATTCCAGTTAGATAGATAATCTTCAACACTTCAAAGATCTATGGAACATGGCATTTAAAATGTTTTAAAAAGTTAGACTTTTCTCAGCAGTGAAACATGTCTGCTCCTGGCAGCATCAATTACTTCAGAGAGGTTGATGGGCATTGAAGAAACTCGTTATGAATTTTGCCTTCAATGTGACAAGGCTAGTCTTCTGGGTAAGAAACTTCTTTTGCATGGACTACTTTATGGCATGCTGTATGAACTGGGCATGCAGGATCCACAGAAGAGTGACTGCTGAACTCTCCAGAAGATGGAATGGTCCTTCAGGGTTCCTGCTTCACAGAAGAAACTGCCAGACATTCTGCAGGACACAAAAGAAAGCAACTGATGAACTTTGCCATTACAAAGCAGAACAGATCTTCAAATTTCCTGTTTCATGGAAAAGTCTGATAGATACAGGCCCAAGATGTTTCTGTTATTTCTAGAGTTTTAAAAGTTGCTTATAATGTACTTCCTATTTACTTAGATAGTAGTGTATCCTTTTGGGGTCTTTGAAGAGTTAAAGGCAGATAGTTATAGCTTTCTTTAGTTATGATGAAAGATAAATTAGATATATAAAACTTTATACTCACAAAGATAAGATAGATGTTAGAATATTTTCTTTAATTTTTGCTTTATACAAATAGACTATTGTAACTCTAATTCTTGCTTGGTAACTGTTTTTATATGTAATTTTATTATATTAATGCTAAAAAACTTTCTTTTTAATTGGACAGAAAAAGGGAGATGGTGTGGAATGTCCTTCAGTATATGTGTTAATTTTGTTGTTTAATGAATAAAGCTGCTTTGGCCAATGGCTTAGCAGAATAAAGTCAGGCAGGAAGTTAGAACAGGAGAGACATATAGAGAAAGTAGGCAGAGTCAACAAAACACCATGTAGCTGCCGAAGGAAACAGATGCTGGGCACTTACTAGTAAGCTACAGCCTCATGCCGATACACAGGATAATAGAAATGGGTTAACTTAAGATGTATAAGTTAGTTAATAAGAAGCCTGAGATAATAGACCAAACAGTGTTGTAATTAATGTAGTGATTATTGAGGTCTGGGCAGCCAGGAAACAGACCAGCAGTCTCCTCCTACATGTACCTGTGATGCAAATGTCATCATCCTTACATTATGGACCAGAATCTAACAGTTCAAATTCCTGAAAAACAATGTCCATCGGTCATTGTTGTATAAATTGGGCTAAAAATGGCTTCAGCTCTCATAGGTGCCACTTATGCAAATTTATGTTAAAATTATATTTATTCAGAAGTTATTCATAGGAGTTTGCATTTTCATGTCAAATGATTATATTTTCATAAAATATATAATTATTTTAAAATTCTGATTTCCACATGAATAAAATGTCTGAATCAAAAAATTAAAGTGAAGAAGTCTTATCACCTGAACATGAAATAAAAAGGGATCAGAGTTTGAGGTCTTCATAGTGCTTGAGTTTATGCCAAAGCAATAGGAACACTTTAAATGTTTTACTTTAATTCCTTCACTCTAGAAATGAAATACAGAAGAACTAAACCAGTACAACAAAGAAAAACAAAAATCTACCAAAGAGATCAAAGAATCCCCCAGATGACAAGCAGTTGTAAGGTTAAAAGTCTGGGAAAGAAAAGCCTGTACATGTGACCTTGGGGAGCTCATAAAAATGGAATATTTAGGAAAAAAAACAACCCTCTTGACTAACCATTAGAGAATGTCTGTTAAAAACTCCTAACAAATCTTTTGTAAAAAGTATTTAATAATTTTTATATTTTAATGAAAAAATTTGGAGCCTGAGAACAGCCATAGATGACTCAGTACACATATGATATTTCCCAGAAAAGTAATGAAAATCACAAAACAGCGTAAACTATAACCTATCTGGAACAAAGCAATGGAATATGTATGTACAATGTCACTAGTTGGAAAACCAATAAAATTACTCATAAAGATATCAGTAATTCTCAAATAAATCTGTATGAAGAATTATCAATTAATATGCCATCAGGATTTATGCTCATACATTGTCCTCTAATTCTGATATTCAAATAGAAGTGAAGAAAGAAACCCAAAGAACTGAGGCATGCTTCAAGAAAGCCAAAAACAAGACCTACCCAATGGTATTCAGTTTACAAAGCCTAAATATAACCTAATCAGTCTATATGTTACACACACACACACACACACACACACACACACACACACACATATGTTTCCATTTGGTATTGAATAGCTAATTGTTCTGATGGCTCCTGAGAAAGAATATTTCTGCCATCCCAGCATTCCTTAGTTACCGGTAGCTCTTTATGTAGGGTGGCAGCCACGTGGGCCTTTCCCAGTTCCCTTTGACGTGTCTATTGGTGTCATCCTTGTTCAGCTCATGCTTGTCTGGACAGTCATGTTGGTGAGTCTTTCTGAGTATAACTTCTGACACTCCTAGAAGACACAATCTGCCAGCAAGTCTCCTGATCTTCCAACTCTTAAAATCTTTCTGTGCCCCCACCTTCCCGGCTTCTGAAATGTTACCTGAGCTTCTGTGCAAGAGTGTTTCAAATACGTATCCATTGGGACTGGGCTTCACAACTCTGCATTCTGATTGGTTGTGATTTTTCTGTATTAGTTTTTATCTGTCACAAATGAATATTGTCTTATTGATGGATAAGCACTATACAATCTAAGTAATTGTCTTTATATCCACAGATAAATTGGCATTTAGTAAGAGAGAAATCTTTGTCTTTTAAAAATACTCAGGGTTCCCGGGTCAAGAAGCTACATCTAGTGAAGTCTTCCTGCTGACAGAGTGTTCCGGTGAATTAGTACCTTAAAAAATACAGGGGTGATCCATGTGTGTGTCCTATTTGGACAGCCTTACGGAATTAGTAGGACTGAATCAAGAGGATTCCCTTTACTGCCTTTAACTAACCGTTACCCTTGAGGCTTCACAGTTGGATTGAGTGTCTATCTTTTTCATACCACACAGAGGAGATTAATTTCTATTCATGTTGAACCATATCCAAAAGCACAGCATCACCTCCATCCCACTGAAGCGAGGTCTCCAAAAAATGAGCTTGAGAGGCATACATTCAGTCCACAATAGCCCACCCAATTATGAGCATATTTTTCTTTTGCTGTTCACTGAAAACAGGGAGCACACTTTTGAAGACATGGTGAAAGAATCAGTATCCTTGTCATTCTTCTGGATTGCATATTTTCAAAAGAATAAATGTCCTGAAGCTAAAACTTAGACACTCGATTTTTATTTTCGCTAACTCTTAGTTATACAAATTCAGCTGCAAGTTCACATGACTTTCTGGGGGTGTACATCCTCCACTTTAATTAGCATTGGGACAGCCAAGACTTGTGCATAAACACCTTGAAAATGCCATTTATTTCATTCCTAAAGATACTATTTGCAGAACTACCCTGTGACAAGGCCAGCATAGTACATCATTAATGACTTAAGAAAAAGAAAACGGTATCAATTAAAGCATGTTCTTTTATAAAAAGATAGCAATTAACCAAAGGCCCACGTGTTGACATTCACTGCTATTTCACAGCAGATTTAGTGTGATAGCAACATAACTGATTTTGGAAGTGAAAATAATTGATGTTTCAGACACACATGGCATTAAAAATAGGATTTTCTTCCATTGGAGGGTTGAGATATATTGTTGACTAAAAACATCCACTTCTATATCCAGCACCCTGAAGACATCCTCCCCAGAGCAGGACCATAGGGTTCCTTGTCTCCATGGCAGCTCAGCCTGAGCATCTGAGCATCTGCCTCAGCCAGCTCCTGCCTGGAGATGCAGATGGTACTCAGAGGAAATAGTCTGGATGCAGTGTCTCAGCACACCTCAGCTCTGATGTTAAAGGATAGCAATGCAGACCCCGTATATTCAAGCTCATATTCTCCCAAAGCAGTAGGCACAACTAAGGTAATGAGAGCCCTGTTTCAGCTCTGTTGTAGGAACCAACCTGAGCCAGGTCCATGCCGTGAAGGAATCTGAGGCATCAGCAGATGTGTCCAGCTGACAGAGCCCAACTCTTCAGTTCTATGAAGTTAAAGCAAGAGATGGAGAGAATCTTGTAGAGGGAAAAGAAAGGGATCAGCAAAGTTTACACAAAAAATAGTGAAGGTAAAAATGAACTTCCCTTTGGAAAATAAAGCATCCCTATCCAAAGGAGGAATGTAGGAGAGATGAATAAACTCATTCCCAGTTCTTGGCCATTGAGTATGGCATAGTAAAGGGAAGTAGGATAAAATATAATTTTGAAGGAGACGAAACATTTGGGAATTACTTCAAAAGTCAAGTTATTCGTCCAGCCTTCAACATCCACAGGTTCTATCCACAGATCCAACGTATTCACAGATTACAAATACTCTCTGGAGAACATTTAGCTATGTGCTGAATTGCACAGAGACTGCCTTCTTGCTGTTATTCTGAAAATCATGCAATATAACAATGGTCTGCATGGCATTCGTCCTATATAAGATATTACAAACAGCCTAGAGAGTACTTAGAATAAATAGGAGGTGTGTGTGGCCTCTATGAAAATATTGTGCCATGTGAGGAAGTTGAGTATCCTGGATAACCTTCTGGAAACTGGGTCAGGAAAATTTTTGTCATATTAAAGAGATTAGAAATTGGTGGCATTCTTTGAATAGAGAGTTCTACTATTAGTACAAATACAATATATCGGATAAGAGAGAAGAAACATTTAAGATTTCTGTGGAGTCTAAGCAAGACACAATAAGGACCTGGAAGTGAGGAGAGTAAGTGGGTAAAGAGGTAGTATCACTGAAAGCAGAAGAAGATGGCTCAATTGGAGCTCTGGTAGAATCACTTAGGTCAAGAATGCACCAACAAGTCTTCTTATCTCCATAGCAACTGGTTTGTTGGAAGGAAAGGCTATGAGTAGCAGAAAGACAGGTAGAAAACCCCCAGGTCCTGTCATGTCTTCCCCAGGAGCTCGGCTCATGGCGGGGAGTACTGATGCAGTAACACTCTTTTGAGTGTGACAAAAAATACATTGGAAGCTATTTGTCACAAATGTCAGTGTTGGGCTTTTGGGGGTCGTAACCTACAGTTTAGGCTGATCGACCCGAAATCTTCATTGGAGCTGGAATATAGATTCGTGATATGGGTGGGTACAGTGGTGTTCCCCTTGTGAGGTTTGTCTGTGCAGGAACCACAGTGTCCTCAGTTTCCAGGCAAGACATGCAACAGAATCCAGAAACCAGAGCTGGGACTCTAAAGTCAGATATAGCCCTGGGTGAGCACACCTCCTCATTCTTTCAATAAGGGAACAGGACGGAGAGGGAGCTGTAGCGAGCAGAGCTCTGGCTCCACAAAGCTAAACCTACGAACGATGCAAACACCCCAAGGTCTACATGATGCTGTTCATGTCTGCCTCAAGCTGCTCACAGTGTGTGAGGGAGGAAGAGCAGAAGTCTAGAACTGTAGAAAGGAAAGACCTCAGAAGAATAATTCTAATTTCCGTTCTCTGTGAAGAAAAACCACGTGGTTACATGGAAGCATGCTCATGATTCAGCTGTAAACACACCACATCTAGTCATCTGTCTGCACATTACTTTGCATTATCTATCCAGCCACATGAATGCAGAGAAAAGGCAGAAACCCATACTGGAAGATCAGTGGTGGCTACATGTGTCAGGCATATTGCTCAACGTTGTATCAGCTTCTTCTCCACACTGCCTGTTTTTTTTTTTTTTTTTTTTTTTTTTTTTTTTTTTATAATCTTACTACATTTCTATTGTAAAAAGGAAGGGACATTTGTAAGACTAAGACTTCCCTTGGAAAGGCCACTCCTGCCAGGGAAGGAGGTAGGCTGGCAGCAGATCTTTCTCTCTTCTTCCATTCCTCCTTATCCAAACCCCCAGTCACATTCCTAGATCTGCAACACAACAGCGGCTACAGTCTTCCTCCCTTCTTTCTTTCTTTCTTTCTTTCTTTCTTTCTTTCTTTCTTTCTTTCTTTCTTTCCTTCCTTCCTTCCTTCCTTCCTTCCTTCCTTCCTTCCTTCCTTCCTTCCTTCCCTGCTCACATCTCCTGGGGATCCCAGGAGCCTTCTCCTCCTCACTGCCCTTCCCACACATGGTTTTATCCCATCCCCCAAATCCAGCTGGATCACCCTGCTTAACCACAAGCCAGTCATTCCAGGGAAGCAGGTACATTGACTTCAGATTCTAACCCTCTCCTTCCATTTCTGCAATCCTTCGGTCTCATCCCCAGATCTATAGCAGACCGGGAAGTGCATTTTAAGCAACTTCCAAACTCTAGAATTGACCGAGACATCTCTTCACTCTCTGCCAAAATTCCAGGGAGACTAACTAAGCAGATCCTGGCTGGATACTTGGCTTTCCTTCCTCCTGTGAACCTTCTCAGACCCCTGTTCTACCCCCACTCCTAAGTGTCAGCTCCCAATACTCAGCAACACATTTCATCCAGAACCCCAGTGGCCACACACATCCAGAGCCCAGAAACCATACCAACTGAATATTTGAGTGTAGCTGAAGAACAAAAACAAAACCTGAATTCCTTTTTAAAATCCAGGAAAACACAAACAAGCATTGTAAGGAAGTGAAGAAAACTGTTCCAGACCTGAAAATGGAAATAGAATCAATAAAACCCAAACTGGGTTCATTATGGAAATGAAAACTTTAGAAATCTGAACAGGAACTACAGAGGTGGCTTCACCGATAGAATCTGAGAGATGAAAGAGAGAATCTCAGGCACTGGAGACATGATAGAAGAAACAGATACATTGGTCAAAGAAAATCCTAAACCTAAAAATAAAGCAAAAGAAAAAAACCTCTGAAACAAAACATTTAGGAAATATGAAACACTAGGAAAGACCAAATGTAAGAATAATAGGAATAGAGAAGAAACCAAGCTCAAAGGCCTGGAAAATATTTTCAATAAAATCATAGGAGAAAATATTTCTAACCTAAAGTAAGAGATGCCTATACAAACACAAGAAATACAAAAAACACCAACTAGACTGGACCAGAAAAGAAAGTTCCCTCAGCACATCATAATCAAAAAACTCAATATACAGAATAAAAGAATATTAAAAGCTACAAAAGAAAGAACTGAGTAACATATAAAGACAGACCTATTATAATTATACCTAACTTCTCATTGGAGAATAATGTCCTGTAGCCTCTATGAGACCACAGGTACCATCCCAGACTACTATAACCAGAAAACTTTGCATCACCACAGATAAAGAAAAGAATATATTTCATAATAAATACAAATTTAAGCAATATTTATCTACAAGTCCAGCCCTACAGAAAGCGCTAGAATGAAAACTCCAACATGAGTAGGTTGTTTACAACCATAAAAACACCGGGAGTAAATAACCCCGTGCCAGCAAAATCAAAAGAAGAGAATAATCTCACACTGCTAACACTAACAGCAACAATAACAACAACAAATTAACAGTAATCAACAATTATTGGCAATTGAAACCTCTGTATCAATGGATTCAATTCCATAATAAAATGACACAGACTGGCAGTCCCCACCTGCCTGCTAACAAGACAACCACCACTGCCACCCACTGGATTCTGCTCCCCAAGATCTACTTCACCACCCAATCCCTCCTACCCCATCATCCTCCCTGTGGCCGACCCTTCCCTGTAATTCTAACAGACTTTATAGACACAGGTACAACTCACACCAGGCAAAAAAAAAAAAAAAAAAAAAAAAAACAGGTGAGTGTCTGGCCTTCCAGCTGAGCTACCCCAATCTCCAGACTTTCTAGAGTTCAATGAAAATGAATGCACAACATACCCAAACTTATGGGACTCAATGAAAGCAGTGTTAAAAGGAGAGTTCATAACACTAAATGCCTACATAAAGAAGCTAGGAAAATTTCACACTAGCAACTTAACAGTACATCTGAAAGTGCTAGAACAAAAGAAGCTAACACACCCAAGAAGAGAAAACATGAGGAATAATCAAACTGAGGGCTAAAATCAACAAGATAGAAACAAAGAAAACAATACAAAAAAATCAGTGAAACATAGAGTTGGTTCTATGAAAAAGTCAACAAGATAGACAAACTTTTATCCAAACTAAATACTACAGAGAAAAAAATCAAACAAAATCAGAAATGAAAAGAGAGACACACTAACAGATACTGAGCAAATCCAGATAATCATTATGTCATACTTACAAACCTGCACTCCACAAAAATTAAAAATCTAAAAGACATAGACAAATTTCTTGATAAGTACCACATACTAAATTAAATCGAGACTAGATAAACAACTTAAAACGCCTATGGAAATAGAAGTGGTCATAAAAAAGTCTCCCAATCAAAATAAATAAATAAATAAATGTTTTTTTTTTTTTAAAAAAAAAAAAAAGCCTAGAGCCAGATGGTTTCAGTCCAGAATTCTACCAGGCTTTAAAATATAGCTAATAGCAATACTCCTCAAATTGTTTCACACAATAGAAACAGAAGAAACATTGCCAAATACTTTTTATGAGGTTATAGTCACCCTAATACTCAGACCACACAGAGCATCAACAAAGAACGAGAATTACACATCAATTTCCCTCATGAATGTAGACACTAAAATACTGGCAAACTGAGTCCAAGAATATATCAAAAATATCATCCAGCATGATAAGGTAGGCTTTGTCCCAGAGATGGTTCAACATACAAAAATATGTCACCATATAAAAAAAAAACTTAAAGAAAAAAACATATATCACTAGATGCTGAAAAAGTCTTTGACAAAATCCAACACCCCTTTATAATTAAGGTTTTGGAGAGTCAGGGATACAAGGAACATATCTAAACTTAATAAAAAGTCATACACATCAAATTAAATGAAGAGAAAAGCAAAGCAATTCCACTAAAATCATGAACAAGGCAAAACTGTCCACTCTCTTGATAGCTATTCAATACAGTATTCAACATTCTAGATAGAGCAATAAGACAACAAGAGGAGATCTAGGGTATACAAATTGAAAGAAGTCAAAGTATCACTATTTGCGGATGATATGGTAGTGCACATAAGCAATCCCAACAATTCCACCAGAGAATCCCTACAACTTTTAAACACCTTCAGTGATGTGGCTGCATATAAGATTAACTCCAAAAGAATCAGTAGCCTTTCTATATAGAAAATGATAAATGAGCTGAAAAAGAAAGCAAGGAAACAACATCCTTTACAATAGTCACAAATAATATAAAATATCTTGGGTTAACTCTAACCAAGCAAGTGAAAGACCTGTATGACAAGAACTTTAAGTCTTTGAAAACACAAATTGGAGAATATATCAGAAGTTGAAAAGATCTCCCATGTTCATGAATTGATAGGATTAACATAGTAAAAACAGCCATCGTACCAAAAGTAATCTACAGATTCAATGCAATCCCCATTAAAATTCCAAAACAGTTCTTTACAGACCTCAAAAGAGCAATATTCAACTTCATATGGAACAGCANAAAAAAAAAAAAAAAAAAAAAAAAACAGTATAGCTAAGACAATCTTGTACAGTAAAGGAACTTCTGAAAGTGTCACTATCCCTGACTTCAAGCTCTACTATAGAGCTATAGTAGTAAAGGCAGTATGATATTAGCATTAAAACAGACAGGTGGGTCAATAGAATCTAATCAAAGACCCTGACATAAACATAAATCCACACACCTATGAACAACTAATTTTTGACAAAGAATCCAAAATTAGACAATGAAAAAAAAGAGAGCATCTTCAATAAATGGTGCTGGCAAAACTGTATGTTGATATGCAGAAGAATACCAATAAATCCATATCTATCACCCTGCACAAATCTCAAGTCCAAGTGAATCAAAGACCTCAACATAAATTCAGTTCCACTGAACCTGATAAATGAGAAAGGGGGAAATAGTCTCAAATACATTGGCACAGACAACAATTTACTGAATAGAACACCAGTAGCATAGACACTAAGATTGACAACTAAAAATGGAACCACCTGAGACTGAAAAACTTCTTTAAGGCAAAGGACACTGTCAAGAAGACAAAACAGCAGCCTACAGATATAGCAAGAGATCTTCACCAACCCCGCATCTGACAGAGGGCTGATCTCTGAAATATATAAAGAACTCAAGAAACTAGACATCAAAAAAAATAAAACCAAATAATCCAATTTAAAAATGGGGTACAGATCTAAACAGAGAATTCTCAACAGAAGCGTTTCAGGTGGCCAAAAGACACTTAAAGAAATGTTTGACATCCTTAGCAGTCAGGGAAATGCAAATCAAAATGATTCTGATATTCCATCTTACACCTGTCAGAATGGCTAAGATAAAATAATGCCAACTTAAGCTGGAGAGAATGTAGAACACTCTTCCATTGCTGGTGGGAGTGCAACCTTACACAACCACTTTGGAAATCAATATGGCAGTTTCGCAGACTTGGGAATCATTCTACCTCGAGACCCAGCTATACCAATTTGGCGCATATACTCAAAGAATGCTCAATAATACCACAAGGATACATGTTCAACTATGTTCATAGCAGTGATATTTATAATAGCCAGAACCTGGAAACAACTGAGATGTCCCACAACCAAAGAATGGATAAAGTAGTATATCTACACAATGGAGTATTATTCAGTTGTTAAGAACAATGACATCAGGAAATCTGAAGGCAAATAGATGGAACTAGAAAAAAACATCTTGAGTGTGGTAACCCAGACCAAAAAGACAAACTTGGTATATACTCACTCATAAGTGGATATTAACTGTAAAGGATAATTGCACTGTTACCCAGAGAGGTTAGGTAACAAGGAGGCCCTAAGAGAGATACCTGGTTTTCCTGGGAAGGGAAAAAAGATCTCCTGGATAAACTAGGGGTTTAAGACCTCACTCATGCCGGGCGATGGTGGCACACGCCTTTAATCCCAGCACTCGGGAGGCAGAGGCAGGCGGATCTCTGTGAGTTCGAGACCAGCCTGGTCTACAGAACTAGTGCCAGGACAGGCTCCAAAACCACAGAGAAACCCTGTCTCGAAAAAAAAAAAAGACCTCACTCATTTCTTTGCTTTATGTCTAAAAGTCACTTATGAGTGTAAAAATGGTTAGTTTCTCTCCAGCTAGATGCCTGGGCTTACTTTCTCTATTATTTATGGAAAGAATCATGTGAAAAATAAAAGGGCCTTTAGAGCATCACCCATCCAGTTACTGACTTTGGATCTCCTTCAAGACAAATCAACCTTTTCCTAGTAGCTGGGAAATGTGATCAATGGGTTCAACGAGTGAGGTCATTTTTTTTCTTCAGAATCTTTTTTTAATTGTTTTTATTGTGCTATGTTTTTCTCTGCTCCCTTCCTTCCCCCCTCCTCTTCTACCCTCTCCCATGACCCCGACACTCCCAATTTACTCAAGAGATCTTGTCACTTTTTCCTTCCTATGTAGATAGATCCATGTATGTCTCTCTTAGGGTCCTTTTTGTTGTCTGTGTTCTCTGGGGTTGTGGACTGTCTTGAAATTGCAGGCAAATGGATGGATTAAGAAAAAAAAACATATTGAGTGAGGTAACCCAGGCCCAGAGAAATAGAGCTCACACTAAGATGATCCCAGCACTTGGAATCCCACATCTTTAATTCCAGGACTAGGGAAGTGGAGACAGGGGTGATATGGCTGGGTGGAGAGGAATATAAGGCAGGAGGAGACAGAGCTCAGGGCAGTCTGAGGTTTGTTGGAGACAGATGCAGTCTGGAGATGCAGTCTGAGGACAGGATCTCTTCTTTGGCCTGAGCATTGGTAGACCAATCCAATCGTCAGCATCAACCCCCATCTCTGACTCTGGGGTTTTTTTTTATTAATACCAATTAGAATTCATGCTACACTTACCACCTAGCTTTTCAAAGGGAATGAAGATTTTTACACTCAAGAGGAGATATGCAGGATAGCTTCTCATACAAATTGAATTCTGTACCTTTGAATCCAGCAAATCTGTCCTAAGAGTCAACTGTACAGATGACGCACATTTCGCAGGCAGAAAGAGTACAGTTCGGCTATCTGCCTCAAGGTGCCCCTCTGTCTTAGCACAGTACATTGAACGTCTTGAAGACCAGCCTGTGCAAGTGTTCATCATGGTCCCACACAAGCCACGGTTTCAGATTGCTGGAGTGCCTTAAGTCTCATCAGCCCACACAGAAACAGAGATCAGGAGGAAAACACAAAAAAGCAAAGAGACAGAAGCAACGACAAGTTGGAAGCTGCTGTCTTTCTTTTCAAAGCAATAATGATGAACACAAAGCTTATAATTAGTGCTGGCAGTGAACAGTTTTAGAGTCCTGTGCTCTTTTCAAAATTTCCCACCACACACGAGGCCAAAGCGATCTTCCAGAACCCCAGAGCTGCCCAGGGTTTGGCATTTAGTCTTCAGCCCCAGCTTAATAGGATAAAATGCCCGTTACTTATTTCTGCCTTCCAAAGGCTACTATAGCATTAACATTCTCCTTTGCATTGAATTGGATTGCTGACTTCAGATTGTCTTTCCCAAATGCCTTTATATCTGTCTTTCCTATTAGAGTTCAACGTTGGTTGTATGGCAGCTGTGCAGACAACATCTCCCGTCCCTCCTCACCTCTGCTAATTCTAGATTTATTCATTGGTGCCCTTAATATCTCACCCTGTGTTTTAGCTGGCATACTTCACAGCTTTTGAGTTTTCTATCTGGGGGATGGTATAACCACATAACCAAGGCCAAAGACTGTGCTCTTTTTTTCTTTTTGGTCTGGTGTTCAGTGTTGCAGTGAGCTGCCCTCGTACTAAGAATGAAGATTCATCATGAATAAGAAAGCAGGATTGGGTGTGAGGAGTCAGGTTGACCCTGAGTAAATGTGTGTTAGTGACAAGGACCAGTTCCTCAGAGCCATGGGAAACTGGAAATGCCTTTCCCCCGGTCAGGTTCAAAAAGGCAGGGGTCCTCTGGTCTAAGTAAAGCACTTATATGCAAAAACTAGCACCTGGAACATCCTTCTACTCAATGTTCACAGACCGACACTGTTCCCTACAGAAACTAGCTAACCCCCCATGCTCTACTTGGTACTATTCCATCAGAGTGCGTACAGCTCACCTGTCCCTAGATTTTCTGGGTCCCTGCTTCTGTCATTTTGTCAATATCTGTCCTTTATTCGTTCCTCTTCACCTCTAGTTAAGATTCCAGTGCTATGAGAGACACCGCCTAGGACAGAGAGTAGCTTCCAGAATACGGCGAAGCCAAGAGAAACAGAAACTGAGATACAAATCCCCTAATGATTGCAGACGATTTTGTCTTATGTTATATACCATCTGTGATTCATAGAAAACAGTCCAAAAATCACAAAGGATATGACTAGAATACTCACACAGGTCAACGCCTACCAGGTCCTTTCAGGTATCTTTCAGGGTCCTCTGCTGAGTTTTAGGAATGCTGCAGCCTTTAAGAGGCCAGACTTACTGTCTTCCTAGTGTTCCCCTTATCACAATCTCACACTCCAAAGCTCCTATTGGTTGCTCTTTGAAAATTTTGCAAGGACATCCACCTCTATCAGTGTCTCTCAGATGAAACTAAGCTATAATAGTTCTAAAGAAACCTTTCCCAAATGTTCTCATACCATCAGCGAGAGTTCCCTTTTTGTGCCTTTCTGTGTATGTTTATCTCTGTGAGTCTATTTACACAGGGCTGCCAGTGAAATTCCAAGAAGTGGAGCTTTGAGCACTGATACATACAAACTGTTTCTACCTTCTCTCAGCTCACCACATTTTGTTGAAAAAAAAATAATGCAAGATGTCTATCTTTCTTCCCATGTGATACGTGGACGAAATCACCCATGGAAGCATGGGGTGGAGGGTGATTAGTATAGCAAAGGGTAAAGGCCAATACCATCACTAGTGATTGCCAGTCTCCTCACTATAGGAAATCGTCCAGTCATTAGGCTGACAAAGACTGGGTCAACAATTTGGTAGAAATTTGCAAATGAGCTGCATTGAATGGGCACGGTTCCATCCTGGAAGGCCTCAGAAGGAAAATAATGCAGTGGAAAAGTCGAGAGCTCAAAATTTGCATGACATTCATGCAAACCACAAACATATTTGTTGTTCTGTGACTGAGAATACAAGATCAGGGATAAATATCCTAGACTATGTCTGCTCTTTTGACCAAGGCTGAGCATTCAGGATCAGGGAGGAGCATTTAGGATTAGGAATGAGCATCCTGGGAGTAAGGGAGAGCATGGGGAAAGAAATGGCATCCAGGATCCAGGGTTGACTATTAGGAATAGGACAGGTATATAAGACAAAGGATGATGACCAGGGTTGAACAACCTGGGCCAGCATATCTGAGACTAGTACTGAGCACCAGGATCAAGACTGAGTTCCTGGACCAATGCTGAACATCCAAGACCAGAGTTTAGCACACAAGACCAAGGCTGAGAACATAAATAAGGCTTGGGCTTAATACCCCATACTCAGGATCAAGACTGAGCATACAGGCCAAAAGTTAGGAATCCAAAACCAAGACCCAGCACCTAGGATTAAGGCTAAGCATCGAGGAACAAAATAGGACTCAAGATACTAATCTGAACATTGGGTGGGTTCATTCATTATTCAACAAATCTACTTTCTCTTCAAATGTGTATTCTTCTGAGTGAGAATTAATTCAAACCAGAGCGACACATTCTAAATGCAGGTCTTGAACAGCCTTATTTATGCTCTAAGTCTATTCACATTTATTCACATGATTCATTTACATGTAAAGCAAACAGCCATGTATTTTCCAGATTTATTGTAGTGTAAAGAATGTGTTTAAATGGACATTGTAGCAAATTTATATAAATATTACAAAGTGTTTACCACAGTTAAGTTGATGAACACACATTGTCTCATGTAGTTACCTGTTTTCAGAGGTGGGGAGTTGAAGATTTGCCCCATGATAGTCTATAGTCCAGACCAGTAGACACCAGTTTAGCCTCCAGTCTGGGTTTGTCTGAAGTTTGTTGAGATGGGCTTGATGCAGGACCCCACCATAGGGAGATGAAGATTTTACCTTCATTGTCCTGCACAGAGGAAACTTCCACTAAACTGGAGTGGACTATGATGGCCTAGAGGAAGTATGATTTGGATGTGTAAGCATTTACTACCAGTACTCTTGAGCTGGTCACCTACTTCTCTGCTCTGGATTCTATAGCCTCTTGTGTCTTCCTTTCCTGCAATTCTAGGTGCTCCAAGGTACTTTGGAACTTTTCCCCTTGTTCAAGTTGTCCCCGTTCCATCTTTCTGTTTGCAAACCCTTTCCAAAAGATAAGTGTTTCTAACTCATGTTTTTAGGGTTCGTGGAAATGTATTAAGTAAAACCCATTGTTTAAAGCTGCTACAACATCCTTAGCAGAGATTGAGTCAGTTTTTCTTATTTTAAGAGATTTGGAATAAATAATGCTTGTACTTTAAATAAATAAAGACAGGAAATATATGCATCTTAGCCTTCCAGCTGCTCTAAAATCTGATGTTTTCTTCATGAAGTAGAAGAGTAAGATTGGAGTTGCTATTTTTCAGAAATTTTATTTTATACACATAATAGTTGGTTTTTCTTTTTTCTTTTTGTTTTGTTTTTGATTTTGTTTTTTCAAGACAGGGATTCTCTGTAGCTTTTGGAGCTTGTCCTGGAAATAGCTCCTGTAGATCAGGCTGGACTCGAACTCACAGAGATCTACCTGCCTCTGCCTCCTGAGTGCTGGGATTACAGGTGTGAGCCACCACCACCTGGCTAATAGTTGATTTTTAAAATGTAATAGTTTTTAAAAGTTAAGCATCAATAGATAAATGCATGTTTATACCAAAAAATACTATTTATAAAATAACGTGTCTTCATACTAAGAACAATAATAGGTCAACTGTTTGGGCTAAAAACTTTTAATAAGGAAATGGCAACAGATTCAAGAGAGTAGGTAAAGTTTATAATCATACTCTTTATTTTTCCAATAGAACTGTGTACATTTGGTTTTAAAGATAACAAAAATAAGTATCAGAGAAGTTCTTGACTTTGCTTGAGCCAAAACCAGACTTATCTTCATGATAACAATGAAATTTTATTAATCTGATTTTGCACCACTATATAAGCACACTATATAAGTAATAATAATAACTTGAAAATCCAAGTTTTCATTTTATTTTTAGCTGTCTAAACTTAGCCTTAGTCCTCTGGCTGGCTTCATGGGCTTGAAAACAATCCAGTCTCTCTTGAGCAAGAATATCTTCCTTAGGGAGTTAGTGGCTCAGGAGATTGATAGGGGGATATGCAGCCTTTCTGCCTGTTACATTCAAGTCTTGAACATGTCACACAGTTTATAACATAGAGAAACATATTATGAGTCAATTGTTGGAGAGTAGTTGTATGTGGTTGGATCTATAACATACTTTCTATGGTCAATGCCAGTGAAATTCTGTCTAATAAGGAAAAAAGAAAAAAAGAACTACTAAATTCATGCATACTAGAAATGCAAACATGCTAGGATTTGTAGACATGGGCACATGTGTGTTACACACAGCTCTGTGTTATGTACAAAGCCATGTGTTCTTCCTGTTACCACTGTCAAAGGAAGAGAAGAGGACACACTGAGGACATATGCTCCTTGACATGCATAGGAAAATGTAACTGTACCCAGAATCGCCTTTGTCTCAATTTTATTTGGAATAATAGTGCATTATACCTTGAATAATATGATAGTAAGAGACAGAAAGACATAAAGAGTTTTTTTTAAAAAAAAACAAACAAATTTTAGAGTGCTGAGATTTTTTTTGACATATAGCAATTTGGAAAGATTCCATAGATTTACCTAAAAGTAATTTGGCCTAATAAAATTTGTTTAGACTGATAACACTAGAAAACCTCTCACTTGGAACAAATTCATATAACACATCACTAATAAACCTAGTCTCATCTTTCAAAACTATGTTTTTGGACAGCAGTACTTCATAACATTGGATAGGATCCACAGTAAACTGATTCTTCCTCAGGCCTTAGTGAGTGTGTGGTCCTTCATCTCCTAAAAAAATCACACAGTTTTGTTTGTTAATATTTATAATTAAATCAAATTTAAAATGTGCTAAAACAGAATAGATATCTGTGTGAAAAGAGTAATTAATGATCAGAATGACTTCTAGACAGGCATTATTTCCAAAGATCTCAGAATTGGTATGTTTAATAAGTCAATAAAAATATACTATCTTTAGTCTTTATCTTGTAATTGCTCTTACAAATTTTTCTTGGTGTCCATTTGTAAGTAATGTATGAAGAAAAATGAAATGGGATTCCCCTCTGTATGCTGTGATTACCATTAATGAATAAAGAACTGCTTTGGACCGGTAGCATGGCAGAACTTAGTTAGGTGGGGAAAACTAAGCTGAATGCTGGGAGAAAGGAGGTAGAATAAGAGAGAGAAGACATGGAGCCCTGCCAGAGACAGATGCCAGTTGGAATCTTGCCAGTAAGCCATGGTCATGTGGCGATACACAGATTACTAGAAATGAGTTAAATTAAGATGGAAGAGTCAGCCAATAAGAAGTTAGAGATAATTGGCCAAGAAGTGATTTAATTAATACAGTTTCTGTGTGATTATTTAGGGGCTAAGCTGCCAGGAATGAACTAGCAGCCTCCATACTACAGCAAAACAGCTCTAAGGAAATAGTCTTGATGGAGGAAGGTCATTGGTTAATTAATAAAGAAACTGCTTGGCCCTCATAGGTTAGAACATAGGTGGGTGGAGTAAACAGAATGCTGGGAGGAAGAGGAAGTGAGCTCAGATGCCAGGCCGCTGTTCTCTGAAGCAGACATGAGGAAGCTCCGACCCAGGATGGACGTAGGCTAGAATCTTCCTGGTAAGCGCACCTAAGGGTGCTACACACAGTAATAGAAATGGGCCAAGCAATGTTTATATGAATACAATTTGTGTGTTGTTATTTTGGGGCATAAGCTAGCCAGGCGGCCAAGAGCCGAGCTGTGGGAAGAGGCTCACAGCTCCCACAAACAGTCTGAGACTGAGGTTGCTGATCAATCCAAGAAAGGCTAGAAACCTTTACAAAATCATTTATTTTGCTCCAAGACTTACATATATCTCAATCATAGCTCATATCGCTGAGGCAACATTTCCTATATAATCAGAAATACCTCCACCATGGAAAACAACATTTCCTACGGATTAACTTCTGAGTGCCTAGCACAAAGGAATGCTACTTTAGAACTTAGAATTCTGGGATACTTAAGTGTGTGCTCCTGAATGTTGGACAACAGAAATATATAAAGAAGGATATATAAAGAAGGAAGCAAGAAGTTCTTACAAAGGTGACTAAGTTACCAGTGCTTATCACCACTCAGAATGGATAAATGCATGTGCTAATGCAAATATGTATACATGTCATCATGAGCCCATATGATCAGAACTTCACTTGATTCGTTTGTACAGCAGAAAGTTTTCAGTCCTGCCTATGTTTGTACCCATCCTGTTCATTTGCTTGTCTGTTCTTTCTTTCTAATCTCCAGAGTATGCCCTCCCATGTTTAAAACAGTAATCCTGAGGTGTCTATGGAGCAACTTTCTTCTGTTTGGTATTTTTAGACTAAACTATGCCTATATTGCTAGCTGTCATAGACATGAAAACAAGTCTTTCATCACAGTTAATAGATATTTCATGAACTATAAGACGCTAGAACTATTCATTGGAAGAAAGAATCCGGAGCCACATGGTACAGTGAGAACATTGTCATATATGAACCAACACTACCTTGAGTTATTTAAACTCCAATCATAATTTACCTATCAAATTTACCTATAGTTTTGGAATAGTCACTTAAAATTCTGAACTGATTTTCTGGTTGCTAGACAGAAATAATAACAATAAACAAAACAGGGTGTTTCCTGATTATTTGTCAGAAGACACAATCTAAACATTAGGTGAAAAAAATGCCTAAATATTTATGCACTGTTACCCATGACAAGAATTAAATATGGTAAATAAGTATCCACAGACCACCTACCTAAACACAGATCAACCAACAACTTTAGAGGCTATTATAGCTATAGAAAATAATACTTGTTTGCCTAGAGTTATACTAAAGAAGGTGGAGCAAGACTAAGTAACCTACAACTATCCCACATGACCTTGAGCTCATGAAATCTGTGATGAATTTGCAATCTCTATCTAAAAATTCAAAAAGTATTCAAAAGAGGATCGATCATAGCATAAAATAAACCTCTACACAATTGTCAGCATGTTTCTTAGTTGAAATATTGCTTGCAAGACGGTAGAATTTTATGCTTGAAGTGAAGTGTTAACAGAAAAAAGGGATATTTAACCCAGCCTTTGAATAGAGGGCAGAAATAAAGATGTTTCCAAATAACTGTTGAAAAACTTTATCCCCATTAAACTTGCCTTGTACTAAATGCTAAAGGGAGCTCTTCAGGGTAAAACAAAGAATTGGAAGATAACAGAGGGACACACGCACACACATACACACACACGTGCGTTACTGATGATGATGATATGTATAATCTAGAATATTGAACTTTACAACAGAAGTTAAAATGCAAAAGTGTTAAAGTGAACACAGAGATGGAACAACTTACCAGTGGACAAACAAAAGCTGCAAACTGTGACATTAAAACATGAAATAGGGAGAGCACAGTCGTGTAAGAAATCAAAATTATTTACAGCTTAAAACACACTTTTTATAACTATTAGATGTTTTAAGAAAGCTGCAGAGTTTTAAACTATAGTTTTATAGTTTTAAAACCATAAAACCTAAAGTAGAAACAAATGGAAAAATAAAGTAATCAAGACACATTTATACTGAAAAGTATCAAACCACAAAGAAAGGTTTCTAAGAGAAGATCATAGTAATGAAGGAGCCACAAAGCAGCCAGAAACAAACAACAAAATTATAATAAATACTACTGTTACTGTGTGGATATGAAGTAGTCTCCAAAGTCTCATTGATGAATGTTGGTTGGTAGGTCATATGGTTATTTTGAGAAGAGGTGGAAATTTTATAAAATGGAACCTAGATAGGATGGTAGTTCCCTAAGCACGTAACCTTCAAAGTTTATATTTGGTCTCTAGACCCTTCTCTTCCTATTCCTTTACAACATGATGCCGTCAGCTTTCTCAGTCCTTTCTGGCCTGTCATGATCAACTTAAATCACTGAAATCATTTAATAAACCCGTCCTACTCCGTTTCTCTTCTGAATGTGGTCATAGCAACTTGAATCCTTCTGGCATCAAATAAGTGGGATCATTACTGTGACTAAATCTAACCATGTTAAGTATTTGGAACTGGATGGCAGGAAGAATTTGGACCTAACTCGACTAGAGAAATCTAGAATGTTGTGAGTCAAACTTAGTGAATAGTTCCGGTGGGAGTTTAAAAGACCAGAATGTCAACAAAATGTGGATAGTGAAGGCTGGACTCATGAGGTTTCATATGAGAACACAGACTATCTTGGGAATTGGATGGACTACAGACCATTTTATGTTATATCTTGGCAAAAAAAAAATTTTTTAAAAACTCTATCTAATTTTGTCTCTGTCCTGAGCGTTTGTAGAAAGATGTTTAAGACAAAAATACAAATTAATCTGGAAGAAGGAAATTTTAAATGGCCTAGTAGTCAGACTCTGTCATGGTTATTGCCTTTACTCAGGTTTATAGTGAGAGCCAAACACTAAAGGCAAAGCAGCAAGACTTGGAAAAGCTTGAAGTTTGGTTTAAAAATCCATTGTAAGGTTGGGGCGAAGGAAAGCATTGTTTTTAAGAGATTAATGTTGGAGGGAGAAGGCCCTTTGTTTGTCCTGGCAGCCGGGCTAGCTTACACCCAAAATAACCACGCAGAAATTGCACTAATTAAAACACGGCTTGGCCATTAGCTTTAACTTCTTATTGGCTAACTTCTTATGACTCTTACATACTAGTTTAACCCATCTCCATTAATCTGTGCATCGTCACGTGCCAGTGGCTTACTGGAGATTCTAACCGGCGTCCATCTCAGGCAGAAGATCCATGGCTTCTCTCACTCTGCCCTTCTTCCCAACATTCAGTTCTGTCTTCTCCACCTACCTAAGTTCTGCCCTATCAGGCCCAAAGCAGTTTCTTTATTCATTAACCAATGAAAGCAACACATGAACAAAAGAACCTCCTACACCAGATTAACATTGTCAAAAAGAAGCATTTTCCACCTTGACACTAGGAAAGATTTGAGAGAATGTCAGGAATTACCCAGACTCCACTCAGCTCAAACACATAAAATAGTAAATTCTTTTGGGAAAAAAAAATCACTTAACAACCCTCTGGGAAATATTTATTGCTAATATATTTAACTTAGTTGGGGTTTCTATTGCTATGATGAACCACCATGACCAAAATGCAGGTTGGGGAGTAAAGAGTTTATTTGGCTTATAATTCAGCTTTGTTGTTCAACACTGAAGAAGTCAGGACAGGAACTCAAACATGACAGGATCTGGGAGGTAGGAATTGATGCAGGGCCTTGGAGGGGTGCTTCTTATTGGTTTGGTTCCCTTGGCTTGTTCAACTCACCTTCTTATAGAACACAGGACCAGTTGCCAGGAATGGTACCAACCACCATGGGCTGCCCCCCACCCTGCAACTGATCACTAAATGAGAAAATGCCTCACAGCTGGATCTCCTCAGCTGAGGCTCCTTCTGATGACTCTAGCTAGTGTCAAGTTGATGCACAAAACCACCCAGAACAACACTATATACAATAATGTTTCTCCAGAATCCATTTTACTATGCTGTGTCCCCTAAGCACATCCAGAGGTCATTGCAGCTAAAGTACTAGTTAGTCTTGCAACCACTGAAGGAAACAACATATGGTGTCACAGTTAGCATTAGCTGTCAATTTGACACAAACCTAGAGTCACATGGAAGAGGGAACCTCAACTGAAGAAGTATATAGATCAGAGTCATCTGAATTTATGTCTGTGAGAGTATTTTCTTATTCATGTTGATGTGAGAGGGCCTAGCCAATTGTTAAGTTGGGCTATCCATGGGCAGGTGGTCCTTAATTATATAATGAAGCAAGCCATGAAGAGCAAGGCAATAGGTAACAATCTTCTATGTGGTCTCTGCTAGTTTTTGCCTCCAGGTTCCTGACTAAATTCCTGTCCTGACTTTCCTCATCAATGAACTGTATTGTAGAAGTGTTAAGATGAAATAAACCCTTTCCTTTAAAGGATTTTGTATACATGTGGTTTTAATTTCCAAATCAAATAATATAGGGTGCATTAATAAATAGAATACAAAACTCAACTACAATGAATTCATTTCAACTTCAAGAACACTCATAGGCTGAAAGAGAAAGGAAGCAGAAGGTATTCCATACAAATATTAACAAAAGCAGAGCAAGAGATAGCTGCTGTACTTTTGTTAGAAAAATATATTTATTCAATCAAATGTGTTACTAGAAGCAAGAGGCATTTTATAATGGAACACATCAATCCACAAAGAGAGTCTAACAACTATAATGACCCAACTGGAGAGAATGAAGACATAAAAAGCAGATGTTAAAAGAGATGATCGGAGAGATAAAGCAAGATGGTAATGGAGTGATTTTCAGTTCCCTGTGCTCAAGAATGTACAGACAACCCAGAGACAAGCTCAGGGAGAAGAATCTGGACTTTAACTGCACTGTAGACCAGAGGCCTGGCAGACCAATACCATAGACCAGAGGCCTTACAACACATTACTGGACAACCAGTGTGTCAACAAAATAGAAAAGTTTAAAACCATCATGGAGATAAAATGTTTTTATTTCCCCCAGACCTATGGGATGAAGGAAAAAAAGTTCTAAAAATAATTACCTCAGCCTAATATTACACCTTAGAGAGAAAAACATAAATACAAGCAAACAAACAGCAAAAAAAAAAAAAAAACAAAGCCCAGAGAGGGAGTAAGGAATAAACATCAGAGTAGAAATAAATTAAAAGACTAGGAAAACAGTAGAAAATAGTAAAGCTAAAAGTTGCTCTTTAAGAATATGTACACATTTTTTTTTACTGAAAAATGAGGACAACTCAGATAAAAATAATAGAAAGAAAGGAGAGATGTCCCATGGCTGCTACAGAAAGGGTCTCAAGAGTCTGCAGTGAACAGCTATATGTCAGCCAAATAAAGACCTAGAAGTGCATAAAACCCTAGAAATGTACAATCTATCAAGATGAAATCATAAAGAATACAAAACATGAACAGATGCATTCTTGTTGGATTGAATAAGTGATAAAAGTTCTCCCACTAAAGAAGCTTAGAATTAGGTGTTTGCATTGCTGGATTCCAACAAACCTCAAAAGAGGGGCAGGGTAGTAGTAGCCCAGTGGTAGAGGATTTATACCACATTCACAAGCCTTTGGGCTCTATCAGCAGCATGAGAAATAAAAAAAAAAGGGAAATATTAAGTAGTGAAGGAAGAGGAAATCCACATAACTGACACATGAGTTATGAAGGGGATAGAAAGTTCATTTTTTCTATTTTAATTCTCTCATTGATTTTTTTTTTTTTGCAGGGGGAGGTGAGGATAAGAGTGATGGATTGAATAAAATATCCTCCCTTAATCTCAGGCATGTAAATACTTAGCCCCCAAGAAATAGCACTGTTTGGAAGGTTTAGGAGGTGTGACCTTGTTGGGGGAAATATGACCCCTAAGGCAGGCTTTGAGAGTTTAGGGAATTGTGCCATTAAGAATTCACCTTCTTTGTTTCTTGTTTCTGGTATGAGGTGTGAACTCTGTTGTTTCTGGGCCATGAATGCTACTTGCTACCATGATTGCCTGTCATGATCGACTCTTTTTTTAATTAATTAACTTACTTTTTAAATTGATCTTTTCTTATTTTACATAGCTCTCCCAGTTCCACTCCCTCTTCTCCTTTTCCCCCACTTTTCCCCACCCTTCTACCCATCTTCTCCTCAGCGAAGGTAAGGCTTCCCATGGGGAGTCAATACAGTCTAACATATCACTTTGAGGCAGGACCAAGGCCCTCCCCTCTATATTTAAGCTAAGTAAAGTATCCCTCCAAATAGAATGGATTCCAAAAAAAAAAAAAAATCCTGGTCCCACTGCCAGTGGTTGCAAAGACTGCCCCAATCACACATCTGTCACCCACATTCAGAGAGCCTAGTTAGGCCCTATGCAGGTTTACCTGCTGTCAATCCAGAGTCAGTGAACTTCCACTAATTCAGGTCAGTTGTTTCTATGGGTATCCTCATAATGGTCTTGACCCCTTTTCTCATATTATCGCCTTGGACTGGCCTCTGAAAGCTTGACCAAGTGCTTAGCTGGTGGATCTCTGCATCTGCTTCCATCAGTTGTTGGATGCAGGTTCTATTCTGACAATTAACATAGTCATCAGTCTGATTACAGGTCAAGGTCAGTTCAGGCACCTTCTCCACTATTGCTTAGGTTCTTAGCTGGGGTCATCCTTGTGGATTCCTGGAAATTTCCCTCATGCCAGGTTTCACAGTAGCCCCATTATTGGCTCCCTCAAAAATATCTCTTTCCTCGTTCTCCCTCTCTGTCCTTCCCTCATCTGGAACATCCCATCACCTCACATACTTCTCCTCCCTCCCATTTTCCCCTCCTCCTCTTCATTCCCCTCCTCTTCCCTATGCTCCTAATTTTCTCAGGACATCTTGTCTATTTTCCCTTCCATGGTGGATCTCTCTATGTCTCTCTTAGGGTTCTTCTTGTTTCCTAGTGTCTCTGGAGTGGAGTACTACAGGCTGGTTATCCATTGCTTTTCATCTAATATCCACTTATGAGTGAGTACATACCATGTTTGACTTTCTGGGTCTGGGTTCCCTCACTCAGGATGGTTTTGTCTAGTGCCATCCATTTGCATGCAAATTTCAAGATGTCATTGTTTTTTACCGATGAGTAGTACTCCATTGTGTAATTGAAACCCATTTTCTTTATCCATTCTTCAGTTGAGGGGCTTCAGGTTGTTTCCAGGTTCTAGCTATCGTGGATAATGCCGCTAAGAATATAGTTGTGCAAATGTCCTTGTGGTATGGGTTTGCATCCTTAGCCCTCCCCTGAGGACCTCCAACCACCAGACTTTGCTAACAGAACACTCTAATGGCAGTTATGGCCCATCCCAGACCTTCAAGTTGCAGTCAGTTAAACACTGCACTACAGAATAAAAAGCCTAATATCAGGCCACAGAAAGTCCCACCAATCCTAGGCTGCCCTGGAAAGCTCTACCCCTAAGAAGTCCTATATAGAGCCTGTTTCCCTCTCAGTTCTTTGCTGCTTCTCTCCCAAGTAGAAGCAGTCACCCTCCTCTGTTTTTCTGAATAAATAACTTTTGTGAGGTTTGCTGTACAGTATATGAAGATTTTTCTGTCCCACCAGCCAGCTCCCAAATGACCACACAGAGGCTTATTAACGATTATGAATGGCTGGCCAATAACTTAGGCTTACTACTAACTAGCTCTTATGTAAAAAGTTAACCCATATTTCTTATCTACATTCTAAAACATGGTGATACTTTCTTCAACATGGCATATTCATCTTGCTCCTCCATGAGTCTCCTAGCAACTCCACCCTTCTTCTTCCCAGCATTCTCTCAGTCTGGCTCTCCACCTAACCTCTTTCTGCCTAGCTACTAGCCAGTTAACTTTTTATTAAACTAATGTAAGTAACATATCTTCAAAATGTAAATAAAAAGATTGTCCCACAACAGTGTGGTTTGACTTGTGGTATTATTTGGCTCATGACTGCCAGGATATCTTTCTCCTTAGAGCTGTAACACTCACACTATTTTTTGATATGTTACCTCAGGCATAGTTTTTTTTATCATAGCAATAGAAAAGTACTTCATACAATAAGTGCATAAAATTATAATTGATAGCAAAAGTGGAAAATCTGTTGTGAAGCTCTGTAGCTTCAGAATGACTAATCTAGCTGTAGAGAAGTTCGTTGAGCTATATATAGACTTGGATTGAATAATCTCATTTCATGCTATATTATTTGCAATTTCTTTACAATAAAGTTTTAATTAAATAAAAAAGGAGGAATTGGTACCCTTAAAAAGTAAAGTTCAAGAGAACACTTCCAAGCTTATGTTATGAAGACAGCATTATTTTTATATCAAATTTACCTAAGTGAAAGTTAAAGGGAACTATAGTTCAGTGTCTCTGAGGAGATTTAGAATAATGCTCACAAACAAAATCAAAGAGCACATTAAAACCTTACACATCATGGTCTTCTTGAATTTATCTTTGAGGTACAAAACTGATTTAACATATGAACATTAATATGGTAGCCTACTGTTTTGCTTTCATTTTTCTTGCTTTGATAAATACCATGATCAAAAGCAACTTGGGAGAGGAAAAGTTTTATTTCATCTTATATTTCCAGGTCACAACATAATTAAGGGGAATCAAGAAGGAACTTGAAAAAGACACTGTGAAGGAATGATACTTGTTAGCTTGCTCCCAGGTTCAAGATTGGTCGGCTTTTTAATACAATGTAGAACTACCTGCCTAGTGATGATATTGGCTGGACAGAATCAAGACAATCCTCCATAGGCATGCCCACAGACCAATTTGATCTAGGTAATTTCTCAGTTGAGATATTCATTACAGAATGCTCTAGGCAATGTCAAGTTGACAAAGCTATATAGACCACCTACATTCATAGAATGCAAGATAGAATGAAGATTCTAAGAGAGACATACATAGATCTAAATGGGAAGTAGAAAAAGACAAGCTCTCCTGAGTACAACGGGAGCATGGGGACCTTGGGAGAGAGTTGAAGGGGAGGGGAGAGGCAGGGATGGGAGCAGAGAAAATTGAAGAGCTCAATAAAAATCAATTTTAAAAAAGAAAGAAATATTTAGGTTATAAACACACAAAAAAGAAAACTTATTTTGAGCTCAATAGATGAAAACTTATTTTGAGCTCAATAGATGCAGAAAAAGCTTTTGACAAAGTTTAATATTATTTTATGACAAAAACCCTTAAAATCAGACTTGGAAGCAAATTTTCTCAACATAATGAGCTGTTTTGAAACTCAACCAGCTAACATGATAATCAAAGAGAAATGCAGAAATGTTACACCTAAAATCTCATACAAAACAAGAGTGCTTACGCTCACTATTTCTTATTGTATTGTGTTTAAGCACTAGTAAGAGTTGTCAGATAACAGAAAGAAAGAAGAGTTATCTAAATTAGGAGAAAAAGAAAACTACTCTGCCTACATAGGATGTGATTACCAGTGCTCAGAAAACTCTAATGATTTCAAACACACAAATGTTAAACTATTAAATGAGTTTATTAAAGTTTTAATTTGAAAAAAAATAGCATCCCAAAACAAGTTATATCCTTACAGTTACATAAATTAGTTTTAGAGAAATCAACAAAAGAGCTAGATATGGTGACAGACCCTGTAATTTTTGTTTGTTTTGTTTTGTTTTGTTTTTTGGATTTTTCGAGACAGGGTTTCTCCGTATCTTTTGGTTCCTGTCCTGGAACTAGCTCTTGTAGACCAGGCTGGCCTCAAACTCACAGAGATCCGCCTGCCTCTGCCTCCTGAGTGCTGGGATTAAAGGCGTGCGCCACCACTGCCCGGCTTCAGGCCCTGTAAATTTAGCACTTGAATAGTTGAGCCAAGAGGATCAGGAGTTGAGGGGAAGCCTGAGCTACATGGCAAAATACCACCTGAAAAATAGGATAATGAGGTTGGTAGATGGCTTAGTAGATGATGGTACTTTGTTGTCAAACATGACAGCTTGAGTTCCAGTCTCAGGATCCCTGTGATGGATGGAGAGAACTGACTCTCACAAGTTGTTGCATGCATGCCATGGCATGCACACTTCCGTACACACACACAAAAAAAAAACAAACACAGACAATAATCCAGTGCATGATATCATCAATAAAAAAAACTATTTAGTCATAGATTTATTGAAGGAAATAAAAGATGTATACACTCAGAACGATAAAGCACTGAGGAAAGCAACTAGGGATCACACAAAAGAGTGGAAGTCCTCATGAACTGGAAGAATTAACAATGTTAAAATTCCCAGAATACTCTAAGTATTCTACAGATTAAGAAGATTTCTATCAAAATTCTAGTGTATTGTTTACAAATGTTGAAGAAGAATTCCTAAGATTTATAGAGAGATATAAATGGCTACAAATAGCCATAAAAATGTTATCAAACAAAATATAAAGCTATAGACAACACATTGCATGATCTCAAATTCTATTAAAATGTTATAATAATCAAAACATTGTTGTAATGGCATAAAATCATATATAGACTAACAGCACAGAATAGAAAGCCCAAAAATAAATATAAAATAAACCATTGACAATCAAATAATTTTTACAAGACCACCAAAGCCACATAGTGAGTAAATCTTTTCGATAAACCATGTTGGGGAAATTGGGTATAACAATGTATTTGGACTTTCTCACACACTGTACCTCCCAAAGAAAGAAAGAAGGAAAAGAAAAGAAAACACAAATAACCGGTAGCCAAACAGAAATGTTTGCATCTCCCACACACATGACAAAGTCCTTCCCTTCAACAGTCATCAATGAGAATCTTTCAGCTGTATTATAGCCTTAGGGAATATCACAATACACAGTCTTTCATCAATGAGCAATGTTTTATTGATTAACATGAGGCACGGCCAAACAGCTTGGGAGTCCTGCACACCCCTTACTTTTCTAGTTTAAGTCTATAGGAGATCAGTGGCCTCAATTCTATCTTTTCTCTATAAACTCAGGGTATGAAGGAAAGAAGTCCTGTAAATTAGATCCCTGGAAACTTCACTTAGGTTATAAGAGCAGGTAGGATTTGAAATCAAGGCCAAGACGGTAGGAGTTCTGTCCCTTCACCTCTGTAGTCCTCTTTCCATGGTTCATATAACACATGTCAGATCCCTAAGAACCTTGATCTGGATCCAAGACCAGTGGGCAGCTGCTCAAAAAGAAAGGAGCCCAGGTGAGCCATGTGCTCCCACAGTCCCCCTTCTGTGCCTTGTGGGCTGAAGGTGACCCAGCTGTTACACTCTTCCATCCTCCTAAAAACCCCTTTCCTTCAGAGACATTACAGTAGCTTATTACTATTGCAGTTTAAAGAACTGAAACATTCTGGAACAAATTTGGGCATAATATTTGGGTATAATATGTACATTTTCAAAAAAAAAGTCACCCTCAAGTCACCAGTGCCTGTGGAGTGTCCTCAAATAGATGTGTTTATTCCAGTGCCTGAGGCATGATTTTTCGACCTCCATCTCCTGAGCTTAAGCGTACAGGCAACACCATGTTGGTTTATGCACTGTAGTGAATGGGTTTCAAGGCTTTCTACCCGACAGTACTCTGCCTGCCGAGATATATCCCCAGCCCATTATAGTTTTTATTTTATTTTTTTATTTTTCCATTCAAAAATTTCCATTTTCTCCCCTCCTCCCATTCCCCTCCTGCTCCCCCACTCACTTCCCTCCCTCCCCCTCCAGCCTTAAGAGAAGGCAGGGTACCTTGCCCTGTGGAAAGTCCAAGGCCCTCCCCCCTCCATCCAAGTCTAAGAAGGTGTGCATTTAAATAGACTAGGATCCCAAAAAGCCAGTACATGCAGTAGAAACAAGTCCCAATGCCTTTATCAATGGCTTTTCAGTCAGCCCCCATTGTCAGCCACAATCAGAGAGTCCGGTTTGATCACATGCTCGTTCAGTCCTGGTCCAGCTGGATTTGGTGAGCTCCCATTAGATCAGGCACACTGTCTCAGTGGGTGGACCAATCCCTTGAGGTCCTGACTTCCTTATTCATCTTCTCCCTCCTTCTGCTCTTCAACTGGATCTTGGGAGCTCAGTCCAGTGCTCTGATGTGGGTCTCTGTCTCTATCTCCACCCATCGCCGGACGAAGATTCTATGGTGATATTCGAGATAATCATCAGTGTGATAGTGGGGCAAAGCCAGTTCAGGCACCCTCTGCTCTGCTGCCCAAGGACCTAGCTGGGGACATCCCCGTGGACACCTGGGATCCCCTCTTGCCGACCCTAAAATGGCTCTCTTAATGTAGATATCTTCTTCCCTGCTCCTATATCTGCCCTTCCTTCATCTCAACCCTCCCACTCCCTTAAGTTCTCCCCAATCCTTCCCTTCCCCCTCTCTCTTCCCCTCTCCCTTTCCCCCAACCCCACTTCCACACCTACTCCCACCCCCATACTCCCAACTTTTTCTCTGTGTTCTTGTCTGCTTCCAATTTCCAGGAGGATCTATATATGTTTTTCTTTGGGTTCACCTTGTTATTTGGCTTCTCTAGGCTTGTGAACTATAGGCTCAATGTCCTTTGCTTATGGCTAGAGTCCACTAATGAGTGAGTATATACCATATTCATCTTTTTGGGTCTGGGTTATCTCACTCAGTAAAGTGTTTTCTATTTCCATCCATTTGCATGCAAAATTCAAGATGTCATTGTTTTTTACCACTGAGTAGTACTCTAATGTGTATATATTCCACAATTTCTTTATCCATTCTTCCATTGAGGGGCATCTAGGTTATTTCCAGGTTCTGGCTATTACAAATAATGCTGCTATGAACATAGTTGAACAAATGCTTTTGTAGTATGATTGGGCATCTCTTGGGTATATTCCCAAGAGTGGTATGGCTGGATCCTGAGGTAGATTGAGTCTCAGACATGCACAGCTTTATCTTTAACACCAGAGACCTATGTTTTGACATTTCTGGCTCAGAATATGAAGAAAGTATTAACATCCTAATCACCTGCGTGGAAATGACCCAGCCATGGACACAAAAGCACAAGTAAGTTTCAGGGAATCATGAGAGCGCTGTCCTGGTGTACCCCCTGCCCTATCCAGTATGAAGATGAGAGAGGGTTAGGTCATTGCTAACCTTATTTCAGAGTCATCCCTGAGTCCAGTAGAAGGCCTATAAATCTTCTCTAGGCCTATGAGATCTTTACAAAGCTGGACAGAGGATGAGACATCAACAGAGAGCTTGCTCACCAGAGTTGTAACCATCCCCCGCTCTCTGTACTTTTCTATTTGTGGCTTGTCTGTATGATTAACTAACTAAGATTGTAATCTCATTGATCAGGACTCAAATGATGTTTTCTGTAATGTCTAATGTATTGATGGAGCTAACAAATGTCAAATAGCCATTTATATCACAGTCATGTTCTGAGAACTTGTGCTCATCTACTGATTAGGGATGCTTTGGCAGTAAGCCAACGTCTACCTGTGACCTGAGAGAATATGACCCTCTTTAGGGAAGAGTCACTATCCAGAATCTGGGCTTTGAGCTCTCCAGTCCTTAAAATCCACAATGCAAAAAACACATTTGAAATTAAAAGTGCCTAAGGCTTAAAACCTAGGTTTTTACCTCAAGCACACCACCTCAGGATACTATCGCAGCCCAAGAAATCTCCACAGTACCCCCTCCCCCGATTTCCATCTCTAGTCAGATATGTATCCCCAACAGTCGGTGGCCCAAGGTCTTTGTATGCTTCTATATCACCTTGAAAGCAAGTATGCTTCTGACTTAGGCTGTGAGATTATGGCTAACATACCCATTTTTCCAATTTCATCAATAATTTAGGAAGCTCCTAACTTTAAGCAAAGGTATATGGCCTCTTTTTGTAAGCCTGAGTACTCTGGCCTATCTATTTTTGAAAAACTATCAGCCCTCAGTTGTAGGTGGCAGGTAAGGTTGTGGTACAAGATGGCAGAACGAAATGCTAGCACTCGGCCATTGTAGAAGCTGATTTTTTGTCTGCTTCAAGAAAGAAAAATGAAACAAAGTGTATTATTAGGTTAGGCAGATAGGGAATTGATTCGCCAGCCTGCCTTCATGACTAATCTCGGGATTCTAGAACGCCAGCCTCTAAGGTTAATACCATGCACTTTTAATATCTGCTGTCACTCTCTTATTACAGGTATCATTCCCTACACATCAAAGGCAAATTAGCATCTAGAAGGCGAGGGTGGTATGTCCTGGAAGATATCAGAACTTGATGTGAAGAATTATATTTCAGCACACATTTCAGCTTCAGATTGCAGGCCCCGACTCTCCCAGGAGCTCAGTAAATTTCATTAAATAACTACATCTGCTAAAAGCAAAACAGAAATGTGAGTTGTAGACGTACAGGCTAATTTATCAAGACGGAGACCATTACAAAATACTTCAAAGTCTAAAACAAAACAAGAAAACCTTTTGTATTTCCACTCCACTCAGCAAATGGATGCATGTGTCCTTGTCTGTGTTCATCAGTACAGGCTAAACAAGGTCTACATTATCACAAGGATTCTATTTCAACCGAAAATCCACATCCAATAGAGAAGAAATGCTTGAATTGTCTCTACCTCCCACTTCTGTAACTTTTCAATGTTCCCTTTAGTAGTCAAAAATCTTGTATTAAAGCAGTCTATGGATGCTAGATGACAAATTTTCAAAACCAGCAGGGAAACAAACAAGCAAAGGACTGGAGAGATGGCTCAGCAGTTAAGAGTGCTGCATTTGTGTAAGAGGATCTGTTCAGGTCCAAGTGCCTATGTTGGGCAGCTCCCAACCACTTATAACTCTAGCTCCGGGGCTTCTAAGCCCTCTTCTGGTGCCTGTGTACACATACATGCATGTGCCCTTACAGATCACACAAACACGTTTTAAAATAATTGGCAGCAAATGCAGAGGAAAGCTACTAATTCCTGATGTTACATTATATTGCAACTTTTAAAAATCATTTTATTTAGGTAAAAATTCAGGTATTTGTCAGTCTTCATTCCTTCATGATGAATAATCATTGCATAAATCTACAGTGTTCATGACTTTTAGTTGCGCATCGCACTGTCAGAAATTTCATTCACGCTGCCTTGCACCATCACTACCGTTCATCCAACTCCGGAACTTTCCAACCAAAGCAGTTTTCCTTAAACACCAACCTCATCCCTCCCTTCTAGCCTATACTGTCTCCATTAATCTGAATACTCTAAGTAGCTCATGCGGACTCTTGCCAGGTTCTATCTGAGTTATGATGCTATGTCTTTGAGGTTGCTGCATGGTAAATCCTGTGTCATTTCATCTCTATTTAAATGGAAAGCATTAAATTGTGTGTGGACAATGTATTGCACTTATCCGTTCATCTCTGAAAGATATTATGTTTTTTTTTTACATTTGTACTGCTGTGAACAATGAAGCTATGAATGTGGATATAGGTGGACATGTCCAAGTCTGACTTTATCCCTTTCATTGCGTGTTTAGAAATATAAGCATTACACTCACTATATAGTAACTTTACTGTGCTGAGAGACTTTGCATTTGTTTTGCATTGGAGGTGTAGAATAATATTACATTTGCAACCATTTGGAAACAGGTTCCAATTTCTTTACTTTGACTTAATACTTGTTATTTTTTTCTTTGTTAAATAATAGCATCCTATAGAAAGCATGTGGTATCTGTCGTGTGACTTTGATTGAAATTTCTGCATAATCAGTGATAATAAGCATCTTTTCATGTCCATCTTATGTCCTGGGGAAAAATGACTACTCAAGGTCTTTGCAGACTGTTAATCAGATTGTTTGCTTTTTAATTGTTGAAATACATGAATTCCTTATATATTTATAATTGTTTATCAGACACATGATTTGTAAGTATTCAATGACCATGATCTGGACAATAATTTGGGAATCTATCCCTAACCGAATAAGTAATAAAAATTAAGCTGTAAAGGGAAAAAGAATCAACCCAAAATCTGCTACACAGGAAAGAGAAAAGGAGAAAACCTACTAAACAGAGGAAAGTATTTTAAGTCCATTCATCTGATAAGGCTTGGTATGTAAAGTATATGAGAAACTCAACACTCCTAAGCCATTAACTGAGTACAAACCTAGGTGAAGAATCTGAGTAAAAATTTCTCAAACTGAGGTTTTTAGACTGTGTCCAGAAATAGAATCTATATCTCCAACCTGGAAAATACAAATTAAAGCTACACTGAGATATAAACTCAGACCCATAGAAAATCATTATATAAAAAAGTTAAGAGAAAACCAGTGCTGGTAAAAATGTGGAGAAAAGGAACCATGAGCTTCACTGTATAGAGGTCATTTAATACAACCATTGTGAAAAACTGAAACCTGTTATTACCATCTTACTAGCCATCTCTAGATGTTATTCACCTAAGAAAAATTAATATACCAAGGACTTATGTTGTGTTCACTGCAGACAGTAGCCAGGGTGTGGACCCAATGCAAATATCCATTTGGCTGATAATTAAAAATGCTATTCATGATAGAATGTACTAAGTCTTTTTTTCCGATTAATTATGCAAGCAGACATCACACACACAGCACACAGACTCATACAGCACAGAGACATTCATACACAAGCACAGAGACACAGACAGACACACAGTACATTACTCACTTACCTGGGACTCAAACCAGCGACCTCGGGCTCTGTGGGTGGCGCTCCAATCCTCTCAGCCAGCTCTCCGACCGTTGAATGTACTAAGTCTTAAAGAAGCAAGGGACACCTATCATTTTCATCAACATAGATGAGCCTGGAAACCATGTTAGATGAAAGGTCAGCCCTGTACTCCTCATATATGCAATCTTAACATTAAACCCCAGAAGCAGAGAACAGTACAGTGGTTACCATTACCAGGAGCCAAGTTCAAGAGAGAGATGTTTTCAGAAGAACAAAATTCCAGTTAGAGATGATGAACAAGCTCAGATCTATCATATGATACGTACAGTACCTATGCTAATAATGTGTGCACATATGTAAAACTTGCCACAGTTGAAAAGATTCTGTGTTTCATCTCATGTGTATGGTGAGTATATTTAGCAATATGTGTGTGGATAAGCTTTGTTTAGCATTCCAGGACACAAACATGGGTCAAAATATTACACAAAGGCAATTTTATATCTCAATTAAGAAGCTAATGTTAAAAATTCCAGCCAAATACGAAATAATTTTGTGAAAAATAACGCACCTATTTAAGAAATGTTGACAAATTGCGGGTCTGGGACCCGCTCTTATTTATGAAGTCTTTGCCCAGCCCTCCCTCCCCACCTGCCCCCTGGCGTGTAGTACTGTCTGGACCAGTCAGCTGTCGGGTTAGTGCTAGTGGTGTTTTGGTTTTGGTTTTTAAAGGAAACAGACAAAACAAAAAGCAACAGAGAGAAAAAAAAAAAAAAAGAGCTTTGGAAAATTAATGCTTTTTTTCTTAATGGACTCTGTATGCCAGTGCTCTCCCCGTCGGTCAGTCAGTCAGTCTGCCCACTTGCTACTCTATTATTTCCAGATGTTTCCAGCTTCCTCGTGGGTGGGGGGTTCAACCTGGGGGAGGAGGAGGAAGGAGATAGGGTCTCCATATTGTAGCTCACTCCTCCCCTCCGCTGCTTCTGTAAATCTGGAAGGGTCCTGGCCTTTCCTCCCTTTATACTCCATAGAAGTGTTGGTCCTCCAAGGTCCTGCTGCCGTCCCCACCCCTCTTTAGCTGTCCCTGTCCCCTACTGAGACTCGCGACACGTGGCCTCCCACCCTGTGGCTCCCTCACGCATGCCCCACGCCCACCTCTTTGCATGGTCTCTTGGGAGAGAAGAGCCCGACCCGACTGTCCACGCCTCTCCACTAGCGTTCACTGCGGCACCCCCTCACCCATGCGCCCCGAGGCAGACCAACCTCATTTCTTTTTTGAACAGTTGGCTTTTCTTACCAAGCCCTCACTGTACAGAACAGCCCCCTTTGACAATTCTTTTGGGGTCCCCTCTTCCCTTTTTCTGTTCGTTTAGCACAAGTATTTCCCCTCCCTGGCACCTCCAAACCAAACCCACCAGTCGATGTTAATTGTTTTATATCTATTTAATCTTATTCGATGGAAACCATGCTTCGGTTGTTNCCCCCCCCCAACGATGCCCTCATTTTTTTAAAAAAGGAAAAAAAAACCACACACACACAAAAAAGAAAAACAGAGACTTTGGGTTCCAGTCTCAGTCTTAATCCCCTTTCCGTGGCAGGTTTTCTTTTGTGCGTGTGCCTGTGTGTGCGTGGAGTGAGTTCTGTTTTGTGTTTGTTTCTCTGTTGGTTTCTGTTGTTGCTTTCTTCCCCAACTCCAACCCCGGTTCCGTACTTCACAGCACCCTGGTGCAGAGAGAAACAGAAGCAGAAAAATAAAAATAATAATTAAAAAAAAAACCAAAAGGGGAAAAAAAAGGAAAAAAAATTTCAAAAAGTTTAAAAAAAAAAGAAGAAGAAGAACTAAGACATCCCACCCCACCCCATCCCCTGCACTGTTGCTTTTCTTGATGGTTAATAATAAATACTGTCACGTAGCTGTGTACAAAGAGATGTGAAATACTTTCAGGCAAAAATAAACTGTAAGTGACTCAGCAAAAAAAAAAAATGTTCCTATCATGTGGAAACAGTAAAAATGGGCTTGTGTGGCTTTGGGCACCTGTGATTCTTTGACTAGTACTTCTGAGGTAGTGTATTTAACATTGTTATGATGTGTACAGTCCGTTTTAAGCCAGTAGGAGGCTAGCATTGCACCGCGATTAACAGGGCATTGTGGATGAACCATACACCACTCTAGCATGAGCTTAGTCCTGGCATGGTATTCTGAATTAACGACTAACATTAAGCTACCAGTCTATAACCTCTCTTGTCTACTACATTTTAATATATTTAATAACTGTAATGGTCCAGAGATGAGTATGGGCTATAACCTCTCTTGTCTACACTTTCATATATTTAATAACTGGGAAGGGTCCAGGGATGAGTACTGGCTAGCCGAGCCAGCACCAGACCCCCCTTCCATCCTCTTCCCTCAGTCCACACTCTATCTTCCAGCAGAATTTATATAGGGTGTATTCACCATCAAAAAATGTATTATATTCTTGATTAGTCAGTCAACTTGTCTCCCTCAGCTGGACTCAGCTTGATATTTCCTAGTTAGAGATGCATGCTGGAGACCGGATACTCACTTTAAAAAAAAAATAAGCTCCCATTTTCAAAAACATATCTTTAAAAAAGAATTTAATTCTGTCTTAAAAGACACATGGGCAATGTGGGATTTTTATGACTTTGGTAAATCGCACCTGACAAAATAATGAGGCTATTAAATCTGTGTCCTCAGAGAGCATGAATGGCGGTGTGGAAGGATGGGAGAACAAGTTTAGCCAAGTTTAACACGCAGCCTCCACAAGAGTTTGATCTGACCTCTGACTCCAGTGGTTTAGATTCGTTCACTCTTGCGGATTCTTTGTTCTAAGAACAACTTGCCAAAATTGAGGGATATCTCTTAGGCATTGAGTGGCTCTTGAAGGTCAAGTGTACAGGACTCAAAATTTGCATCAGCCAGACTACCTCGGTGACTGAAGGGAATGTCGTAGACGAAATGTGTTGTTGCTATGTCTGGTCCCCTCCTGCAAAAGGCACAGAATTATTGACAGGAAACTCATTTGTGGGGGTCTTTTCTCAGCACCCTGGTGGTGTTTAAATGACCACACTACTCTCTTAGATCAAATCAGCTGCATCTCAGTTGCCAATACAAGTAATGCAGCCAGAAGTAGAAAACTACTATTAGTTTCTTATGATGGTTAGCTGAAATTTTCCAAGTATCCCTGTTAGAGTCCCAATATGTTAACTCTTTGTAAGTTCGAGTATGGAGGCCACAGGAACATTTTGACAGGCAAAGCATTTCTAACATATCTGGGTAGCTACACAACTTTTAGCTCTTTACCCAGTCCAGCAAGCCAAAATTGTAATAGTTCAGTATGTGGTCGAAAGCACATATTAAAATCGACTATCCAGATGAGAGTGAGATACAAAAGCACAGCCTAAATCCATATACTTTTTTTAAATTATTTTTTAAATCATTTTCTCCCTTCCTTTTCCTGCTTTCAAAATTTCCCAAATCCTCTCCTTGCTCTCTTTAAAATTTATGGAATATTTTTTCCTAAATACATAGTACAACCTGTTTAATCTGCATATGTTATTTGTGTATATGCTTTCAGGGCTGACCATTTGGTACTGGATAAACAACTGGTGTGATCTGTCCAAGGGAGTACTATTTTCTCCGGGTCTCACTATTCCTGGGTTGCCCATAGTCCTTTATATAGGGCTGAGTTCTCGTGAACTTTCCCCCTTCCATATTAGCATGTCTATTGGTGCCGTCCTTCTTCAGCTTATGTTTAGGCAGTCATGTTGGTCAGACTTTATGGGTGTAGCTTCTGGAATTTCTAGGAGACACAGTCTCACAGCAAACTCCTTGTTCCTCTGACTTTTGCAATCTTTCTGGCCCCTCTTCCACAATGATCCCTTAGCCTTCGATGCGGGAATTGTACTGTAGATGTATCCATTGGGACTGGGCTCCACGGTGCTTTATTTTGATTGACTGATTGGTTGATTGACTGATTGTGTGTGTGTGTGTGTGTGATAATCTTCATCTTTGCAAAATGGAATTTCCTTGATGAATGCTAAGAAGACTAAATTTAATAGTCCTAGAGGGAACCAATGCAAACATCCAAGGGAGGGAAGCAGAGAACTGTCCTACCCAGCTATGATACCTATGAACCATAACAATGACTAGCATGATATGATAACCCCAAGGGAGCAGTAGTGGCACCCAAGCCTTGGTGATAGATAACCAACAGCTCTCTAATTGGACTTACAACTCACTCAGCAAGACGGAAATCAGGCCTGGTACTGGATACCTAGCCAACTAGTAAAGTTGTAAATCTCAGAGGAAATTCTACAACTGCCAGCTTACTAAACCAGCATATTCACAACTACATTCTAAATATTCATCCTTATACTCAGAGATACATAGTTTTTCTTTTTTTTTTTTTTTGGTATTGTGATGGAGGAAGGTCATTGACTAATAAAAAAACTGGCTTGGCCCATTTTATTGGTTAGAACATAGGTGGGTGGAGTAAACAGAAGAGAATGCTGGGAGGAAGAGGAACTGAGGTCAGAAGTAATGCAGTTCCTCTCAGAGCCAGACGCCTCAGACAGAGAGGCATGCTCCGCTCTCCTGGGCAGATGCACGCAATGAAGCTCCTCCGACCCAGGATGGACGTAGGCTAGAATCTTCCCGGTAAGCACACCTTGGGGTGCTTACACAGATTATTAGAAATGGGCTAAATTAACATGTGAGAATTAGCCTAGAAGAGGCTAGATAGAAATGGGTCAAGCAGTGTTTAAATGAATACAGTTTGTGTGTTGTTATTTCGGGCATAAGCTAGCCAAGCGGCCAGGGTGTTGGGGACACAGCCCCGCCACTCCTATTTCAACAGTATTGTCTCTTTATTATTATTATTTATTTATTTATTCATTTATTAAAGATATCTGTCCCTCCCCCTCCCCCAATCAAGTCCCCCTCCCTCATTGGCCCAAAGAGCAATCAGGGTTCCCTGCCCTGTGGGAAGTTCAAGGACCACCCACCTCCATCCAGGTCTAGTAAGGTGAGCATCCAAACTGCCTAGGCTCCCACAAGTCCAAATCAGGAGCAGAAGGAGAGAGAGCACGAACAAGGAACTCAGGACCGCGAGTGGTGCACCCACACACACTGAGACAATGGGGATGTTCACAAAGATCAGCTGGCCTGGGTCTGAAAAAAGCCCGGGATAAAACCAGTCTTGCTGAACATAGCGGACAAGGAGGACTACTGAGACCTCAAGAACAATGGCAATGGGTTTTTGATCCTACTGCACGTATTGGCTTTGTGGGAGCCTAGGCAGTTTAGATACATAGTTTTTCATTCCACAAGCATACATAGGAAATGTGAGGTAACAAGGAAAGAGCAGAACAACATAATAAAATGGAAGTAACACAGAGAAGGAAGGAAATTAACCCTTGGTTAACTCTGTCTTTGTTAGCTTTCTATTGCAGAGATAAAATATTATGGCCAAAAGCAACATGGCGAAGAAAGGATTTATTTAACCTATAGCTTCATAAAGGGAAGTCAGGGCTGGAACTCAAGAAAGGAACCAGGCTCAGGAACTGAAGCAGGAGCTACGGAGAAACACTGCTGCCTGACTTTCTCAGCCTTTCTTACACAAGTGTTTCCTGCCCATGGTTGGCACCATCCAGTTGGCCAAGCCCTCCTACGTCAATCATTAATCAAGAAAATGTTCTACAGACTTGTCTACAGGTCATTTTATGGAAGCATGTTTTTCAGTTGAGGTTCTACTTTCTGGGTAACTCTCCCTTGTATCACATGGACTAAAACTAACCAAGAAGGGCCTACAAAGCCCTGCAGTAGCTTATGAGTTGGAGGCCCGCAGAGTAAGGGACATTCAAACATTAAGGCTTTTACCACTACCCTTGGTTACTTAGTTAGGGTTTCTATTGCTGTAACAAAAACCAAGTTGGAGAGGAAAGGGTTTGTTTAGCTTATACTTCAGCATTGCTGTTCATCACTCAGAGAAGTCAGAACAGGAACTCAAACACAGCAGGATCTTGGAGGCAGGAGCTGATGAAGCAAAGGCCATGGAAGGGAGCTGCTTACTCGCTTGGTTCCTGCTGGGAGCCGATTTTAGTTGCTGCCATTACAAGATGGCATTTGGCCCCGGCCTCTCTTGATACCATAATAAAGGTTGCAGTTCTTCCACTAGAAAACAGGATGAGTTGTTGTGATCTAGCTGCCCACACTTCCCCTGACCGGCAGGGGAACTTCCTTGTGGTCTGTAATTGACAGGGATGTTCCCCAGCTTTCTTTCCCACCGGTGGGTCTCCAGAAAAGCAGTTAAAGTATCAAAGTATCAAAGGTTGCTAGGCAGACTCCCTATATAAGCAGCTACAGCTCAGAGCTCTGGGCCCCTCGCTTTCTGCTCTCCCTATAACCAAGAGGCTCCAATAAAGCGTGATTTGAGAAGAATCCTCTCTGGTGGCTGTTCTTTCCTGCTGGTCAGGGAGTTCGCAGCAGGTTCCCATGGCTTGCTCAACCCACCTTCTTCTAGAATTCAGGACCAGCAGCCAGAGGTGGCACCACCCACTATGGACTGTGCCCTCTCCAACTGATCACTAGATGAGAAAATGTCTTACAGCTAGATGTCATGGAGGCATTTCCTTAACTAAGGCTCCTTCCTCTGATGACTCTAACTTGTATTAAGTTGACACACAACACTAGCCAGTACAGCTGCCCACTGTGATTACATGGTAAGACCCTATTTTTACACTGTATACTCTGCCTACAGAACACAGAAAAAAAAACTGATCTCAAATAAAAGGTAGCCTCTCTCCTGGCTAGATTTCACAGTGCCCAAAGATACTCTGTAGTCTACTGAGGAAGAAAAGGTATCAGTGATCGAAATTTCCTAACCCTAGACCCTGAATGCTAAAATACCAACCTTCCAGGCAAGACATATCTGCTGGTCTAATGTTGGTACAACTGTTATTGGGTAACTAGTCACAGACTGATTGGATTGGACAGCTCTGCTCCCCATGAGGGAATTTCATATCTGGCATTACAATCCTAGTCAAGCTCATGGCTGCAGAGGTCACCGGTCCTTATATAGACTCTGCTTATTATTTTATTAAATGGTCATGCTATAATTACTTTCTAAATATTTATGTTTATACCACAGACCTGCTCTCGTACTTTGTCAGAGAAGGTTTTATTTCAGGGGATAGCAGTCAGTGGAGACTTGCTAACTGATCAAAGTGCTGAGAATTAGAGACTCAAGACTCTACCTAAAACCGGATATCTACATTAATTCCACAACCACTAAGGCTCAGAGAACATTGCAGAAGAGGAGGTAGAAAAACGTAAGAGCTGAAGGATGGAAAGGAGTGCTGTGAAATACTGTCTTCTGAACATGAATGGGTATCAAAATTATGATCTCATATCAGCTGTGGTTACCTGCTAGCAGAAATTCCAACCTAGACGGAGTAGGTCATCTCCAGGCCCCACCCGAACACTGAAGAGCTATTAGCAATAGAGTTGCTGGGAAGGGAGAATTGTTCTTTGTTGAAGATATCGCTACTTGTAGGTTTCCCATACTCCAGTAGATAACTCAACCATAGATGGGCAGCACTAATTGGATTTAGTGGTTTTTAGGGGAAACATGACAACTAACAGCAAAGGAAAAATTATCTTAATTCTATGACTATTATGTGCTCGATGCATATCAAACCAAGCATAATAAAGTACCATGTGGTAAATATTTAACTAGAAAAAATTTTTCAAAGCGAAGTTTAATTACAAGTCACTATCAGTAAATAATGAAAAAGTAATACTGAGCTCACACTGAGATTTCCTAACCCCTATTATTGATGTGATCCAGGGGCAAGCACGTTGCTGTTTTAAGTTTAAGGACCCATCAACATGTGCTCATTTTATCATCGCTAACTGTGAGTGTGGTGAGAAATCTGTACGGAATTGAAACCTCCCGTGAGCAGAAATCTATTTGCTAATGTATGTTTTTTTTTTGCCATGACTAATTTCCACGCCTGTGAAATGCTCCACTAGCAAACATGGAGTTGATAGCCGTCCAAGTCACTCTGGCTTGGCGCCTAGACCCAACCCCTCACCAAAGGAAATTCAGTCTCAGAAGCACAACAGCCACCCCACAGTTAAAAATTAACATTTCCGTTCAGTACACCGAACCAAAGAGCACATTAAGAGGATTATACACCATAAATAATTAGACACAGCAGAAGACGAGTTGCCCCCAATCATATTGTTGTAGTTCCAAATAAAAAAAAAAAAACAATTACTGTAATACACAACACAGATGAAACACAGCCCATAAGAGATCATCTCAACAAATATGTAAATAGCACTTGACAGCATTCAACATCCATTTATGATGAAGACACTAGACAAACTAGGAATGGAAGGGAGATTCTGTCATATATTACAGGGCAATTAAAACTGCACAGCAGACATCATACTTAATTGGTAAACACAAATCTCTTTTCCAACAAAAAACAAGGTGGAAAAAAAATACACTTTCATTCTGGTTTTAGCACTGTGCTGGACATCCTAGCAAGAGAAATTAGGCAAGAAACAAAGATGAACAGAAAGCTCTGTTTGCAGATCATATAATTCTTTGCACAGATAATTCTGTAGAATGCACACATGTAAACAACTACTAGAAATCATAAATTATGCAAAAGTTATGTTTTCATACCCCTACCATAAAAAAATCTGTAAAAAATGAAGTAATCCTATGTATAACATCATATATAAAGATAAAGGACTGATAAATTTAACTGAGAACACAAACCAGTCCAAACAGGACAGATCTGGCCACCACCAGAGCCCAGGTATGCACCTGCCTTACATACTGCCAGAGGGAGATTTACATGCTCAGATTGCATGAGACAAAATACAACTAGAAATTGTCTAATTTTAGATTAAAGTTCAATATGTAAATTAGAAGACTTGGAATCACGTCCAGGTGGAACTTCCTGCAGAATGTATCCTTTAAGTGTGTGCCAGTGCAGCAGCCATCACACACTACTTGGTGATCCTTCTGGCAGGACCAGCAAGGCACATGTGCCCTTTGTTCTGAGTGAGCGCACATGGAAGCCTGCTGGCCTGGAGTGCAAAGTTCTGGCACTCGTCAGAGCCAGATGAGGGACACAGATTGTGTATCCCAAGCAACTACATTTTAAAACGTGTACAAAGTTATTTTTAACCTTTTACAGTCCTTTTTGGTTTTCAATGTTCAGAAGCAATATTAAACCTTTGCCAATGCAGACTAAGACAGGAACTGCAAACTCTGAATAATAAAACAAGGTATCACCATATTAGAGGAAACAAGAAGACAAGACCTCACAGGAATCATGGGATAGATTACCTGAACAAGAAAAGTAGCATCCTAACTCAGAGAAAGAACATGTCTGAATCAAGGGAGGAACACACTTGAGGAAGAGGATCATACCTTGGTTGAGCACAGTGAGTTAAGGGAAGCATATTCCTGGGTAATAAGAGGAACACACTGTTGACCAAGTTTTCTATCCCACCAGGTCACACAGCCATTTAGTCCCAAATAAACACACAGAGAGCTACATTAATTATAAACTGATTGGTCTATTAGCTTGGGCTTCTTCTTAACTCTTATAACTTATATTAGCCCATAATTCTTGTCCGTGTTAGCCACATGGCTTGGTACCTGTTATCAGCAAGGCATTCTCATCTTGCTTCCTCTGCGTCTGGGTGACTACTGCAGACTGAATCTTTTCTCTTCCCAGAATTCTCCTGTTCTTGTTGCTCTGCTTATACTTCCTGCCTGGCTACTTGCCAATCAGTGTTTTATTAAAATGCAATTGACAGGGTACAGATCATTGTCCCACAGCAGCACACCAGTCAGGATGTGTTAGCCTGGTCTTATCTTGGTGAACAAAAAAGCATATTGAGTCAGAGGAGGCTCATCTATGAAACAACAGGGGGCTCACTTGAGTCTGGAAGGACCACAGGAGCAAACAGACTTCTCCTTAGAGAATGCCATGGACAGATACCTGCCCATGCTTGGACCTGCCCTCATTGCTTCCCTAGAGCCATCTGTCGCCTGGCTATGACTTCACATTGTTTTCTGTTCCCTAGCAGGTCTAGGGACAGGCCACACTTTGATCTCACCCCAGGGGTGGCATTAGTGTGAAACTCTGCAAGCCTTTCTGGAGTAGATTCTGTTGGCTCCCATTGCACCTTTTCTTCCTTTCCCTACAGCATTCAGGAGCATTCTCAGAGGAGATTCGTACTGATCAAAGCAGATGATGGGAAAGGATACAAGAAAGCCATGAGGCATCTTTTATTCACATTCTTTACACATTTATACCTGCCTGTGCCTCCTTCCTATGTAATGTCCCCTAGTGCCAAACTCCAGTCTCCTTTGATTCTATGTTATACTGTCTTCTCTCTGAAAGGAAACCCTCTTCTAGAGCCCCTAGCCACATCCTCCTGAAAGCACTTCCATCTTCCATTGCACCTTTAGAGGCAGCTAAAACAAAATTACTGTGGCCTGCATATATGGTAGAGAACAAGAAAACTTTCCTGTGAATGCAACCCATGAATGCAAAGGCAGAGGGATACTAACAGTGTATGACTTGGACAATGACAGCCAACATCATACAGCCTGCCTTACCTTACTGTGATGGTTTAGAAATTCATGTTTGATGGGCTCAGCTGAGGAATTCTTTTACTTAACAAATATCGGCCAAACCAGAAATACTGTATTTAAATCTTCTGGAGAAAGCAGCAAATACTTTTGTTGCATGAAGGGAATAAGGGAAGTCAGTTCTTGTATCTAATTATGGAATAGATGTTTTTACTCTTTTTATGTTGTTGTTTTTGAGATTTTTCTTAAATTAAGGTGAAATTTTCAAGCAGTCAAGTGTGCTGACCTTGAAGACATGTTCTGATGTTTTGGTAAAGATAGTCATGAACACATCATACCAGTCTTGCTCATTTCCTGAAGCAGCTGTAACAAATTACTGCAGAGTTCACGGCTTAAACAGCGCAATTACTCTACAGTTATAGCTGCTTGCTGTCCACAGTGGACACACTGGCAAAGTCATGCTAAGGCAAGGCCTTGCTCTCTCTAGACCCCCCTGGCTTTGCTACCCTCTCTCTCAGTTTCATCAGCACCATCCTGCCTATGCTAGGCTCCTTGATTAACATCAGCCTTTCTTCTCTGCTTTCTGGTTTTGTCTTTTCCTCCTCTCTGGTCACTCCTCCTCTCATCTGGACACTTGTGCCTGTACTTTGAACTCACCCGGATCTTCTGGCACGGAAGAGGAACTTCTGTCTCCTCTCCGAATCACAATGTAGAGTCCTTCCCATGCGAGGTCATGGATCTGGTGACCGCAGCCTGAGGGTGTCTCTACTTGCATCCCAAGCACTCCTTGCCCTTTATTCAGACACACCCACTACTCTTTTCTCCCTGAACACAGATGGCCAGTTCTTCAGCTTCACTGGAAGAGCAAAGGCAGCACGTGATCTTTTATGCCTGAGTTCTTTCAACAGATGTTTCTCAGAGTTTTCTATGCCACATGCATGCCAGCAGTCAGGGCCTGTTGCACCATAAACACCCTGCCAATGGGTGTCTCGATTTAAAGCTGGGCAATTATAAGAGAAGTTACTAAAAATGTTTTTTAAGTCTTTTAGTAGACAGATGTGTTTATACCACTTGGGTAAACATCAGTGTAGCATCATAATCGTATAGCAGGTGTAATTTTACCTTGCTATAAACTGTCAAACAGTTTCTAAAGTCATTAAACCTGTCTTACAATGGGTGAGAGTTCAAGGCTTCTATAACCACCTCAGCATTTGGTGTGGTGAAGTTAAACCACACTACCCTAAAACCTAATGTTTCTAAGCACCCTTTCACACCTTTGTGGGATGCACAGTGTTCGTTCAGGGCACGTTTGTATAAGCTACTCAATGAGTTCTTTATGTAATTTGTATGAAAACCCTTTGTCTGAGAAAAGTATTATTAATGTTTTCTCCCAATCTCTAATTAGCGTTTATGTTTTCTAAATAATGTACCAAGGTTTAATTTACTAATCTGTTCTTTATAAGGTCAATACCTGGCTTCCCTGAGAAGGCCGGAATATACTCTAGGGTTTTCTTCTACAAGTTTATGGGAATTTACATATGAAGATTAGTTTGCGCATGTGTACAAGGAGAGGTAGAGGAGAGGCTGAGTTTTTTCCTTCTGTTTATTTTGATAATCTAGCATCAACTAAAAATATATTCCTCTCTCCATTTAGTTTCTTTAGAATTTTTTTAATCATAATTCGAGTTGCCATAGCTGGTTGTCCATTCTGAGGCAACAAGAGAATCTTAGGTACTAGGAACACATGGCTCTGCTACTCCAACCTTGGGGTAATTCCTCGAATTAGGCAGCGTGGCCTCTGACTTTATTAATTGTTCTAAAAATGTTTGAGTTATTCTGATTTCTTTATATTTCCACCTAAATTTTATAACTGGCTTAAAAAATTTATTTTTCAGGGGAAGCTCAGGGAGATTTGGGTTGGGGTTGTTTTGATGCTAAAACACCAACTTTTGGATACTTGATAATTTTAATTCTTGATAACTTGACCCTCTGTGATTTAAAAAGCAGCACATCTTTCCATTGAGTCAATTCTTCTTTGATTTTACTTACATATTTCGACAATTTTTGTAGAAGATGCTCTTGAACATTTTATATTAAGTTTTCGATTTATTATAACAGAATTCATTTCACTTTTCATTTGTTTGGTCAATTGTGGAGAATATAATTAACTTTCTGGTTTTTAGCTTATGACCTTGTTACATTAATTTATTGTTTTTGTGTTTATTTTGTCAATTCCTTACCTTTTTCTGTATAGACAGTTATAAAATGAGAACAAAGGCACTTGTTTCTTCCCTTCGATATATATGCAATTGTTATATTAAGTTTTATTACACTGACCAGGAGACCCGGTACAATGCCCCGAAGTCACAAGAGCACAATTGTCCTGTTCCTGGTGCCAGACGAAAAGCTAATTAACTCACTATGAAGGGAGGTGAGGGTTTCTCACCAGGCACTGGTCAAATCAGGAAGTCCTTCGATATTCTTTCCTTGAACTTGCTGAAGGCATATAAACCACAAGTGAACTTCACATTTGTTTGAATTTACTGAAATGTTCATGTAACTGTTCTTTTTGAGTCTGCTAGCATGCTGTTTACAGTGGTGTTTTTCATGTTGGACAATCTTGCATGCTTGGAACCTTTCACTCTTGACAATGTCCACTCTCTTTCGTTTAATCTGTTTAGACTTTTGAGACTAACAAGCAGCTCTGGCCTACATTTTTTTTTTTTTTTTTGAGGGAATGGTTTTGTGCTGCTCTGGTGCTAGAGCTGTGTGGACACATAACATCTGGGAAAGTATTTTTTGTTCTGTATATTCAGAAAGAACTTAAGTAAACTTCTGTTGTTCCTATAGTTTCACTATCTTTGCTGCAAGGCATTTTGATAAGCTTAAATTACTTCTGGCAGAAAAGTTCAAAATTTTTATTTCCTACTTGATATGGTAGCTTTTTCATTTCTATGAAAAAATAGCTGACAAAATCAGGTTAAAAGATGATTTACTTTGGGTCACAGACCTTGGCTTTGCTGATTCTGCTTGTAGTCAAGTGGACTTTAGGAATGAGGTGATGCTGCACACTATAGAGCCTGGAGTGTGAGGCCAAAGAAGGTGTGTAGAGAGGAGGGTGACTCGGAGGACAAGATTTTGCATCTAAAGCGGATGAACATGTGGAAGGGGAGGGTAAATGTGTGCAAGTTTATCAATGCACAGTAGAGGAAATAAGCCATAGTGTGGTGCTACACACATTTCCCCCAGTTACTCTCCTCTGGAAATGCACCCCCCAGCACACACACACACACACACACACACACACACACACACACACACACACACACACACATGCTTCACTGTGCTTGGATGCATTTCTTAGTCCACTTAAGTTGACAGTTGTGGTTAGAAATATGTGATTATTCCGTTTTCTTTTCTATTAACTCTGGTAAGTTTATCTATCAAGTAATTTTTCCTTTTGATCTAGCTACCACATTTACTGGAGTAACTTTGTTTACAATATTCCCTAATGGTCTTTCTAAATCATATGAAAATGACAATGGTATCTTTCCTGTCATTTTAAAATTTTTTTAAGAACTTATAAATTGTATTATTTTCCAAAGAATGTCCTTTTTAATTAGCTTTTCTGCTTGTCATTTTCTTACTTAGTTCTTTGTTATTCTTTATAGTTTAAGTTGGGTTTAGTTGATTTTTTTCTAGATTGTTAGGTAGACATATAGAACAATTTTAACTTCCCACTCATTTTCTACTATCAACCTTAAAAGTGGTATGTTTCTGCCTAAACACTAGTATTGATATATGTAGAAGGAATGGTGGGCTGTGTCCCACCACCCGGCTAGCTTTTTTTTTTTTTTTTTTTTTTTTTTTTTTTTTTTTTTTTTTTTNGCTCTGTAGACCAGGCTGGTCTCGAACTCACAGAGATCCGCCTGCCTCTGCCTCCCGAGTGCTGGGATTAAAGGCATGTGCCACCATCGCCCGGCACCACCCGGCTAGCTTTACACCCAAAATAATTACACGGAAACTGTATGCTTTTAAACACTGCTTGGCCCATTAGCTCTAGCCTCTTATCGGCTAATTCTCACATCTAGGTTAACCCATTTCTAATAATCTGTGTAGCACCACGAGGTGGTGGCTTACCAGAAAGGATCTTAACCTGCGTCCATCTTGGAGAGGAGAATCATGGCGACTGCCTGACTCAGCTTTCCTTCTCCCAACATTCTGTTCTGTCTATTCCACCCACCTAAGGGCTGGCCTATCAAAGGCCAAGCAGTTTCTTTATTAATTAACCAATGAAAGCAACAGATAGATAGATAGATGACACTCCCACATCAGATATATATTTATATTAAAATATAAAAAATATTTTAAAAATTTCTAATTTCCTATTTTGACATTTACTCCTTGAGTTATTTACAAGTATGCTGCTCAGGACCAAATATGTGGGAGTTTTATAGGTTTTTTTCTTACTTCTATTACATATTGAAAACTGTTCTTAGAGGCTGCTTGTTTGTTTCTTGGCTACCAAGACTCAAAATTATCACATATAAACTGAATTAATTAAAACACTGCTTGGTCTGTTATCTTATGCATATTTCTAGTTAGCTATTACATCTTAAATTAACCCATATCTATTCATCTGTGTATCACCATGCTGTTATGACCTACCGGTAAGTTTCTGTCCGGTGTTTGGTATCTGTCTCCTGTGATGGCTACACGGCTTCTCCTTGATTCTACCTACTCTCTCCTCCTCTCTCTGCTTGGAATTCCCATCTTTCTCTATTCTGATCTGCAATAGACCCAAAGCAAATTCTTTATAAACCAATAATGTTCATAGCATTATCTCCCCTTTTCTGTCTAAATAAAAAGGAAGGTTTTAACTTCAACATAGTAAAATTACATATAACAAAACAGGTATCAAGTAAGATTTACAGTTGCAATATTTGTATCTATTTTATCTTTTATCATAACTAAGGAAAACTATAATTATAACTATCTATTCTTCAACTCCATCAAAGACTCCAGAAGGATATAATATTACCTGAGTAAACAGGAAGTGCAACTTCCAAAACTCTAGAATTGACAGAGACATCCTGCTGCCTGGAGAGTCACCCAAAGTTATTCTGTATCATTGGGGCACCCATCTTCAGCCTATAGGCCCATAGTATCAGGCAGACTTTTCCATGAAGCTAAAAATTGGAAGGATTGTTTTACCTCTAACAGCAGTTTGTCAGTCACTTTCTTCTGTGTCCTGCAGAATGTCTGGCAGACTCTTTTATGAAACAGGAACCCTGAAGAACTGTCTCACCTCTTTAGGCAACTTTGGCAGTCATTTTTCTATGGGTCCTGCATGCCCAGCATACCATCAAGCAGTCCAGGCAAGAGCAGTTTCTTGCCCAAATGACCAATAATCTCCATAAGGAGTCCCTTTGATGCCTATAATTCTCTTGAAGTAGATTGGTGTTGCCAGGAACACATATGTCTCATTGTCGTGAAAAGTCCTAAATTCTTAAAACATTTTAAATGCCATATTTTGTTAGTCTTTGAAAGTTTGAAGACTATGCTTCTAACTGAAATATATGTCTATATATCCAGAAAACCTCACTAACATGACTTCAAGCTTGAGTATTATAGAGAATTATCTATTAACCTATATTTCTTAATGATACATTTTATTTTGAAATGAGCTGTACAAATACAATACCTTACTCAAGAGCAGAAATATGTATATATAACAAAATTGGCCTTAAAGCTTATATAAATAAGTCAAGATCCATACCATGCAAGGTATTCATCTGTATAGCATATTACCCTTTAAATACAAACAAACATTTATTTTAAAAATTGAGAATTTGGGCAAAGTTCTCTCCAAATTAATTTCTGTTTTTTTGCTAGGCAAAGTAATTTTGGGGTTTATGAAGACCTTTCAGGGGATCGTGGTCCATCAAACCACATTAGCCTGGAAGGAATCCATGGGTTCTCATCTTCTGTGGAAACAAAAGCAGAACTGCTTTTCCAAAGCAACATATCCTTAGACCCATAAAATAAAATGTCTCTCTGTACTTATCCCATTCACAGTCAAAAAATTCAAAGAAAACATAATAATATACATAATCTAGACTCTGTATAATTCATCTTTGTGCGGCTTATTTTTCTTTACTCCTTTAATCTATGACTACCTGTACTGTGTCTCTTTAAAGATTTTGTTTCTTTAAAACAATTTTTTGTAACTCTTTATACCCTTTCTTCTCTCTCCCAAGCCTATGTACATTTTTTAAACATACTGTGTCTCTTTTAGAAGTCTTTTATGTCTGAATCTGTCCTATTGTGTATCTGTAATCTTTTTCTGAACAGGATGACTTCTTAAAATGCTAAACATTGTAGCTAGGAGTAAGGGTGCTTTGCCTTTTGGCTCCGCCCAGTCCAACATGGCAGAAGCCTGTTCAGCACCAGCTCTCCACGCCATGCTCACAGTCCCATTCCCGGGCACACAGTGCGGACATTAAGCAAGTTGGAGCACTCTGATCACAGACTCCATCCAGGTGATTGATCTCCTAAAAGAGCCAGAGCTGTTTGTGCAATTAATGTGAACCAGGAACCTCTTTTAAAGGAGCCATGCAGTGTTTGTTGCTACTGCAGAATCAGGAAGACCTCTCTTAAAGGAGCCATGGCACTCCTACTTGCCACCAGCAGAGATTATCCAGAAAAAAAAAAATGCTGGTTACCTAGAAGCTATACTTGACTCTGTTCTTCTGTGTCTACAATTCTTTTCCAGTCTCTCTCGGGTTTTATGTGGATGTAGTCAACCCCACATTGGTGCACCAATCTGTTGTTGGAGGCTGCTTGTTTGTTTCCCGGCCACCCAGACCCGAAATAATCACACATAAACTGTATTAATTAAAATACTCTTTGGCGTATTAGTTTATGCATATTTCTAGCTAGCTCTAACATTTTAAATCAACCCATTTCTATTCATTTGTGTGTTACTACACAGTTGTGGCCTACCAGTAAGGTTCCATCCAGCATCTGGCATCTGTCTCCTGTGGTGGCCACATGGTTCCTCCTTGACTCTGCCTACTCCCTCCCTCCTCTTTCTGCTTGGAATTCCCACCTTGCTCTATTTTGAGCTGCAATAGACCCAAAGCAGATTCTTTATAAACCAATGGTATTCACAGTATACAGAGGGGAATCCCACATCAGAGAACAGAATGTTAAAAATATCCACTGTAAATATTGGATTAGTCTGTTTTCCCCTAGGTTTTCTTTTTCTTTTTTTGAATCTCTACATAAGATTCATTATTATTGATGATTACAGCATCTTCCTAAGATCTTACTATTTTGCTATTTTAAGATTCCCCTCTTTAATCTTCCATGAGGGTCTCTATCTCTAAATCTACAGTGTCTGGCCAACTGGGATGTATCACTTATATTTATTTCTATGTATATTGTTTCTTTTTTGCTCTCTTTTTTTTTTTTTTGGTTTTTGGGGGGTGTTGGGGGGATTGTTTGTTTTTCGAGACAGGGTTTTTCTGTAGCTTTGGAGCATGTCCTGAAACTAGCACTTCTAGACTAGGCTGGCCTTGTACTCACAGAGAGTCAGCTGCCTCTACCTCCTGAGTGCTGGCATTAAAGGTGAGCACTGCCACCGCCAAGCCTTTCAACTGTGTATCTTTCTTTTAATTCAAGTCACTTAAGGAGACTCTAGCTAAATCTCACTGTTTTACATGCTCTCATTATCTCTGTTTTGAGGTAAAAATACCTGGCCCATCTCGGCATATTTATTGCTATGGTTGCATTTGAAACCTGGAGTCCTAAGGCTGCCTTGCTTGTACAGCTTGATATGTGGAACTAATGAAGCTTTATTGGAGTTTGTTGGTTCTTCTCTACCATTTGACCCATAGGTTAGCATAGATCACCCCTAACCAGATGCAGCCTTCAACAGACCTTCATTGGTCCATAAATAAACAAGAGACCAGGTAACCTAGCACAGACCAGATGTTCCACCTACCTGAACTACAAAATTATGAGTTAAGTAAAATGTTATGGCTTGAATGTGTAACATCACCACTGGATCGTATGTTGGAACACTTAGTCTGCAGTTAATAGTGCTGCCTTTGGAGACTTCAGAACCCTACAAACTTGGAGCCTGTCTGACAGCCACAGGGGAGGAGTTTGAGGATCACAGACTCCTTTTACCCTTCTGGATGTCTGCATCCTGGTTCAAAGAGATGTGAGCACACCTTGCCACAGGCCTTCACTGCCACGTTTTCTCTGCTCTATTTCTTTTTAAACCATGAGATAAAAGTAAACCTTTCCTCCCATAAGTTTTCTTATATAGCATTCTGTCACAGTGAAGCAAAGAAAAGTAAGTAATGCACTTGCATGTTTGAAACTAATTGATTCACTGTATTGCTGGTTGCTGCTAAATTAATTATTTGTACCAATATGCCTTCCTCCAATTGTCTCACTTCTAATTTAGTCTAAATGTTTCTTTGACTAAAACTTTTCCCTGCGTTATGTATCTACTGATAATCTGTTAAGTCAGACTCTCACTAAATCTTGAAGGTTAAATATGATTTAGAAGATGAATTTGTCTGAGATTGTTGACTTCTCGGGTATCTGCCAATCTTCAAGAGATGATCTGTCTTCTCAGATCATCCCTCATTGTCCCTTGAGAATTCTGTTTTTCCTTTGATTATATCCATGTATTTGTTTTAGTACACTATTTTATTATTTGATAATTTCAAATAAATGTATATGTTTATCTTGATCTTATTCATCTCCCACTTCCTTCCCTAATTTCTTCAAGATATGCTTTCTATCTCTTCACCGTCCTCAGTTTTGTATCCTCTATTTTTTTTATAAACCACCAAGTAGACTCTGTAATGTCCATATACTCACGGTTGTGGGGCTGTCCACTGGAGCATTGTAGCCCACCTTCCATAGACTAAACCCTTAAAGAAAATTAACTCTCAGTTTTTCCCCAGAAACTATCAATGGTTTCTCAGTTATGGGTGGGAACATAGGAGCCACTCCCTTTCCAGATTAGAAAGTTGATTGGCTTGATCTTGTGAAGGCAATCAAAACCACTGTGAGCTCATGAGTTAGCGGTCCTGTCATGCCCAGAAGGTACTTTTGCTCCGATACTCCCTGACTTTGACCTCTGTGGTCTTTCTACCACCTCTTCCATAATGGTACCCAAGCCTTAATATAGATGTTCACTTTGTGGATTAGGACTCCACAGCCCCTTAGTCTTTGTACTTAAACTGGTTGTGAATTTGAGTTAACTTCCATCCACTGTACAAAGAAACCTTTCTAATGAGATCTGAGAGCTGTATCAATCTACAGATAAGGGGATATTTGGCAAAATGGTGGTAGGAGGTTTACCCCAGGGCCTACCAGCTTCTCAGCCATAAATTCTTGGTGAAATTTATCATACCAGGCATGTTATTTTTCCTGTAGACGAGGTCTTAAAACCTCTTGAAAAACAGTTGGTCCCCTTCTTAACATTTGTTCCACTGCTGTTACCATGAGCACATCTTTATGTGTGTATGTGCAGGGTGGAGTTCTTTTTTATTCTTTTACTGAAGATAGTTTTTTTTTTTCATAAAATATACCTGATTATGGTTTCCCCTCCTTCAATGCCTCCCAGATCCCCCCACCCACCAAATTGACACCTTTCTTTCTCATTGTCATTAGAAAACCAGCAAGCATCTAAAAAACAATAGACATTAAGATAAAATAAAAACAACAAAATCGGAATAGGACAAAACAAACAAACAAAACAAGGAAGTCAAAAGAAAAAGCCCACAAGAAACACATACAGATGCAGAGAGACGCATGTATTCACACGTATACAAATCCTGTAAAAAACACAAAACAAAAAATCTGGCATAGAAGCCAAAGGCTTGTCCTTACCATGTGGGTCACAGCTAAATGAGCTCCCTCAACAGCTCATTTGCAAATACAAAGTGCCTTCCAATCCTATGAAAGCCCCCAGGGAAGAAACTTCCTGTTTGGAATTAGCCTGACGGTTCCATGTCCTGTGATGGAAATATGTAATGTTCACAGCAATAGTGTCTTATCAAGTTCTAGTGGACACCCAAGAACAATGGCACTGGCCTATAAGTTTTGAGCTTTTCTGAGACACCCCCAATAACAACCCAATGGGAAGAAAACCACACCTGATCCTGGGATTTTTACTTGGTAACCTAGGGGTTCTAGGAGAAACGTTGTTCCCTGTATAGGACAAATATAATTAAATTCTTCACATATACATATATACATTCTTCCTCTGCTCTACCCTCTACTATTAGCTTTTGACTATTCCCCTTCTTTCAGATACAGAGAGTTTTCCAATATTCTGATAGCCCCTTTGCAGAACAACCAAGATTCTCACCCATGTCTGCCGTGTTTGTTATGGAATAAATGCAGAAGGGGTTTACAATATTACTGTAAAAACTTAATGACACCAAAATAAAAATACATAAAAATCAGTTTGTATTTACAGATTTCTTCAGGTTGCTCTTAGCAGAGACAGAAAATGTCCCAGAAAGAGAATGGGAAGCATATACAAAAGTGTTGGTTATTAAACCACAAATATCCAAATGTAACAACTCTATGTGCTGTCTCATAAGTACATGTCATCAATATGTTTCACTGATGCAACAAAAACAAAAACTGAAGTTCGCTTTTGTCCCGTGCATTTGTGGTCATTGAGAGAGCTCTGCCAGGACTGGACAGAAGGGCTTAGCATGATGGCCACATGCTATCAACACTGGACAGAATTGCTGAATCCTTTTTGTCTATGGCACTAAAAAAAAGGGCTGCATAAAAGCACTTTTCAGTATGAGTAAAAAGGAAAGGAAATGTGTATTTCCGTAAATGTGCACTGTTTTTTTTTACCCTAATTATTTTTTTCTTTGTTTTTTAATTGACTTTTTTTGAGCTCTACATTTTTCTATGTTCCCATCCCTGCTTCTCCCCTCCCCTTCAACCCTCTCCCAAGGTCCCAGTGCTCCCAATTTACACAGGAGATCTTGTCTTTTTCTACTACCTATGTAGATTAGATTTATGTATGTCTCTTTGGGTCCTAAACTCAAGGTTCCTAAGAAGAATCTCTGAAATCTAGAGTATTCCACACGGCACTGGGCTAAGCTTCATCTGTTTTCATTGCCCTCACATTCTCAAAGCACAATGTTTTATTTATGGGAGCGCTATATAAAACTTGCAAAATTAAATAAAAACAAACAGATACGGTTTGCTTATGAGTCACGAGAGCTCGGAGATCACAAGTTCTGTAAGAGTTCCTGAGCCTTACCTTTAGAAGCAACACCAGGAAGACACGACAAGGGCATCACCCTTCTTTCAAGTCACATAAGATTTCTACTGGACTTGACACACAGAGTTTCAGGTTTAGCAGAAGGCATGTCAGGGGGCTTCAAAATAAGATTTCTAGCATCTAGATTCCGAATCTACCAACCATGTAAATTTATAAATCCTGGATGTAGGGAAAGAGAGAGTATGTTAGTTGAGGATCCAGTAAGGTCTTTCTCACCAACTTGCTTTTACAAAAAGTTGTGTCTTTATCCAGTCTTGCTCATTGTTGCTACCATAGAAACTTCAGAACTTTCACCAAGTAAACATCCAGAGACTGAATGAGTTTCATCTGTATTTTTGTGGGTTCACAAACATCCAAAATGGTTCTGGGGGGTGATGATCTTAGGGGTGGAAGCTCTGGAGTACTGATGCAAGGTTTGATGGGTTCACGGTCCTCTTAGACACTTGGAGTTAGTTTGCACTAATTTTAGAAGCTTGTATGAGGTAACAAGTACCAAGACACAAAGCCCCTATAAAGCATAAAAATCACCCTGGCCAATAAACGCCATTGATAGCTTAAGTCAAAAGTGATCCCAGCAACATGCTCCTCCAAGGTGTGTTGATTCTTTTTCCTGAACACCCTGATCTCCCACCACTTCCTCTTAAACCACAGAGTCTTTCTCTGGGCAAATGTGAACTCTAGGAAATTTGGAGGAGAAAGACAAAAAAACACTTCCTTCCACACCTATTCCCATAGTCCTGGGAGCAAGCAGTTCACATAGCACTGCCAAGTCTGGAGCTACCAAGGCGACACACAACCATGGACTGTCATGCGGGCATCTAGGAACCAGAGACCCGTGCCCACCTAGCCCTTCCCCCACAGGAACTCCAAAAACCAATCACTAGAGACTTGGAAGGCTCTTTCGTTCTCCGAAGTTCTGTTGCTCAAAATTCATTCTGGGTTAACAATAGTGCTTGTTCATGTCAGATCTGATCCGAACGTAAAGCAACGTAGGATCATTTGAGAAGTAAAACCTAAACAAGGTGTTCAACCAAAATTTCCCCCAGTTATTATTCATGAAGCACTGAGGACTAATTGGTAAAGAAGAACCTGGGGATTCTGACTGAAAGGCATATGAGTTCAGTTTGAAGGGTCGTTGCTATAAACTGAAAAAAGAAAATTAAACTCCAAGCTAGCCAGCCATGAAGCATAGAGAAGTGGGCATCCAGAATCCAAAGTGGTAAGCTCTGAAAGTCCAGTGCATTTTGATCTGCCAAGTTAATAACATTTGAATACTTAATATACTTTCAGTTTTTCCCTTATAACAGATTTTGATCTGAGTGAGGAATATCATGCTCTGAGCTAAGTTGAAAGAAGACCCAGCTCCTGGTTAAAACATATCATTACTAAGGAACTTCATTCATGCCCAGTATGATAGACAGATGGAGGAGGAGTGCGAAGCATGCCCAGGTCTCACAGGCTAGTAAGACTCAGGGCTCAGACCACAGAGCTCAGGTCTCATTCATGCCATATCCTTCCACTTTATCCACTGTCCACAGAAGGGCAGTTGGTCCTTCTATTAGGTCGTAAGAATATTCCTCTATGCTAGTCCAAAAGCCTTAGAGATGAGTGTCATGAGAAGAACTAGGCCACAGCAGCTGAGTTTCTTTGTGACTGACTATACATAAGCTAGCAGGATCGGGCCGACCTCCACTTCACATGCACCAAAATTAAAAGCTACAGAGCAAATAGCTTGCTGCTCTGCTGATAGGTACTAAGCTGAGATTCTCATTGGCCTTGTATTGAGCTCCTTGTGCCCATCCTCAAGTCCAGTCTCACCTCCAAGCCCAAGGAAATGTCAGGTACTACACATAGAATGGAGTCAGAGAGAGGCCATGTAGCCTTACTGGAGACAGATGCCTGAACATTAGCCGGTAAGCCACAGACACTTGGTGATACAAAGATTAATAGAAATGGGTTAAATTAATTTGTAAGAGTTAGCCAATAAGAAGCTAGAGCTAATGGGCCAAGCATTGATTTGATTGATACCATTTTTATGTGATTATTTCTGGTCACGGCTAAGCGGTCAGGAACCAACAAGCAGCTGCTCTCCATGCAACAGAATGGAGTTCCTGAAGGTCCGTGTTGTTAAGTCTGAAACCCACAGCACAAATGAACAGAAATGGGTTAGGCAAAAACATAAGAGCTAGCCAATAAGAAGCCAGAGCTAATAAGCCAAGCAGTGATTTAATTAATACAGCTTCTGTGTGGTTATTTCCAGTCAGGGTAGCCTGGAAACAATGGAGTAGCCTCTGCCTACAGTGCCTGTTTAACATATCAAAGCAGACCTGGCCTCCAGGTTCTCTCAGCACCCTAATTCCCTACCTATAATAGGGTATGGCTCACATACCTCACCCTCTAGCCTAAACTCTCCATCCCAGGGCCTGGGCTGCCCTTCCACCAGAGGCCCTTCCCTATATAATCCAAACATTTTGGATACCCATCTCTTTGTACCTGGCTACTGAACCTTGTCGTCAGGGAGAGGCACCTCTTGGTCTTGGAGCAGGTTTAGCATCAATGGGGGAAGTGTCTCACCGGCAATAGACTTGGTGGTGTCAAAAGCCCAAAGCAGGCCCAGTGTCTCACTTTCCTCTCTGCTTGCAGCTCAAGATGTAGAACATTTGGTTGCTTCTGCAGCTCCAGGTCTGTCTGTGTGCTACCATGCTCTCAGTCATGATGATAATAGACTAACCTCTGAAAGTATAAGCAAGCTACAGTTAAATGCTTTCTTTTATAAGAGTTACCATGGTAATAGTGTCTCTTCACAGCAATAGGACATGTGACTGAGACAGTACTTCACCTGATGCCAGCTTTTCTGTACATGTCTGTCCTTTCTTTACTCTCTCTCCTCTAGAGGCGTGCTTCCAGGACCAAGCCATGCAAGGTGTGGCACCAAGGTTGTCAGCTTCCACACAGAGCCTCAGTAGTAAACTGTGGAACATAATAGGCTCTTCAGTCCTGTGATAAGTGCCAGAGACACAAGAACACATGAACCAGAGCCACCATCAATCAGGGGCCCAGAGCTCAGCAGCTGTGTCAGACATTAGCCTTGTTGCTGGGAATGGAGAATAATTCATATCTCCACTGCAAGACAAGTGTTAATCTACTGACACCTGCATCATAAGAATGAGAGTTTTTTTGATATTTCCATAGTATCCTTTTGCATGTTTGTCAAACCCATGTTTGAGCATTAACTCTATCAGCAGCATGCAGGATCTCCAATGTTCCTGGTTTAAAAGGCGGAGATGAAAACAAAGCTATCAAAAATGTAGAACTCAATAAAAATCAATAAAAATATTTTTAAAATACATACTTTAAGAAAAAAAAGAAAGCAAAGCTATCATTTCAGTTTTCTGTTTTGACTTGACCTCTCTTTGGCCTTCCAACACTGACAGATTTCCCAACACCTCTCCTCTGAGAAGCGTATATCCAGGTAACCAACACTAGGACTTTGAGCCTTTAGTGAGCAGATAGCATTCACGATTGTGGAAACACTGGACTAAGTTTGCCTGTGATCAAAACATAAACTCCAGTATGGACCATGCTTCATAAAAGCCTCGGAGGCAAGGGAGGGATGGAGGGGTCTGCTCTGCTTCACTAACATAGGGACATTCAAAGACGGATGTGCAGCTGCGGGATGCACTCAGGTTATGAAAAAGACCTCGAGAAAGCAAAGAGACCAGGAACCGAGAAAATGAATTTCTGCTTCTACTTCACTTCATGTGGTTCTAAGTGGGAAATGAGAGAACAACTCAAGTTTATGGAAAAGAATTGATATTCATATTATCCCGGGGCTGGAAAGTCCATTTTTCTTCTTGTCAAAAAATAACAAACTTTTTAAAATGTCTATGACAGGGTTTAAAAAGCATGAAACTGGATGGCAATCAAGACTCAACCGTACCAGCACTTTACCAAATCTGTTGTGTTTGAAAAGTGAGAGCTCCAAGGGAGGAGAGGCCAAGTGGCTCTTCAAAGCTTCAGACCACAATCAAAACAGCATAGACAAGTTCATCCTCTGGATGCCTCTGGGGCTTCATCTCTTCCCTTTCTAGCAGGCAATTCCTTGAAATCCAGATAGAACCCTCCAGGGATGACATCATGATGAAGTCGTCTAGGCCTCAGAAATGGGTTCCTTTTATTCACCAACTTAAAGAATAAAAAGATAGGGAAAAAATGTTTCAGTACTCAGCCAAGTTTTATGGAGAACAGAAACACACACACAGACACACAGCAGAGCGCACAGACACACACACAGACACACAGCAGAGCTCACAGACACACAGCAGAGCTCACAGACACACATACAGACACACACACACACAGACACACAGCAGAGCTCACAGACACACAGCAGAGCACACAGACAGACACACAGCAGAGCTCACAGACACACAGCAGAGCACACAGACCCACACAGACACACAGCAGAGCTCACAGACACACAGCAGAGCACACAGACAGACACACAGCAGAGCTCACAGACACACAGCAGAGCACACAGACCCACACAGACACACAGCAGAGCGCACAGACACACACACAGACACACAGCAGAGCGCACAGACACACAGCAGAGCGCACAGACACACACAGACACACAGCAGAACACACAGACACAGATTCCCTACAAGTGAGGTGAGTACTTGGGCAACACAAACTGTCCCTGGGGGAGGGGAACTCAAACTTGGATGTATAGGGAGGTAACAGTGGAGAGGGTAAGTATGGGAGGAGTTTGGGTAGTAGCGGATAATATAATCAAACTAAATTGTAAGAAATATTGAATTTAAGAAACAGCTATTATTTAATCGTTTTAAAGCAAAGAAGGTACAAATCTATGAATATAAAACTTAAAATTCTCTTGTTTACATTGCTTAGCAGTTCATACAAGTAATAATACATTAATATTTTTATGTATTAAAATTTTGTATATATATTTTTTCTGATATATATACAATCATATATATATATATATATATATATATATATATATATATATATATATATATCCCATTGCCTTAGCCTCTTCTAACTCAGCACATGCTTGCTGACTTGACTCCAACAAATGTCCAAGGTGCCATGCCCCACCTTGCCCAATTCAAGGAGGAACAACCCTTTTTGAAAGTCTCGTTTTCTCCTCAGCTCTGCTTCTTCATGTGCATGAGAACTTCAAAGCAAAGTAGGTGTGACAGCCTGGCCTACCTTTGATTAATAGCTCAGTCCCTTGCTTGACACCCTTGGGAAACAACTTTGTCAGGGTGTTTGAAGTGTCAAGTTCAATCTAAAGTGAAATCTCACATCTTAACGGGCCTCGCATAATTAGCATGAACAGTATCAGTCGTGCTGGCCAGGAGAGTAAGGGACCGGATTGTGCCAGGTCCCTCACACCACACAGAGTTGTCTGGGAGGGTCTGGCTGGCCCCCTTCCAGCCTTCCTGCTGGCTGATGGTGCTGTTTACATCTGGGTACTTTTCTTGTCACTTGCTAAGCCACCAGGGGAGAATGAAAAATTCTAGTGCTGTTGGTGCATGAGATATTTGGCCAGGGTCCAGAGAAGTGGCCAGTGGGCTGCTATGCCACATGATTATGGAATTCTGCCTTTATTTGGGAACCAGAAAGGGCACAAGCAAGAAGAGTACAAGATACAAGCACCTCTGATGAGGATCTGTTTGCTTTGTCCTATGTGTGGTGCCAATGAGCAAAACCCGTGTGAGCCTGCAGCTTCCTTGTCCCTGCACACATTCAACAGATGTCTTGCATTATAGACATAATGTTGTATGGCACGAAGCTCATCTAATCAGTGTTCATTAAACATGTACATATAAGGGAGCCGGATCCTGGCCAGCCTGTCCTTTCTATCTGGCCACAGACACTTGACAATCCACACTGAAGCATTGCGGGGAGCATATGTACCATGATACTGCACTGAGACTGGGGAGTTCATTTTACAAAGACAAGAAATGATTTTTTTACTTATTTTTTGTTTCTTGAAATAGGACTCCCCCCCAACACATACACCAGATTCTGAAAGCATCTGGTTGTTTCTCTCCTCCGAAAAGAATATTTAAAAAAATTGCGTTTCTTAGCCTTCCCGTTCCACATTATCACAACCACAACCATGACTTGGATTTCAAATGTATACATTACTAAATGTGAGAGTTTATCTCTAGAAAGCAAAGCTGAGAAGTTGTGAGGCAATGGGAAGCATGAATCCTAAAGGGTAACCAGCCAAGAACAATTTTCTTCAACAAAGATAGGAAAACTCTTCTGCCAAAATGACAGCTCCATCTTCTGAAATGCATAAGGACTTAGGTGCTAATCTTTGTCTCTGACTCAATAACCCTTCCACAGGCAATCTTTATAATAAAGAGACACGACGGAGACACCACAAACAGGCCCCCGGGCGCTGGCACAAAGACATAAGGAGGGTTATCATAGAAACAACCTCCAAAACCTAGCATCGGGGCCTACTTAGTGAGATGTCTTTAGCTTTCCTGATGTTGTACCCTTTATGCAGAAGTGAGATGCCAAGCCAGGACAGGTGAATGTCCATAAACAGAAACTATAGGCTGTAACCCCATTGGCACAGCCACACACACTCTCCAGAGCCCCTGATACAAGAGAGCTGATAGCAACAGATGGTTTTTCTTATATCACAATAAATACATTAATCGAATCAAAGCATCATCGTCTCCTCTCGTGTGGGTTGACAGGTCTGTCTGTACAAGAAAGTTATTTAGCTGACAATGAGAAACGGCATTTGCTTAGGTGGATGATGGTTCATGATAAATGCACAGAATATGCACAAAGCATAGCCAAAAGGACCCTGCAATTTCTTACTGAGGCCAGAAGCTAGGGGTCAAGGCTCCTGGCATGGGATAGCCATGACTCTAAGCACAGAGAGAGCTATCTTGTTGCAGGTAGCCTATTTAGCATGGCAAACTCTTCAAATCCTATTTCTCCACTCTGCCCAGAGCTCCAGGTCCTACTTCCTTCTTTCCTGATGTGGCTCAGGTGAGCTAATTTATTTGTCATCATTCTGGGATTTAAACAAAATTTTCTCCCTGTCTTTCCAGCTCACTTGGCCCATGACTGGTGATGCAGTTTCTTCAGTGCATTCAATATGTAATTTTCCTGTGATGCTCTCAGACCAAAGTGGGTGGTTAAAGCAACCAACTCCTTCCACAGCCCCCATTTCTATCCTATTAATATCCCTTCACCAGTGAGTCAAAAATACCATTACAAGCAGATTCCATAATTTAGATTTTAAACATTATAAAGTATTCATGCAAGAAACATTTCTGGTCCTCTACTGCAAATGTAAACTCTGGGCATGTAGGCTAGTCTTTGGCTGCTGTTTGCTGGTGGTCTCGATCAAAGTAGATCTTCCTCCTAGAATCATTTCAACCAATTAGGCCTTCAAAATAATCTCTTTGATAACCTCGTAGCCCTGATCGGAAAGCATTCTATGGAGACAGTCTTCAATATCACCTAGGTTAGCAGCTTTGAAGATAATTAAAACTTACTAATGGAAAATATTCCCTGCTGGCTTGCTTAAAAATTTCACTCTTAGTTAATTAAACAAAATGAGACCAGTTGAAGAGAGGGAGGAGCAAGAATATGAGCAAAGGGGTCAAGAACATGATGGGGAAACCCACAGAAACAACTGACCTGAGCTAGTGGGAGCTCACTGACTCCAGACTGATAGTGGGGGAACCTGCATAGAACCAAACCAGGTCCTCTACATGTGGGTGACAGTTGTGTGACTGGGGCAGTCTTTGGGGCCACTGGTAGTGGGACTAGGATTTATCCCTGGTGCTTGAGCTGACTTTTTTGGTTCCCTTTCTATTTGGAGGGATACTTTTCTCAGCCTATATGCAGAGGAGAGGGCCTTGGTCCTGCCTCAAAGTGATGTGTCTGACTTTGCTGACTCTTCATGGGAAGCCTTACCCTCTCTGAGGTGTGGATGGGGTAGGGGAAAGGTGGGAGGAGCGGGAGGAAGGGAGGGAGTGGGAACTGGGATAGGCATGTAAACCGAAAAAAGATTGTTTTAAAAAATATATTTAAAAATGGTATTGATTCAAACACTCAAAATACTTACCGAATGTCACTATATTTTAATCATCTAGCTAAATGAGGCAGTCTGTCGAAAGCAAATCAGACCTATTGTTGCCATTCTGCAAGTCTGTAGTCTACAAAGAAAACTAAGTGAGATTTCTGACTGTGAACTTCACCCATGCCACTCACGGTCACAGGACCCTGTGGTCACACCCACCCACAGGGCTATGCATCCGCTTGCAGCTTTGAGGACCTGTGATACCCTGGGAGGACTACAGGACACCTATGGTGGATCAGCACCCAGGCTCTTCTCAAGGTGGATGAGGCCTTTGTCGTCTTTCCTGATGCTAACCAGGTAACTGCATTCTGGCCACATTCTGTCCCACACAGGTCACACTGCATTGAAGAAAAACATAATAAGACTTATGACACAAGGCGTTAGAGGCCTATACTTTTTTTATATTTATTTATTTATTAAAGATTTCTGCCTCCTCCCCGCCACCGCCTCCCATTTCCCTCCCCCTCCCCCGATCAAGTCCCCCTTCCTCATCAGCCCAAAGAGCAATCAGGGTTCCCTGACCTGTGGGAAGTCCAAGGACCACCCACCTCCATCCAGGTCTAGTAAGGTGAGCATCCAAACTGCCTAGGCTCCCACAAAGCCAGTACGTGCAGTAGGATCAAAACCCAGTGCCATTGTTCTTGAGTTCTCAGTAGTCCTTATTGTCCGCTATGTTCAGCAATTCCGGTTTTATCCCATGCTTTTTCAGACCCAGGCCAGCTGGCCTTGGTGAGTTCCCGATAGAACATCCCTATTGTCTCAGTGTGTGGGTGCACCCCTTGCGGTCCTGAGTTCCTTGCTCGTGCTCTCTCTCTCCTTCTGCTCCTGATTTGAACCTTGAGATTTCAGTCCGGTGCTCCAATGTGGGTCTCTGTCTCTGTCTCCTTTCATTGCCTGATGAAGGTTAATATTCAGGAGGATGCCTGAGGCCTATACTTTTATAGGTGAAAAAGAAAGAAAAATAAATAAATAAATAAATTTTAAACTTTTCTTTTCCTCTTTCTCTACTTTTCACTCTGAAAGCATAGAGCCCATGGTGAAAAGGATGATCTAAATATTAAATGAGCAAACTTAGGATTGAATGCAAAAACAAAGCAATTTCTCATAAATGGCTCAGGTATACAATCCAGAGGAACCCACCCCAGCACTGGATGGAGTCCATTCCACTACAAAGAACAAGAGGGCAAGAGGCCTGGCTGCAGCGGCAGGTGACTTCCTAGTTACCTGGGCTGCCAAAGTTTCAGTGGGTTTTCAGTTTCAGAGGAAAACCCAGTAGCAGCAGAGGCAGTAGGAAGTTTCTTGGAAGAACCAGATGCAACCTTAGGTACCACCAAGCTGAGGAACCAATGAAGTTAGAGATCCACTGTGCATTTCTTGACACTCCCTACTGCCTCTGTTGATGCTGGAGGATGGGCCTATTGTGGACCAGCACCCAGGTTCTGTTCAAAGCTGAACCCAGACTCAAACCTACAGAGAAGAGTGTAGAAGTGAGTGATCCCTCAAAGACCCTCTCTACATGGACAGAAATGCATTGTTTTATTTGACTTTTTATTATTTCTGTTTCCTTTGGTCTCTCCCACAATTGTTCATTTGTGCTATAATCACACAGTTCCTACTGCTTTTTCGTCTGAATACAATTGCAAATCTTCACCAGCAGAAAGTTTGTATTCTGCTGTCCACCGGAGCATCATGTAGAGTCCAGATGGGAACTAAGACACATTCATCACCAGGCAGCATAAGCCAGGCCATGAAATAAGACTCTCTTGTGTAAATGCTGTGTATATATGTTAGTCTACCTTACACAGTGGTGAACATAGCTTAAGCACATGTTCGCATATATCTCCCATTCTATGTCCCTCCAAAAATTCATTTCACTTCTTTTTGATCAATTCCTTTTGGTCTCCTGAATTCTTAGAATGTCATGCAATCCTAATTCTTTGTCATCTTAAAACTTTACAAAAGCTTTGCCTAAAATCTCTGAGCCTGCCCTGGCTGTCCTTCATCCCAATACAGCTTTACATTTCTGTCCAGTATTTTGTAGCTGATCTGTATTAAAATGGAGCTATCTAAGATGAAACTAGAACAACTTGTGTGATGTTAGGGCTCTGTGAGTTCAGTAAAGTGAGTCACGCTGGAAGATGGGAGAACTAGTTTTAGATATGTCATCAAATATATTCATGACACTGTTTTTTTAATGTTTATTTTTTATTTTTTTAAAAGAAAACTATCTTTTTCATCCCAATCCCAGTTCCTTCTCCCTCCCCTCCTCCAACTGCCTCCACCTTCCTCCGCACCCAAGCCCCCATCCAATCCTTAGAGAGGGTAAAGTTCATTCATTGCTTTGGAGAAGAACCCTCCCTACCATATCTAGGCTGAGCAAGGTATCCAATCAAAGAGAATGGGTTACCATAAGCTAGTACAAGAAGTAGGGATAAATCCTGGAGCTACTGCCAGTGGCCCCACAGTCTGTGCCAGCCGTATAACAATCACTCACAGTCAGAGGGTCTAGTTGGGTCCTATGCTGGTTCCTTCCCTGTCCAGCTGGAGTTGGTGAGCTCCCATTAGCTCAGGTAAACTGTTCCAGTGGGTGGACTCATTGTGTTCTTGACCTCTTTGCTCATCTTCTCACTCCTACCACACTTCAACTGGACTTGGGAGCTCAGCCTTGTGCTCCACTGCAGTTCTCTGCCTCTGTTTCCATCAACCGCTGGATGAAGGTTCTATGGTAACATTTAAGATATTCATCAATCTGATTACAGGGGAAGGCCATTTCAGGCACCCTCTCCTCTATTGCTTCAGATCTTAGCCAAGGTCATTTTTGTGGACTCCCGGGAATCTCTTCAGTACCAGGTCTCTTACCAGCCCCATAGATGATTCCTTCAATCGAGATATCTCTCTCCTTTCTCCCATCTCTGTCCTCCCACCATCTCGACCATCCCATTTCCTCAAGTTCTTCTCCTCTCTCCCCTTCTCTCCTATTCCTCCCCTCTTCCTCCACCTTCGTGCTCCCAATTTTGTCAGGTGATCTATTTTCGCTTTCCAGGTGGATCTATGTATGTTTTTCTTAGGGTTTACTTTGTTACTTAGTTTCTCTAAGTAGTCATGGACTATAGGCTTGTTATCCTTTGCCTTACACCTAGTATCCATTTATGAGTGAGTACACACTATGCTCATCATTCTGGGTCTGGGTTACCTCACTCAGGTTGTTTTTCTCTAGTTCCATAAATTTGCATGCAAATTTAAAGATGTCATTGTTTTTACCTCTGAGTTGTACTCCATTAACACAATGGAGTACTACATTGCCTATACATTCTTTGGTTGAGGGACATCTAGGTTGTTTCCTGGCTCTGGCTATTATAAATAATTCTGCTATGAACATAGCTGAATAAATTGAGCCTATAATATGTTGTAGTATGATTGAGCATCCTGTGGGTATATGACTAAGATTGGTATTGCTGCATCCTGAGGTAGGTTGAAACCCAGTTTTGTAAGAAACTATCATACTGATTTCCAGAGTGGTTGCACAAGTTTGCATTTCCACCAGCAATGGATGAGTGTTCCCCTTACTCCACATCCTCTCTAGCATAAACTAGCATTGATGTTTTTGATCTTAGCAATTCTGATTGGTGTAAGATGTCATCTCAGAGTCATTTTTATTTGCATTTCCCTGATGGCCAAGGATGTTGAACATTGCCTGAAGTGTCTTTTGGCTATTTGAAATTCTTTTGTTGAGAATTCTCTGTTTAGTTCTGTGTCCCTTTTTTTTTAATTGTATTTTTTGGAATTTTAATGTCTAATTTCTTGACTTCTTTACATATTTTGGAGATGAGTCCTTTGTCTGATGTGAGGTTGGTGAAGATTTTTTTCCCATTGAGTAGGCTATCTTTTTGACTTATTGACTGTGTCCTTTGCTTTAGAAAAGCTTCTCAATTTCATGAGGTTCCATTTATTTATTATTGCTCTCAGTGTCTGTGCTACTGGTATTATATTTAGGAAGTGGTCTCCTGTGCCCATGCATTAAAGGCTACTTTCCATTTTCTCTTCTATCAGATTCAGTGTGGTTGAATTTATACTGAGGTCTTTAATACATTTGGACTTGAGTTTTGTTCATGGGGATAGATATAGACCTATTTTCATTCCTCTACATGTTGACATTCACTTATGCCAGCACCATTTGTTGAAGATGCTCTCTTTCTTCCATTGTATAGTTTTAGCTTCTTTGTTGAGAATCAGTTGCTCAAAGGTGTGTGGATTAATATCCAGGTCTTCAATTCAATTCCATTGGTCAACCTTTCTGTTTTTATGCCAATCCCAAGCTGTTTTCATTACTGTAGCTCTGTAATAGAGCTCAATGTGTTGTGGAAGCTGTGGGCCTCTTCCCACAGCCCAGCTCCTGGCCGCCTGGCTAGCTTATGCCCCGAAATAATTACACAGAAACTGCATTCTTTTAAACACTGCCTGGCCCATTAGCTCTAGCTTCTTACTGACTAATTCTTACATCTTGATTACCCATTTCTATTAATATTTGTAGCACCCCAAGGTGCGCTTACCAGGAGGATTCTAGCCTACATCCATCCTGGGTCGAAGCTTCATCGCATCTGCCTCAGAGAGAAGAGCTATCAAGTCTGAGCTCACTTCCTCTTCCTCCCAGCATTCTGTTCTGTTTACTCCACCCACGTAAAGGCTGGCCTATCAAATGGGCCAAGGCAGTTTTTTTTATTAGCCAATGACCTTCCTCCGTCATCGATGTCAGGGATGGTTATGTCTCTGGAAGTTCTTTTATTGTACAGAATTGTTTTGGCTATCCTTTTGGATATTGTTTTGGGTTTTTGCTTTTCCATGTGAAATTGATTATTTTTCTTTCAAGGCTTGTGGAAGAATTGTGTTGGGATTTTTATGGGGATTACATTGAATTCATAGATTGTTTTTGTTAGGATTGCCATTTTTATTATGTTGATCCTAAATATCCAAGAGCATGGGAGAGCTTTCCATTTTCTGGTATCTTCTTCAGTTTCTTTCTTCAAAGACTTAATGTTCTTGTTGAACAGGTCTTTCACTTGTTTTGTTAGTCTTACCCTCAAGATATTTTATGTTATTTGAGACTATTGTTAAGGAGGATGTTTCTCTGGTTTCTTTCTAAGCTTCTTTATCATTTTTTTACTGGAGGGCTACTGATTTTTTTGAGTTGATCTTACTTCCTGCCACATTATTGAAGGTATTTATTAGCTGTAATAGTTCCCTGGTAGAATTTTTGTGGTCACTTATGTACACTATCCTATAATCTGTAAATAGCAAAAGTTTTACTTCTTCCTTTCCAATTTGAATCCCCTTCACCTCCTTTTTTTGCTGTATTGCTCTAGCCAGAACTTCAAGAACAATGTTGAATAGATATGGAGAGAATTAATAGCCTTGTCTTGTTCCTGATTTTAGTGGAATCACTTTTAGTTTCTCTCCATATAATTTGATGGTGGTTGTCAGTTTGCTGTATGTTGTTTTTATTATGTTTAGATATGTTCCTTGTATCTCTGATCTCTCTAAGACCTTTATCATGAATTGGGTGTTAGATTTGTTCAGTGCTTTTTCAGCATCTAGTGAGATGATCATATGGTTTATTTCTTTCAGTTGATTTATATGGTAGATTACATTGACAGTATGTTGAACCAGCCCTGTATCTCTGAGATGAAGCCTACTTGATCATGGTGGATGATTTTTCTGATGGATCATGGTGGATTCAGTATTCCAGTATTTTATTGAGTGTTTTGCATCTATATTCATGAGTAAGACTGGTCTGTAATTCTCTTTCTTGGTTGAGTCTTTGTGTGGCTTCACTATCAGGGTACTGTAGCCTCATAAAAAGAACTCAACAATGTTCCTTCTGTTTCTGTGTTATGGAACACTTTGAGGAGTATAGGTAGTAACTCTTCTTTAAAGTTATGGTAGAATTCTGCACTGAAACCATCTGGCCCTGGGCTTGTTTTGGTTGGGAGACTTTTGATAACTTCTTCTATGTCCTTTCAGATTCTAGGTCTATTTAAATTGTTCACCTTGTCTTGATTTAATTTTGGTATGTGGTACCTATCCAGACAATTGTCTATTTCTTTTACAATAGTTGTGGAATACAGGTTTTTGTAGTATGATCAAATGAGTCTCTGGATTTACTCAGTGTGTGTTGTTATGCCCCCCTTTTCATTTCTGCTTTTATTAATTTGAATGTTCTCTCTTGGCCTTTTGACTAGTTTGGATAAGGGTCTCTATCTTGTTGGTTTTCTCAAAAAAATCAGCTTTTGTTTGATTGATTCTTTGTATTATTTTCTTTGTTTGTATTTTGTTGATTTCGGCCCTTAATTTGATTATCTCTCCTGTTTTCTACTCCTCCTGGGTGAGTCTGCTTCTTTTTGTTCTAAAGCTTTCAGGTGTGCTGTTAAGTTGCTAGTGTGAACTTTCTCCATTTTTTTTTAATGTTGGCACTTAGTGCTATGAACTTTCCTTCTAGCACTGCTTTCATAGTGTCCCATAGGTTTGGGTATGTTGTGCCTTCATTTTTGTTGAATTCTAGGAAGTCTTTAATTTCTTTCTTTCTTTCTTTTTTCTTTCTTTCCTTCTTCCTTGACCCAGTGGTGGTTCATTTGAGCACTGTTCAATTTTCATGAGTTTATAGGCTTTCTGCAATTAGTGTTGTGGTTGAATTCTAACTTTAAACCATGGTGATCTGACAAGACATAGGGGGTTATTCCAACCTTTTTTATATCTGTTGAGGTTTCCTTTGTTACTGAGTATGTGATCAATTTTAGAGAAGATTCCATGAGGTGCTGAGAAGTAGTTATATTCTTTTGTGTTTGGGTGTAATGTTCTGTAGATGTCTGTTAAGTCCATTTGAGTCATGACATCTGTTAGTTCTCTTATTTCTCTGTTAAGTTTCTGTCTGGTTGGCCTGACCATTGGAGAGAGTGGGATGTTGAAGTCTCCTACTATTAGTGTGTCGAATTTGATGTGCAATTTAAGCTTTAGTGTTTTTTTACACATATGTGGGTGCTCTTGTTACACATATTTGGGGCATAGATGTTAAGAACTGAGACTTCATCTTGATGGATTGTTCCTGTGATGAGTCCTTCTCCATATCATCTGATTGACTTTAATTTAAATTCTATTTTGTTAAATATTAAGATAGCTACACCCTCTTGTTTCTTAGGTCCATTTGATTCTAAAACCTTTTCCCAACTCTTTACTTTGAGGTAGTGCCTGTCTTTGAGGTTGAGGTGTGTTTCTCCTATGCAGCAGAAGGATGGATTCTGCTTTTGTATCTACTTTCTTAGCCTGTGTCTTTTTATAGGTGAACTGAGTCCATTGATATTAAGAGACATTAATGACAAGTGATTGTTAATTCCTGTTATTATTGATGATAGTGTTTGTGTGTTTCCCTTCTTTGGGGTTTGCTGGTGTGAGGTTATCTGTTGCCTCTATTTTCATGGGTGCAGTTAGCTTCCTTGGATTGGAGTTTCCTTCTAGTACTTTCTGTAGGGCTGAATTTGTGGATAGGTATTGTTTAAATCTGGTTTTGTCATGGAATATCTTGTTTTCTCCATTGATGGTGATTTAAAGCTTTTCTGGGTATAGTAGTCTGGGCTTGCATCCGTGATCTCTTAGTGTCTGCAGCACATCTGTCCAGGACCTTCTGGCTTTCATGGTTCCCATTGAGAAGTCAGGTGTAATTCTGATAGGTCTGCTTTTAAGTGTTACTTGACCTTTTTCTTTTGCAGCTCTTAATATTCTTTTTTATTCTGTATGTTTTAAATTTTGAATATTATATGTTGAAGGGACTTTTTGTCCTATCTATTAGTTGTTCTGTAAATTTCTTGTATCTTCATAGGGCTATCCTTCTTTAGGTTGGGAAAGTTTTCTTCTATGATTTTGTTGAATATATTTTTTGTGCCTTTGAGCTGGAGTTCGTCTCCTTCTTCTATCCCTATTATTCTTAGGTTTGGTCTTTTCATGGTGTCCCAGATTTCCTATATGTTCTCTCTTAAGAATTTGTTGGATTTAATGTTTTCTTTGACTGATAAATCTATTTCCTCTATAGTATCTTCAAACCCAGATTTTCTCCCTTTCCTCTCTTGTATTCTGTTGGATATCCTTGCTTCTGTAGTTCTCATTCATTTACCCAGATTTTTCATATCCAGAATTCCCTCAGTTTGTGTTTTCTTTCTTTCCTCTAATTCAGTCTTCAAGTCTTGAACTATTTGGTTCACCTTTTTTATTTTTTTTTTTGTTTTCCTTGGGAGATTTATTGATTTTTTCCATTGTTTTGTTTGTGTTTCCCTCCCATTTCTTTAAAGAAAAATTTTATTTCCTCTTTAAAGTTCTCCTTCATCCTCATAAAGTTATGTTTAAAATCATTTTCTTGTGGCCGGGCAATGGTGGCACACGCCTTTAATCCCAGCACTCGGAGGCAGAGGCAGGCGGATCTCTGTGAGTTTGAGACCAGCCTGGTCTACAGAGCTAGTTCCAGGACTGGCTCCAAAGCAACAGAGAAACCCTGTCTCGAAAAACCAAAAAAAAAAATCATTTTCTTCTGCTTCTTCTGTGTTTGGATGATCAAGTCTTCCTGTTGTATTACCACTAGGTTTTGGTGTTACCATGCTGCTTTTTAGGTTGTTGAATGAATTCTTACATTGGTGCCTACCCATCTCTTCTTTCAGTTGGTGCCAGCAGTGTCTTTGCCTCTTTGTCCAATCCTTACAATGGCTGTGTCTTTGGGAAGTGTTCTTGGTCTGCTCTGTACTGTCACTATCTGTGTCTCAAGGAGCCACTGAGGTCTCTTTTGGCTCGCTCCCCTGGCCTGCTCTCTTGGTCTGTTCTTCTGGTTTACTGCTCTTTCTGTCCACTCTATGCTGCCGCAGGCTGTGCTTCAGGGCTCCTCTCTTGGTCCTCTCTGTAGTTGCAGCTTGCGTTTCAGAGTTTTTCTGAGGTTGCAGGGATGGATGGGGGTTTGGGGACAGAGTAGCACTTGTAGCCTGTGGGGTCTGATTGGTGGGGTAGGAGTGTTGGAGCAGCCTATGTATAAGAAGCTTGCCTGCTGCGGCTGGCTAGTGAAGCTAAGGAAGGTGGGGGAGGGGCCGGGGCTTTGCACAATGTGGAGGACCTAGATAGTGGGATACTGTTGTTTACACTGAGATTTTTAAAAGTTAAGACTTCTTATTAATAAGTTAATAATTATACTTTTGATATCACATGGATGATCAATTCTTAAGGCTAACACTTGTGGCTTCTAACCCACCTGTAAGAAAACATGTTCTTTCACTGTCTGCATGAGGGTCAGTTCCAGCTGAGAACAAAATGCCTTTGGAGACTATTGGCCATAAAGCACTGTAGTCATATTTCCAAAGAACTCTGTCAGCCTGTCACACACAAAGAGCTACACCAAGTCAATTATTACTGCAAGCGATTACATACTTTCTAGCTTACTAATCTGAATGCTCTCTGAAGTCTCTGACAGAGGGGATTTAATCTTCAAGATGAATCTTGCACATGCTTATCAATTAATGGTCAGTCTCCTCCAATGTGGATTCCCATCTGTCTTAAGTCATCCTGACAAAGAGAATACTGGTCTTTAGATAAGTAAGAAATCCTTTGACAGGATAAATAAATTCTGTTTACTTAAAAAATTTATGAGGTATTTAGACGTTAATGTTTGGCAAACATGAAAGGGTAGAAATGAGAAGATAATGACAAGGTATGCCTCAGGCTCCCAGGAGATACTTTCCAAATATAGGAGACAAGAGGTGAGGTGCTTGACTTAGTCTATATAAGTCAAACTGTTTCTCCTAAGTTAAGCCATATTTTCCCCTTAACTGATGTTATCTGCCAAGATGGAAGAGAAATATTGTATCTTATTGTGTTCTCTCTTAAGTACATTTTATTGTTAGCTACAGAGACCATACAATAAATAATTATACATACTGATAGGTGGATGTAAGGAATGAAAAACAATACAATGGAGGACGAACTTGCTATAAAATCTACAGATTGAAGTCTCAGGTTATCCAAAGAACCAAACGCTAATATGGATTTGTTTCACTTAACAGAGACACAAACTGACAGATTATCATTGTAACATCTTTGGGAAAGCAGAGCATCTTACACATCACATAAGGCACCTCATAGTTGATGACCTCACAGTTGATGACATCATAGTTGATGGCCCCACAGTTGATGGCCTCACATTTGATGACCTCACAGTTGATGGCCTCACAGTCAATGACCTCATAGTTTATGGCCTCATAGTTGATGGCCTCACAGTCGATGACCTTATAGTTGATGGCCCATTGAATCACTATATATTTTCCCTTATTCAATAGCAGTTACCCTGAAAAACTGGGTCACTTTGTATCAAAACAACCAGGAACTAAGTAATGTGGTTCCTGCTCATAAGCATGGTTTTCAAGAGTGGGTGGAGAGATAAGAGGATCAACAATTTAAGGCCAGCTTGGGCCTCCTATATCAGAAGGAGGAAACTAGGAAAACAGGGGACCAAGCATGGCAGAAGAGTAAGAACTGGAGACTGAAAAGCAAGATTTCCCTGTGAAAGAAGGCAGTTTATAGAGACTGAGTGGAAGTCCTCCTTCACTCAAGCCTTGTATAGGAGACAGAAAAAGTCCCAGAAACACGCATTACAGGCAGATGCTACACAAATGTACAATAGACAGCATACACCTTTAAGGCCGGATGCTATCTGTGCTTTCCCCTAGTTGTCTCTCACTCTCAGAAGTGCTTTTCCATTCTTAATAAACTCTCTAGAGCCTAGAACTTGGTACCCTCTGAACTCAGTTCTGCAGCCAGGACTAAGTGTGTCCATCTTTTCAGATACTGACCAAACCCTAAACACTTTTTTTTTTGATATCCAGGGTTTCCTCACTCTGTTTCTGATTTCTATGCCAAATTTTAAAGCCATGACTTTCTCTCTCTCTCCCTCCTCCTGGAAGATGCATAAATTTACAGCATTGTGACTTTTTCGTTTGTTTATTTTTGTTTGTTTCTCAAACTCTAATAAAATTATTGAGCTTCCTTCCTTGTAAGTATGTTTATGAGCTCTTTTATTAGAAAAACTCAAACTCCAGAAAACCCTGATTTCCTTGGAAACAGGGAGTGAGGAGGGGGAGAGGGAAGAAAGGAAAGAGAGAAGACAGGGAAAAAGAAAAATATTAAATATATCTAAGAAGGCATTTATGTTGCTGACAACATATTTGAAGACTCACATTACACAATACCGATTGGTGGAATCAGCACTGAATCTGGTTCAAGCTATTGGTGTCCTAGACACTCAACCTCCAATGCCCCATTCATTTAAGCAAAGCAAAGATAGAAACTCTCCAATTTACCCATTCTCTTCCCCCATCTTTGCTCAATCAGACTGCAAGAGCCTCTTCTTTCTATCCAGTAAGCCTGGAGTCCATCTCAATTACTTACAAAACTAGAAGCACCCTGCTGCAGACTCTGTGGTACCTATCAGAGACTGTTGGATAAGAATCAAGACTTTCTACATCAAGGTGGGGAAAGTACATATTCTGTCCAACCTTTGAATCTGTGATCCACAGGTTGGCAAGGGTAGTTTTATAGGCTCTCACCTCTGGACACCATGTATATGTGAGTCTATAGCACACATGTGTATTTTAGGTGTAACTATAAATCACTTTTGAGTTTTCTGTTGCTTGTCACAAAAGCCATAGTGATATCATTTATTTCCAACTTTAAGATCATTTATTGCCTAAACTACAGATTCCGTGGTTTGAACAGAATGCATTAATTTTCAGCCTTAAAAATAAAAATATGAAAATGAGATGCAGATGGGAGGAGAAAGAAAATGCATATGGCTAATATTGACTCAATTAAATGTAATTGAGGTGTATATAATATAAAATCCTCAATAGGGCATTAGAAAACCAAGGAAGAGAGAAACATTACATTTGGCAATAACAGGTAATAGAGCTGGTGAGTGGTCAAGGAGCTAAATTTTTTTTTCTTTTCTTGTTTTTATTTATTTTTACTTAAAAATTTCCACCTCTTCCCCTCCTCCCATTCCCCTCCTCCCCCACCCCCCTCTCCCTCTCTCTCCAGTCCAAAGAGCAGTCAGGGCTCCCTGCCCTGTGGGAAGTCCAAGGTCCTCCCACCTCCATCCAGGTTTAGGATGGTGAGCATCCAAACAGACTAGGCTCCCACAAAGCCACTACATGCAGTAGGATCAAAACCCAGTGCCATTGTCCTTGGCTTCTCAGTCAGCCCTCCTTGTCCAACACGTTCAGAGAGTCCGGTTTGATCATATGTTCCATCAGTTCCAGTCCAGCTTGCTTTGGTGAGCTCCTTAGATCAGCCTCACCGTCTCAGTGGGTGGGTGCACCCCTTGCAGTCTTGACTTCCTTGCTCATGTTCTCCCTCCTTCTGCTCATTTGGACCATGGGAGCTCAGTCCAGTGAAGGAGCTAAATCTTTACCATAACCAGAACCAATGACCATTTTCTTTTTTCAGAGTAGTCTGACTTATTTTAAATGACCTAAATAAGTCTTCTGCCTTTAATATACCTAAAATCACCAAAGCATCTCATTGAAACCAAGGTTCAGTTCACCAAGGGAGTCTAATCAAGGCTAAGATTTCATTCCTAACCTGCTAATCCTGAGACTCTCATTCTCATCTCCAACATCAGGAGACACCCAAACTTCAAGAGAATTCTGGAGAAATGGGAAGTTTTAACAAAAAAATCTTCAGGCAGGCACATGTTGGTGGAACCCTGTTAGAAACCCGCTTATTTGTTCTTTCCAGTATGCTAGTACTTTTGAAAAAAATGCATGTATGAGAAAGAAAGCATACAGCATAAAACTCTGCTCTTGACCCCAAGAAATTGATAGGGCATGGTATCAATTATAAGAATTCTCCCTGTATAACCAAGGAGCTCATTTTTCCCAAAGCCTAGGTTCAGTTGAAGTTTGCTCTTTCTGGAGGAGATTTGGAAAAGCAGAGCCAATGGTACTAAACAGAACATCTCTGTTCTTGTCAGTCAGGAAGAAATCTTAAATCTGAATATCTATGACATTGTATAATAGAGGCCATAAAATAAAAATGTGAAATAAAATTAATTCTCAAATACCCACAACTTGTTTTAAAAGTCCATTTCTACAAAGTGGCATACAATTTCTATAGGTTCCTTTAAAAAGGAAGAGAAGATAGAAACTTCCCTAATTAAATGCTTATTTACTTTAAAAGTGAGTTACCCGTGGGCTCTTTAAATAACAAACATCCTTAGCACATTTAAATCCATGCCAGCTTAAAATTCACCAGTACTCCCAGGGATATGTATAGGTAATTGCAGGCATATCCTCAAAGCCAGCTCAGCAAAACAGCGTTGTGTGGAGCTGGCCGTCATCTCAGTGGAATGTCATAGGTTCCAAACTGACGGCTTATTTTGTCTTTCCTCTGTGTCTAAATGTCCCTAAACTTGATAGAGTTGACACTGACATTTAATACAGCAGTTTCTCAACAGCCGTATATTCGAAAAGATGAAGGAAATTATAATTGCCCACTCAACATGAGGAACTATTCTTTTACAAATGAACTAATCATATGAGTTCAAATAAATGTCAAACACGTAAAGAGCTTTCACTTCATATACAGAGAAATTACAGAAAAACACTGACTTCGTATAGGTTATAGCTTTGGAATGGCTATAAGTTTTTTCATTATTTTCCATAACTCTCCGGGTTCAACCTGCTAGAAAAAAAAAACAGAATTTCTTCATACTAGATGAAAATTATATGAAATTTGTGTTTAGAAATCTTCATCAATATTGGGCAAGAACACAATCATCAGTAGTAAGAGAAGTTGTTAATCATTTTAAGTAGAACCTATAGATTAATTTTAGCAAAATTGGTCCCTTGGAAACTGTTTCATCTTCATGATTTGATAGGAAATACCTATAAAACTACATCAATCAATATCAAGTATTGCTTCTCTCTAGACTTCATTGTATTGGCCATGTAACAGCCTAAACACTGATACCTTTTAGCTATTGCTATTGAAGTTTGTATCTGCAATGTCAGGCTTCCCATCTTCTGAAAAATGTCAGGACACTTACTTTCTGCTTCATGAACCTACTACTGTTTTATAATATAAATGCAGTGTAGAGTCCAATACTGAGATATGAAAGACCAGAAATATGGTTTTTTTCCCAGTAATGTTGTATCTGTACAAAAATACAGACTTTCCAGGAAATAAAAATCAGTGATAGCTAGTATTGATTGTCAGCTTGACAAGATTTAGAATCATCTAGCAAAACACATTCTCGACATACCCGTGAGGGAGCTTCTAGATTGGCTTAATTGTTGTAGGAAGGCGCACTCTAATTTGGGTTGCAACCTTCTATAGGAAGAGCCCTTGCACTAAATAAAGAGGAAACAGGAAGACAAGAACCAGGAAGCTTCTCTCACTGCTCCCCAACTGTGAACGCAGTGAGACCATCTGCCTCATGCTCCAGATGCCTTCCTTCTCTGCCACGATGATTGATCTACTCAAACTGTGCACAAAAGTAAATCTCTAAACTTGCTTTTGCCAAGACTGTGTTTTGTGAGGTTTTTTTTTGTTTACATGTCTTTGTTTTGTTTTTTTCAACAATGATCAAAGTAACCAACATAGTGTCCTTTTGAAAAAACAAGGACAAAAAATTTTCTAAGTCCAAATGTTCTCCCTTGGGGAAGTAGCCATTGTCTGTTGCCACCCTCCAAAATTCTCCAGGCACAATACAATATTCAGATCTCTGAAAGAATGGCACTGTTATGATTCGTTATTATTTCTCTTCATCAATTATTTTCTGATGTGTAACTTATAAAATACATGTTAATGACTACATCTAAAATAACAATAATAATATGTTAATGACATTCAGCATTTCAGCATGCAGCTTTGCACATTCAATAACTAAGGAATCCAGACCCAATATCAAAGCAGAGACAGTGAAGTCAGTAGATTTATTATTCTAACTATAGATAATTTAGTTATAAGAATATATACAGATAGATCTTATAACTATAGATATGTTCTTACCCCTCATCAAAGGAGTTTCTTTTTGCAGCAGACAGAGGCTTATTACAGAGATCCACACCTGGCTAAAATGCAGAGAACAAGTGCCTGTTGCCAAATGGACTTTTACAACCCAACCCCTGCTCCTACAGCTCAGGGAAGATTGTGGAAGAGTGGGCAGAAAGATTGTGAGAGCCTAAGAACTGGAAATATCTCTCTGAGATAGTGTCTGCTGGATATGACGGAAATGTTACTCTCATAAACTCCCAAGAGAATAACAGCCCTTGTAAAAACTCCATAACCAGTGTTAAAAATTACTTCTACTTACTTATTGCTACATGCTGTAGGAATTCCTTCAGCCAGTAGCCTTTAAGTTACCAGTCCCTTTGGGCATGGCCTCTTATACTATAAATGCTGATGTAAAACGTGTCCTCCCTCTCTTTCCTACTTTCTGCCTTTTCAACTCATATTTAGATAACTCTGAGGTCTCAGGCCTGACATTAGGAGCTTTTTTATGTAGTTTCCTCTATCTGACCTCCATGCTAATATAAATAGTTCCCAGCTATCACAGAGAATATTGAATATCCTTTTTCCTACAAGGATTTCCAAAGCAGTTCAAACAAAACACAAGAACTTTTATTAAAATATAGTTCCTCAGTCTTTGCTGTGTGATTGCATGCCTTCAAAGGAAATGGTCTATTTCAAATTATCTTCATATTTTGACAATACTGGTTTTCATGGCACAGGTGCCTGTGATTATTAATCTTGGTTGTAAACTTGATGGACTGAGGGATGCCTAGAAAATGGATACTTGGCTCTATCTGATGATGTTGAATGATGTAAGTAGAACTTAATAAGAGTTTTTGGTGAATACAAAGAATCAGTGAAGAGTTTTGGTTCTTTGGAACAATTAACAAGATTGACCAACCTTTGGTTAAAAATAACCAGAAGAAAGAGAAGTGCTGAACTATATATAATTAGAGATGAAAGAGGAGACATTACAACAGACACTCAGGGAAATTATAAAGTAGTAAGGACATGCTACAAATAAAGTCCTAAAAGAAATGAGTGAGTTTCCGAAGCATACATGGACTCAAAAGATGGTTACAATAACAGGGATGCAGACAGGAAAGGTTACATAGGTGAGGGTTCTCAAGGCAATGAAGACATTTGTAAGTCATATGGCAAAGAATTCGGTTGAATTCTGTCCCTATCTTGAGGGTTTGTGGAAGGTCGGCCTTACATGTAAGGGACTCAGTTATCTGCTAGGAGAAAATTCAAGCTTTCTCGGCACTCATGACGCTGAGGCTGACACTTTTAGCCAAATCAATAGTGAGAATCAGAAGCCACAAGGAACAGGGCAAATCTCATCACAGTTTTATGAGAAAAGGGACACAGTAGAAGAGTTTTCTTTTTAACACCAAAGAAAATTAAGTCAAGCCGGGCATTGGTGGCACATGCCTTTAATCTCAGCACTCAGGAGGCATAAGCAGGTGGATCTCTGTGAGTTCGAAGCCACTCTGGTCTACAGAGTGAGTTCCAAAACAGCCAGGGCTGTTACACAGAGAAACCCTGTCTTGAAAAACCAAAGAGAAAGGGGGGGGGGAGAAAGAGAGAAAGAAAGAAGAAAGAAAGAAAGAAAGAAAGAAAGAAAGAAAGAAAGAAAGAAAGAAAGAAAGAAANAAGAGAGAAAGAAAGAAGAAAGAAAGAAAGAAAGAAAGAAAGAAAGAAAGAAAGAAAGAAAGAAAGAAAGAAAGAAAGAAAGAAAGAAAGAAAGAGAAAATCAAAAGTTTTCCACCTGTATACTAGGAAAATGTGCTGAGTCAGCAAAACTTCAACCACCGTAGACAGGGAAATACAGAAATTCAAAAGGGTTTAGGAGGTAGAACCTTTCCATAAGAGAATTAGGATACCCTACATGCCCATTGTGTCTGGACAGGTGTGTCCAGGCAGTAAAACCATCGCAACTGTTGTTGAAGAGAACGCACGTCCAGCTCATCTGGGGTCGGCCTTTGGTGTTACCTCCATGGCACCTATTTTTCAGGCACACAGGGTGCGAGAGTCATGGTCATAGTTTTCGCTGAGATTTCCAAGGAATGCCTGAGGTCAGGCAGTGTATGGGCTTCCTCACAGGGTGAACAGTGGAGCTGTAAGAATGAAATTTATAACAGAGACCCCGGGAAGTTAGAGATGCCTGGAAGGTTGAGCATCTGCTAAAGCAAGCTACAGGGGCAAAATAGAGTTGAACGGAGTGGGGCTGGGGAATGCAACACACAGGCACCTGAGTGAGGTCACACTACCCCGAGCCCATGTGGAGTTGGGGGATTTAATGTTTGGCTTTCTGGGCTTTGGTCTCATTTGCAGCTTGTTCCATCCTGCTCCTTATTCCTCCCTTCAGGTAGTAGGTGATTACTCTGTGCCTTTTACGATATTGCGCATCAGGAGGGCATGGCTTCTCTTTCACTTTTATGTGGGCTAACAGCTGAGTTGTCTTCAGTCTTGAAGGGGAATTTTAATTTTTGTTTTTGAACAAGGCTACAGAGACCAAACAGATTGTTCATTTGTGAGATGATTGTGAAACTTTGCGAACCATGGGTGCACATATTTTGCTACAATTTAGATCTTAGGCATTCCATAAAGATCATGGCTTATACGTCTTGGGACTATTGGAGAACGGTGATTTCTTTGAAAGATGAAACCCAGGGGTAGGTCTTGGGTCGTTAAGAGTGTGTCCTTGAGAGGAACAGAGGGACACCAGCTCTTGCATCTCCCTGTGCCCCTTCCCCCGTGATGAGCCATTTTGTTCTGCCACAGGATTCTTTTAGGTGCTCCTGCTATGCTGTGTTCTCCAACTACTTATCCAAAAGTCACGCTAAAACCTTCTCTTTATAACTTCATTATCTCCATTTTTGTCTAGTAATAAAAAGCTGTCTGATAGTGCCCAAGAAATATTTGTTTTTGTAATTATTTGTATCTTTCAGAAAAAATATATAGCAATAACACACTTACTCATTTTTAGATTAAAAACTAAACACGTGTTATATAAGGCTCAAGTACTCTCTGGTTGAAAGAATAATAGTTGAGTGAAAGATACCAAAACCAACTTTTAGTGGGGCTGGGAAACAACTCAGTGGGCAATGGAACTATTACATAAGCATGACAACCTGAATTCAAATGCCCAGAACCTACACTGAAAAGTTAGGCATAGTCACGTATGCCTATACTTCCAGCATGGTGAGAGGCAAAGACAGGAGGCTCAGTGGGACTTTTTGACTGCCAGCCTGACTCTATGTTCAGTGAGGGACCCTGCACCAGGGAAATAGGGGGAAAATTGATAGAGAAAGACATGTGACATTGTCCTTTAGACTCCATGTGCACGCAGGTACATGTGCACCCAAGTACATGCTCTGTGTGCACACATGGACATATGCATACACCATCCACAAAAGAAAAAAAAAGCTAAGGGCATGCCAGGAAAACCAAACAGAGCAAAGGAGACTTGAGCACTATGATAGGAGAAACACAGAGTGCAAGGGAGCCCCCACCTGGCTTGCAGAGGTCAGTGAGAGATCAGAGACAAGGTTAGACTAGGATGCCAGTCAATAAAAAAGCAAGGAGCAGGAAGGAAAGTGTGAAAGTAAGTAAATCTTCATGATTAAAATGAGTAGAATTCTAAAATGCACATGGTGCACTACACACACAGGCAAAATACTCATGTACATAAAACAGACATATTTTTCAAAGAAAATGCACTAGACAGGAGACCATGAATTCTAAACTCTCAGACTGGCTGCAGTATAGGGCAAAGCTTATTGTTTGTGTGCAGGACCCCGTTTCTGTCCTTACTACAGATATGTTCACTTCAGCTAATGGAGGAGGCAGCTCCGGTAGTAAAAGCCAAGCCCACAATCTCCGATCTGGGTGTTACTCAGTTAGTGTTTACTCCTCCCTGTTGTTTCCAAAGGGTACTGTTTCTAAACTTGGATAGGGCTTGGTAATGGTTTCCTCCTTGGCTGCTTAAGGTTTCAGAGATGGGGCGGGAGCAGTCCTAACAAAATCCCTTTTATTCCTATTGAATTTAATCCTACCTGTGGTGAAGGAGCAGCCCTGGGTCTCTATGTTTAAAGGACCAACAACAGGCCTGGCTCTTCTGAAATTCTACTCATCCCCCTTCATTTCCTCTCAGGCCCAAATCCAGGAGCCAACGGAGAGAGACAATCTCCCAGAGAAGGGGGGCCTGAGTACTAAACCTGATATTCTTCTTAATGAGAGTAGATAAGAAGTATAGGTAGCATGGATGAGGTTGCTACTATGTAACTACTCTGTCAGAGTAGTTAATTATCAAAAAAAAAAAAAAAACCCTTTGGGGTTTGATATCTGGGATTAGGTAGCACTTTCCAGTCTCTGCCTTCCACTGCTTCACTGTATATGTTATTTTTTAATCAGTTTTTTTTTTTTTACCTTCTGCAGAATTTAGGTGAAATTCTTAATAGGTTGTTATTGCTTCTGAGCCATTTGGCTCAGGTATTCCTATAGACCACTTTAACTGTTCAAATGTTCCTTTATACCACAGATGGGTTTTTGATGTTGAAGATTAGTGTGTACATACAAAGTTATTTCCATTGCTTCCATAGTAAAATGGCAGGTTGAGGAGTCCAAAGTGCAAGACACGAAGGTGTTTGGAGACACTCTCCCTACAGTTTGAGAATCGTTGGTTTCAAGGGAGAAAAAATCATCTAAAATTAAATATGCACTTTTCACAGACCAGGCAAAGTCATTTTTTAAATGCTGGAGCTTAATTTACATTGTTTGTCATTTTAAAAAAATAATTTTCCTGTCTCTTGAAATGGATATAAGTAAAGGCAGATTATATACCACTTTTACCTCTTCATTGTTTACTTTCTATCATATATTGTAATTTTCTCCACAAGTAAATTAGCTCAAATCTATCAAAAGAAACAATCCTCCCAATAGACCTATGAGTTGGTTGAATTATTTTTTTTTGTCAGCTTGACACAACTTAATAGTTATCCAGGAAAGAGACCCCTCAATTGAGAAAACACCCTTTTCAGATTGTCTGTAGGCAATTCTGAATGCAATTTTTTTGATTTATGATTAATATGGAAGGGGCCAGTCCATTGGGGATAGTGTCACTCCTGGGCAGGTGGTCCTGAGCTTTATTTAAAAAAAAAACAGGCTGTGTAGAATTTTCCTTTACACTGTGGGAACACATGTTGCTATGCTTGATTTAATAAAGAAGCTGACTGGTCAATAGCTGGGCAGGATAAGGTTAGGCAGAAGAGCCAAACTGAGATTGCTGGGAAGAAGAGGGGCAGAATCAGGAGTCTCAAGCAAATGCAGAGAGAAGCAAGATGGACAATGCTGTACTGAGAAAAGATATGAAGCCATGTAGCAAAGTGTAGATTAAAAAATGGGTTAACTGAAAATGTAAGAGTTAGCTAGCAATAAGCCTGAGCTATTGGCAAAGCATTTATAATTAATATTGAGTCCCTGTATCAGCTATTTGGGAACTGGATGGTGGGAAAGAAACTTCTGCCTACAAGGCTGAACAAGTCATAGAGAGCAGGACAGTAGGCAGCGCTCCTCTGTGGCCTCTGCTTCATTTCCTGCCTCCTGATTTCTGTCTTGAGTTCCTGCCTTGGTTTCCCTCAGTTGACTGTGACTAGGGATATGTAAGCTAAATAAACTCTTTTTCCCCAAGTTGCTTTTAATCATGGTCTTTGTGATGGCAATAAAATAGCAAACTAAGACAACCTAGAATATAGTTTGTTGCTAATTTTCTCTTTCTAGTTTATGAAATCCTTGACAGTAGCAGTTGCTCATTTAGTAAAGGAGGAAATTATTTCACTTTAATAACTTTTATTCCCCCCATAGATGGTAAGCTAACAATGACTTTGGGTGCATTACCTCCAGCTTTTTGTGAGAAGTTGGTTTTGTAGTTGAAGTTTTATAACATCACATAATTATATAGTTTTAGATTAGGGACAACCACTAAGGCTCACTTCATGTAAAAAGAATTGGAGTGACCAAGCAATATTCCAATATCTACCTTTAAGGTCCTTGTGAACTTGCATGTATCGTCCTGTGATCAGCTTTGGCTACTGAGAAACTAAAAACATACACAGCTCTGGAAAGCGGAGGACTCCATGGAATTCATCCTGAAATTATAGTATGAAAGTTGAGCAAACACTAATAATTAATACATTCTTTCAAGTAAATGTCTAAAGCTGGAAATGTTCATATTGTATGAATGGATACTTGGAGACATTTTACATAGAACTTTGCAAGGCTGAACAAACATATGATTTATCTGAGCTTTGTCCATCATATTTCTTGTCCAAGAACCAACCAAACACACATTTTCTCTTTGTTTGTGCATTTAGCTATGCTGTACGCTGAGTTAGGCACAATAGAGTTGGGTGATAAGAAGGAGTCCCACAAGGAACCCATTTTTCTCGCTGACAACCAGAAAAAGACAAAAGGATAATATTCATCACTAACAAGGCTTGCTGCGCTAGTGGGATTTGAAGGGGTGGATTCTGCTCCGTTGTTGTTTTTGCTTTATTTTGTCTTTAAAATTGAAGCTTTTGATTCTGTGAAACTCTGTTTTAAACAGGTCTAGGCAAGTCTAAAATAGATGTGATTAAAAGAAATATAATCACAATAACCTAGACGCTTTGTGAGTTTCCATTGCCCTGTGATCAGTGGTGCAGAGATCTGCAGATAGCAGAGTACTAGGCGGACCCTGACCTGCGGAGGAGGAAAGCTGTTACCAGAGGAACTTTACATCCCTCTATACACGGAGAGAGGAAAGAAAGAAATGTCTCCTCTTATCTGCTTAAGATCTGTTGCTCATAAAATTTTACTTTGTCTTGCATAAATTTCAGCAGGAACCTCTGCACTTCAACTATATTGCATGCAGCACAACTAAGCGCACTGGGGAAAAAAACTAAAACTAAATACCACATATTGGAAAATCAAAGCGCTTGTTTTAAAAGATAGACACACCACCCAAGAAGCCACAATTTAGGGTCACCCATAGCTACCCATCCCACTCTATCAGGCACCTGATCTTCTAGAGCAACAGATCCAGTGAGGGGAAGGAAAAGGTGGAGGAAAGAGGAGACAGAATTAGAGCGCCAGGATCCCTGCAGAACAGGAGCTTGGCACAGAGTGATCCCTTCCTCACCCCTGGCCAACGCAGGTGAGCGCTTGCAAGGCACTGCATCTTCGCAACAGCAGGTTAAAGATCAGGGCTTTTAATGCTTGCCTTCTCCCTTTCTGATGTTGTTCTAAGAACACCTTTCCCGATGTGATCGCTGACTTGGAGGACGTCCAGCTCCTGCCCAGAAAGCACCAACGAAATGGGAAACTGTGCAGTTGGTAATACTTATCACAAGAAAAAAAAAATCAACCAAGTAAATTGCTGTGCCCTTGCAAATGTGCCTGGCTATATCCAAAAGAGCAAACTTTCTTAAAGATGCAGCTTGAGTGGCAAGAGCTCTGGGGCCGACCCGTGGTCCAGCAGTGTCCCTACTCCAAGGACCTTCGCGGGCTGCTTGGGTCCCTCCAAGTGCAAGGCGCTCCCAACGTCTTCCTCAGACCCTGAAACCTTCCGGTGTCAGGCAGAACCCTCCTTGGAAAAGTCCAGACTCTAGATGACACTCAATGTCGAGGCAATCAAGCAGCTCCTTTTAAATAGCCCAAGATCTACATTTAGACAGAAACACATCCCAGTTCCCGGTAAATGCATTTCTGCTCATCCTGTCACTTGTGACAGGAACGGAGGGAAACAGACTGCGGGAGAGGGAGACAGGAGAGGCAGAGGAAGGACGAGAGAGGGGGAGACCAGACGCGGGTGGAGACGTGAGGGAGGGGCGGAGACTGAAGACTGGGCCCGGAGGGGACGGGGGAGGGGATGAGAGAGCGAGAGGCGGAGGGGCCTGACGAATATCCGCGCCCCGGAGCAGCGCTCCGTGGTTCTAATTAAAGCGGCGCTCGGAACCCGGGGGACCCGCCTGACGTCGGCGGTCGCGGGGATAAGAAGCGCCCGAGGACAGCGGGACTCGGAGCAGCAGGGTCTGCGCTGTCCCCGTAGGAGCCGTGCGTCCTGTGTCCCTGCGCTGGACAAGTGGAGCTGGAGCTCCTGAAGTAGTGTCGGAACTGGGGGGACCGAGGAGCGCAGCAGGCGTGGAACCTACGGGGTGGGCTCGGGTGCCCGAGGGCAACGTGGGACCCACTGTATCGGCGCAGGTGCCCGAGGGCAGTGCGGCACCCACAGCTGGCAGGTGCCCTTGCCTCTCCAGTCCAGGGTGGCCCTCCTGCTCCGCAGCTCCAGACCCGATCCCGGGCTGCACCTGTGGCCTCCGATCTTGGAGAAGTGTCCAAGCCCCCGCGCGCGGTTCCCGCGGTGAAAGAAAGTTGTGCGGCGGCGCGGTCTCCGCGCGGACTCCGCGTGCGGGAAACTTGGACTCCGGCTGGTGGGGCGGCGGGTCCCAAGACCCGCAACGCAGGCCACCGGGGCCATGAGCGTGTCAGGGCGCCCGCTGCTCCTTGTGCTGTTGCTGCTGAGCATGTTGGGGGACCCGGGACGCGCGCAGCCCAGGGGGCCTGCAGACCGGCAGACACTGCTGAGGTTGCTTGTTGAGCTGGTCCAGGAGCTGAAGAAATTCCACACTGGAGACAACAAGAGGCTGCAGCTCCTTGGCGAGACCGACTTTGCCCTGGGCCGCAGGGAGGCTACGGATTATGGGGCAGACCCAGAGGAGCAGAGAGTGGGTGAGTGTTCCTCAGTGTAGACATGAAGGACGCAGAGTGGGTGAGAGCTCAGCAGTGTAGACCATAATATGAAATAAAGTAAGGGAGGGTTCTGGCATCGTAGATTTGAAAGGCAGAAAGTGGTGAGTGTCTGGCAGTGTAGATCTATGAGGATAGAAAGAGTGTGGAAAAGGGAGCCCCAACCCTGTGCGTCTGAGGACCAGGTTAGACCACAAGGGACAGAAAGTTAGTGAGATTGAGCTGTGACCATATGGATCAGTGGGGTGCGGGAGTGGATGAGGATACAGGCAGTGGAGATTACAAGAAAGAGAAAGTGAGTATCTTAGCAGTATAGACCAGAGAGGGCAGAGTGGGTGACGGCTGAGTGCTTTGGTAGAGAGTGATTGAACAAGGTGGAGCAAGGGGACTTGAAGGGATGAGGTCCTGGCAACGCAGACCTGATAGACAGAGTCTGAGCGAAAGAGAGTCTTGGCAAGATGGACCTGAGAAACCAAGGATGCCTGAGAGTCCAGCAGTGTAGACCGGAAGAAAAAAGAAAGAGGGAGGTCCTGTCAGTGTGGGTCCTGGAAGAGTTCTAACCACAATGTGAACTGAGGAGCAAAGAGTGGGTCTTGGCAGTGTGGACGAAAAGGCTACCTTCCATATCCGAAAGACACGTTGTATTAATATTTCCTTAAACAGAATTATTTTTTAGAAACACAGTTTTAAAGATGAATCAATTTAATTTTTTTTTTAACTGAGGGACTTTTTTGTGTGTGTTTTGTTTTGATTGTTTCTCAAGAAAAAAGAAACTGGCAGAAACAAGAGCGTGTGTGAGAGCCTCTCCAATAACAATCCCAATCCCCTGCTAAAATGTGCTGGTGCCCAGTTCAGGACACTCTGCTCTTTCCAGCCCATCATCTCCAGCAGAGGGAAAATGGCCAGACCTTCCCTGGTGGAGCGCTTCCCAGAGTGGCCCATGGGAACTTCTCAGGGAAGCATGCAAGCTTTTAATGCTTTCATGACACAATTAGGTCAAATATGATGGGGTCACTTTTGTGTGAACTGACTCAAGGAAGGAGTACATGAAGAAAGGCCTTAGGGAGTAGTCTCCACCTCCCTCAAGAAGGACTCGGTGTCAGGGTCTCCCTTCAGCTATTAGGAAAGAGGAGAACAATATTTCTGGTAAAATAAAACGTGACATTACACAATCATAGAGAAGTTATTGGCCTCATGTGGGTTAGAGACTTAGAAAATGGTTTCAGAGTCTGAAAACAAAGCAAAAAGAATAGCCAAACTGGGGGGGGGGGGCAAACAAACAGGGAACCATCGCTGGGGACCAGGTGCCAAGGACAATGAATTGGCGTGTAAAAAAACCCTTTCCTTAGGGGCCCTTCATTGCCTTATAAACCAAGGTGATGTACATTTCCAGATGTTCATACCAGCCTCACTATCAGATAATTGTAAAGAAATTTGACCATTAAAAAATTACCTATAATGTCTAGTGTTCAATAACATAAATTTTGTTTTGTTTTAAAGGTTCAGGCTTGTTTCTAGAATTTTTAAATTCTGTGGAATTTGATTTCAAAGTTCTTTAAAGTTGCATACAAGTGATTCATCCGTTGGAACCTATCCAAAATCATTTTTTTTTCCAATCCTATAATTTTAGGGCCTGTGATTCTTGTCATATCCAGGGAGAACAGACTGGTAATGTTGGAGCTTTATGAGTAGTTAATACTGCTTGACAAAAATCATGTCCTGATCTAAGCATCCACATGGTAGGATGTGCAGCTAGCCAGTGTTCTCCTGTTTTATCCAGGGCACTGTAGTGTGGATGATGCCATTCTCAAAAGCTTCCCCCCCTGCTTACTTAGCATCACACTTAGTAGGTGCTTTGTTCGAGTAATACGATTTCTCACCCCTCGTAGAGATTGTTCCTCGAGATCTAAGGATGAAGGACAAGTTTCTGAAACATCTCACAGGTGTGTGTTCCCTTCGCTCCTCTGCCCTCCCTGCTCCTTTTTTTGCCCTGAGTCTTCGTGACTTTCTTCCTCTGTGTTCCAGGTCCTCTTTATTTCAGTCCGAAGTGCAGCAAGCACTTTCACAGACTTTACCACAACACGCGAGACTGCACCATCCCTGCATGTAAGTGAGCATCCAGCAGGCAAATGGCGCTCCACTCTTCCTTTGCAGGGCAGCAGCTCTGCCTTTTGACAGGCGCGGGGGGCCTGCGTGTCCCTGCCTGACTGGATTGGGGCAGGGTGCCTAGACATTGGAGCAGATGGTTTCAACTCTGCAACAACCAGTACCACTGGAAAGTATTTACCCCGTGATAGCCCGTCCAAACCCTTCCTTTCACTCACATTCTCATTGTGTTCTGAATTCTGGCACAGAATCCATATTCTAGTTTACTGGACACCACACAGGCTAGGTGAGAGATGCTCAGGTGTCTACCGGTGGTCAGAGTGTTGGGGTATAAAACAGTCTGGTTGGCCTGCAGTTTTCCCGTCAAACATAGTTTGACCATCCCCACTGCTCTGACCAGTGCTGTTTTCTTTCCATTAGTAATAAAACCCTCATCACTTAAGAATTTGATTTGCTCTTCCAAAGGCTGCTCTTCTGGCTGTCCCCCCTTCAGCTCAGAGACACAGGGCTCATCCATTGGCCCATTTCTCATATGTCTGCCTTTTCCATTTCTTTTCATTTTCAACATGATTCATCTGTTTATCTGCTGCAGTATATTTCACTTCCCCAAAATGACTCCTTGCACTCTTCATAAAACCATTTTTTAAAAAAAATGAGATGATTTTCACGGGGGGGGGGGGGTAGCCATCCAGACACACCAGGATCTGCCTGGCTGCTTTGAGAGAGGCTAGAGACTGAAGTAGCCTTCCCTGCCTGACACAGACATGGAGTAGGAATCTCTCTGTTTAGGCAGCAGAGCTTCTCTGAAAAAAATGATGCCCGTCATTTACAGACTGCTTCTGTATGAGGGACATTGCTAGGTAGGTTCATGGCATCATATCTGTGGGTCTTGACCCAGCAAAGCGGTCTTACTAGCATGTTCCAGACATGATCAGGCCTGGCCTGTAGCCCAAGGTGAGCAAACATGCTTCCTGTAGAAGCTGGTTTTTCATGTGAACATGCCGTGTGGACCCCCTTGCATCCTTATCTCCCCTGCTTCCTTGTGCAATGAAGCTATCTTCTGTTTGAGAATTACTACCTTGCTTCTTGGAGCCACGAACTCTTTTTTATTGTTTAAGTGTGAATAAGTTTGTAATAAATGTATCATACAATACAATAACATGATTCTAGATTCTAAATTTGAGCATGACCTAGCATTCCATCCCATTCACTTAGAGATTAGGAGACAGAATTTAAATTGCTTGTCCTGGAGATATCAAAAGTCCAGGCTCAAGCCTCATGCTCCACCCTGCAAATTCTCTTCAGGTTTCTCCCATGGTGTCATGCTCCACATTGTTGCATCCTTGGGTGATAACACAGAATGACTCAGGTCACAGCTTAAGCTGTGTCCCCAGAAGTGGAATGATGACACATTTGTGCTTTAAGACAATTAGTTATGCCCATGTCTCTTCCCCTAAAGAAAAGAATGATAACTCTTCTAGGATACTTTAGGAGAAACTCGCAGAAGTCCTGGGGTGCTAGAGTTGTTATGGACCATAGAACCCAGCCTTCCTGGGCAGCCAGAAGAACTTGGTGGAGGGAAGAACCGAAGCTCTCTTATTCCCGATAAGCACAATGTGCTCTGCTTTCCATGTCCGTCACTGGTGGAGGAGCATTGCTGGGGACTTGGACTGAGTGAGATGGGAACACTGGAGTCTCTGAACAGATTACAAATGGAAGCGTGTACAGTTTGTTAGTTAGCTCACTCCTGAGCTCACAATCCACTCCACCCTGGTACAGAATCTATTCAGGAAAACTACATTCCAAAAACTGTGGAGGTGCAATAAAGCACAAGTCTAGGTGACCAATCATGAGCAGGTTAGGCTGTTTTCCCTCTCTGAGCCTAACACACATGTAGAAGCTGACTTGTGGGGACCGTGTGAATATTTGTCACCCATTCAGTTCTCCGTCGAGGATGAATGCCTCCCCTTTGGAGGAGTTTTGCTAATTCTGAGAAATAAACTTTAGCAAACCATAAATTACTGAAGCTTTTCACAGAACTTTGTCCTGGGGAGACTCTGCTAGAGCTGTGGGAATTGAACTCCCTCTATGGTTTTGACGGCGCAGAAGAATGAACTGTGGGGTCACAGGGAGCAACTGTGATCACCAGGCTTTGCTCGAAATATTACTTTTCTTTTCCAGCCTATGCTTGAAAACCTGCTTTTAATTTTTTTATTCATCTTTTTCTTCATCATTGATAATTGAGTCTAGAGCCTCCCTCAGGCACTTAACAGTGAGCTATACCCACCTCCATCTCTTATTTTTTTACTTTTTTGGGACATTGTTCTTGTTAAGTTGCTCAAGGTGGCCTCAAATTCATTCCATAGCCCAGGCTAGTATTGAACTTCTTATCCTCCTGCCTCTGTTTCTCGCATAGCCTCCTAACTGGATCCAGTCTGCCTTGCTCCTTTTGACCCTCTTTCTTTTTAATATCATGGCAAAAGTCTGTAAGCCTCATCTCAGGTGGAGACTTTGTCTGCATGCAGTCTGAAAGAGAGTCCACACAAAGGCATGTTAAGAGCCTATCTCACTAGAAGCAACACTAGGGGCATTTCCGTGAATCTGTCAGCCACACTTCCGAGGATGCTGTGTCTGTCGTCTCTGCAGCCCTTATCTGATTTCTGCTTGTAATGCCAATTTCCCCCTGAAGTAAGTAAGCAACTTAGAGCTCGCATTTCAAGTAACAACCTCTATTGCTTCTAGGGACTTCAGAATATTTTTTAAAAAATGGTGGTTAGAACACTTTATATACTTGCAAAAAGTCAGCCTATGCTTAATTTTAATGTTGTGCAGGAAACTGACAAGAGTCCATGGTTTGTTTTCACTGCAGACTATAAAAGATGTGCCAGGCTGCTTACACGGCTGGCTGTCAGTCCCATGTGCATGGAGAGATAAGGTAAGCTCCCAGACAGACAATCGAAGTGACCACACAACAAGTGTCAGAATCCCATGTCAGTCATAACACACACACACACACACACACACACACACACACACACACACACACACAGACTCAAGCATTCTTTCACTACAGTAGCCTGGCTCTGAGCAAGAGACAACCAATTTATCTCAAAACGTTGGCCATGAGTAGAAGGCTCCCCCTGCTGGCTATCTACAGTGGACATTGTTACTGGCTCTTACATAGCACATAGCTGACTGATTACTACAGTTTAAATCAGGACACGTTTCCACCCATTGCTGTTGACTTATAGACTGTACTAATTCACTGACATTTATGAACACAGACGCCCCTTCATAATTTATTTAACAAGCAACATAAGAATGTGGCAGGCTAGGACTGTGGTTCCCTGCTGCCCGGCATTACACTGCATGTCAGCCCATAGAAACACCACATTCAAACACTGAAGCGTGCGGGTGGGGCATAGCTCTCAGAGGAAGAGCACTTGCATGTGACCCCGAGTTCAAATCCCTGTAGCCATGTCAAATGCCAGACGTGGCAACAGACACCTGTAACCCCAGTGATCAGACAGGAGGGTCACCTTAGCACCAGTCTGAGTGAGAGGCCCCGACTTAAAGGACTAAGGTATTGTGTTACATGACAGGACACTCAAAATCCTTCCCTGGCTTCTGTGTGCATACATGAGCATCTGCATACACATATGCATATAACACATACAAACACACAAAACGTGTCAAATGTGCATTCTTTTTGCACCTTGGTAAAGTAATGCAAATTTTAAGTTAGACTATACTATTTGTTACTAACTACAGTCACATAAATGTTATGTACCTGGTGAAGGCTTGGAGTCTTATTATAGCAAAAAACTAATATAGCTAACATAAATGTTTCCATGAGTGCTCACCCCTAATGCCCGGTGGAAGCAATGTAAATGCAGTATGAGGTTGTAACTGTACACTGGCCTCTGGATGCTCTCATCTGTGTTGCTAACAATGTATAGGGGGAAATGGCTCTACTTCCCAACACAGATTCTACAGTACTCATTCTTCCAAGACTGACATAACTTTAGTTTAACCAGTTCTGTATTTTTGTGTCATGAGTGTGTCGGGTATTATTATGTGGGGATTCACACCACAAGTAAGACCTACTTCCTGAATGCAAATGGCTGTTTCCAGAAACCATGCCTGCTGTTCAGAAAATACAAATAACAAGTGGATGCTGCATTTATTTTAGTAGCTGTTCTAGTTTTGTCTCATGAGAATGAATGAGAACAGCTGTCTTTTCTATACAGACATGCTCAGTACAACAGCAGCATCATGCACAGAGTTAAACCTGGCTGGGTCAGCAGGGCCAGGACACAGCAGCCCCACAGTGTTGGCACCAATCCTCACAATCTGGGTTGATATATCAGGACCAAGAACCACTAAAAATAAGAGGCTCTCTACTAATAGTGAAGAGAAACAGTGGGAGCTGCACAGGCACACTGACTCTTCTTGGACAAAACAAGTGTGTTTACGCCACTCAAAGCTCAGAAGTATATGCCTTCTTTCCAACATTTTCAATTTGTTTAACCACTGCATTTACAGCACACAGACATATACATACATACACACATATATATACATACATACAAACATACATGACACACATGTATAGTTGTGCTGGGGAGATAAAAATGTCAGCTCCATTATGTCCTTTGGCAAGTATTTCCATTTACTCAGGAGCATGCAGAGAATGTCCTCCTATCCACTGAGAACTTCCTTGCCTTTGGTACCACCTAGCATCCTGAGGGCTGACTGCTCCTGCATAGGATTCAGTTTCCTCAAAAAGCCAAACCGCCATCAGTCCACTGCACTCATGCGCCTGCTCTACCTGATCTGTCTGCCAGGAATCCACAGCACATCCGTGATTGCCCTGATACAGATTACAGAAAACAGCCAGGAAAGGGCAAGGCATGCCGAAGACATGGCATGGGGCAGCGCAGTAATCACACAATGCCCTCTGCTACATGGGTTGTGTTATCCAGCAGGAACTTGAGAGGATATTGCAACACAGTACAGGGTAGGAAGATCTACGTTCACAAACATTTGCGCCATAGGCCGCCTTCTTCAACAGTCACTTGTCCAAAATGAGTAAGGTTCAGTTTGTCCAAAATGCGGGGGTGAGGGGAGCAGTTCAGAACACTACTATCTCTACCAACAAGTTTAAAAGTTTTATTTTTTCAAGATTAAACTCTATGAAATCAGAAGGGTTTAAATTGATAGCAAACCTGTATCTAGTGGTCACCAGTGTAAACGGAGGTAGCTGTCCCTTACTTAGCACACCCTCAGGGCCGGAACAAGCATCATATCTCACAACAGAGAAAACTGAGCACACTGGTTCACAGTGGCCACACCAGCCTTCTGCTCAGTCCAGTTCCCATCTTCTTTCTTCAAGACGACTGGTCTAGATTCCTGTCCCTGCCCTTGCCAAAAGACTTAGGGGCAGGTTTTACAAGTCCTAGAAGACAAGCAATGCTCAAATTCAAGAGGTTTCCTTGGGAAACTCAGTAACTGCCCTCAGAGCAGAGAAAGCATATTCTGAGTCAGACGTACACCTATTGTTGAATCTACAGGTCAGTTAAATGAAAAGCCTGAACTCTGGGATACTTTTTAAAGTATAGACTTGAGTACGAAGCACCTAAGTACCTAGTTCAACCTGAATATGGCCTAGTAACCTTGATGTAACCTTTCCTTTAGAACTCAAACAGGTATTTTAACAAAGGGTGCTAGAAAGGGCTTTGAAGGGATAGTGGCCTTAGTTTTTGAACAAATGGGTGTCAGGCAAGCAAACTCCTTCCTGGAAGTGACACACTGCACATCTGTTGGCTGAATAGCCAAGAAACTCTATCATACACATAAGACCAAGAACTGCAGTTAATGTGAGCAAGTATTTCTTCACCCATGTGCATGGTGGCTTTCACCCTTAGGCAGCAAACATGTGGTAACTAAAGAATTACGCTGTTTCCCAGGTGGGAATAGGGGAAGGACCTAGACTCTGAACAGAGAAACGCAGACTCCTTTATGAATGGGTTCTATTGCTGGACTCACTGGTCCTCTGGGGTTGGCAGTAAGGAGTGAATGGCTGTGTGAAATCACATGTCATTGTTTTCAGCTGCAGAGGAGCAACCCCGGGAACCTTGAAAAGTGCCTTGGAAACCAACAGAGAACAGAACATCTTCATGCCCATTTCCTGTGGACAGAGATTTATTTTTGCATTCTTCCATAATTCCTTTGCATTTTCTATGTCGCTCACAGTTTACAAATACACATTCAGCAAATCAGTGTATCTGTCAGTGAGATTTGCCACTCTTAGACTGTAAGAACAGAGAACACTCCACATTTGATGTTACATGCTATAAAAGGAGGTATTTCCATTTAAAGATTAGGTGGAGCCTCAAGTATTTCTTTAGAAACATAGGCAGAACATTAAACTGTATTTTCATAGAGTATACAGTATGATTTGACATTTTGTATTACTTCTACAATTAAACTCCCAAACTAGAGTTTGGAACTGCATGAAAAATTTTAATGAAAACCAAAAAAACCTCACTTGTTTTGAAGAGTGGCATATCAGTCTGTGGATATGCCCAGGCCAGTCCCATCTGTCCTCTGTAAAAGTACATTCCAGGTATTGTACAATGTGTAAATACTGTGAATAAGTACAAGGAAATAAATCCAGTGTTTGGTATAATGAACAGTCTTCAGAGTGACTCTTCTGTAACTGTTATTGTTCAGTATGTATATACACATACAGATGTATGTATCAGAGTGACTCTTCTATAACAATGTTATTGTTCAGTATGTATACACACAAACATATATATGTATGCAGAGGTGCCACTAGTACTAAATGACAGACTCCTGATTCCTTGGTCTCACTTAGTCATCAATAAACACCCCAAGTAATTCATATTCATGACCTCCTACATGATTGTAAGAGAATGTCAAACTAAGAACCCTAACAACAGTTCCAAATTTTAATGGCTATATTTTAAATAAAATTAATTTGACTTAATTTAGAAAAATAAGTTTCTCTGTAAAAGAGCTCTTATAAACACACGGTGCTGTGTGGGACCAAGTAGCCACAGAATACCACATTCCAAGGATCCACATCTGAGATAGACATGTAAAAATTCAAGAAAACAACAGGATTTTATAACACAAAAGAGAAATATAAGATCCTGAAACAACTACCAGACTAGGATGGATGGATCGTGACTTCATCTACTTCCTTATTGTGGCTACTTGTCGTTCGCCTTCCTAGTTTTTAACTTCATGAAAACTATGACCAAAGGTAATTAGTGAAGTGTTTGTCTCTGCAAGGACATCACGAGCTCTGTCTGAGACAAGGGTATTGGGATAGTTGCTGTCTTCTAGAGGGTCAACTGTTTCATCTTCCTCCTTTGAGAGGGTAGGGTATGGCCCAGCAGATAACCCAGCAGATATCCAGGTCTCTGTGTCCTTTCAAATATTGGGACATCTTTTCTCACTTTAATCCCAGCACTCGGGAGGCAGAGGCAGGTGGATCTCCGTGAGTTCGAGACCAGCCTGGTCTACAGAGCTAGTTCCAGGGCAGGCTCCAAAGCCACAGAGAAACCCTGTCTCGAAAAAACAAAACAAAACAAAACAAAACAAAAAAAAAAAAAAAGAAAAAAAAAGAAATTCTCCAGGATTGGAGGTGACGAGAGGTAAACCAGCTACATCAGGCTACAACAGACAATTACACCTACTCAGGATGCCAGAAGGCCCACAGGTAAGGATAGTTCTTGGAATCTCTTAACTGAGCATACATCACCAAGTGTCACAGCAATGTGCTTATATTTTCCATTACTTTACTTTCTAATATTGAGAACAAGTACCTAAACTTAACATCAGACCAAATAAAAAGGCACATGGAGGCAACATTTTAAATATACTTTTTTCATTTGTCAATAAAAACAGCAGGCAGACACCAGATCTCTACTTCAGGTGTATTTGTTAACTTCCCAGTTTACCTCCCATTCTTTTCCGATATACAGCCATGAATCTGAGGTCACCGTCCTGCAGTGCACTAGAATGACCTATGCTTGCCGGTAACTCTCTCCAGCGCTGATGGAGGTACACTACAGACAGACCACTATTTAAGCACACACCCCCTTTGCATTAAGAGGCAAAGTGGCTCAAACAGGACAACAAAACACTGGACAGAAACCAAGTAAGAGTAACACTGCTAATTTCCTACATCTGTTGCTCCCATCTTCAGAGCACAGCCCAGGTCGGCCTGCTGGGAGTGCAGGCCTGTACCACCACATCCAGTTTGTCTTCAGTGTGTCTGAGTTTAAATCTTCCAGTGTTAAGTGGAAGGCTGATATGGATGGAATTACTGTCACAAGAGTCTAGGATAGAGAGGTATAAGGCAAGCGAATGGCACCACTGGGTGCTGGCCATGCGCACACTTTAGTAAGACCAGACCACCCAGGCTGGCTGGGCTCAGAGGCCGACCCAGACCTTGTAGGTCATTTTTACTTTATTGGGCTCTAGTTTGTTCTGTGTATTTCCTTGTTCCACTATTTTCTAATTGGGACAAGGTAAGAGGAAAGGTTCAATTAGTCTAAGAATACTTAGCCACACCTCACACTGTCTTACTCAAATATTTTTACCTTTCTGAACATACACCTAATTTCGACCTACAGATGTTTTAAAGATAAACAGTAAAGTCAGCTGAAGAGACAGGTGGGGCACGGGGCTAAGGACTGGCATCACCCTTGGGCATGGCTCTGGTGAGTGAGCTGCTCAATGGTGGTGGCAGGACCACCTAGTGAGTCTTCTCCAGGAAAGCCTTGCAGCACCTGAGGCATTGCTGGTACACCACTTCGAAGTCAGAGTCATTGCCCTGCAAGGACAGAAAAAGAATAACCAACAATGGTTTATGATAACACTGTCCTCAGAAGACCCAAACCTGTCATTTAATACTACAGAATACATCCTGCCCTTCGGAACAGTGGCCCCAAACCTGAAATGTACTTACATAATAGGGATCTTCAATAATGAGTTGTTTCTGTGGATCATAGCTCCCAAGTAGCTCAATTTTAGCTTTGCAGTTTTTAACTTGATTACTTTTTCTATTCAAATCTCTGTAAAATCGAAACATGAACTTAGATTTCTGATCTATGGTTTTAAGTTAAACAGGGACATCTGCTCGGGTTTATGAAATGTCCTATCAAGATACATCAGTGCAACCTGATGAGAAATGAAACCGAGCACTCTGCAGGCCTGTGGGCTCCTGCGGCTGACGCCAGGACACTGACTCAGTCCCAAATGGGCATCTTTAAGTCACACAATTATTAGCTTTTCTTTTGATTTTGAAATGTATTTTGATACAATAAAAATGATACCATTTCAGACACATAAAATGCCAGGAAAGAACTCAAAAAACAAAACAATGTATACCGCATTCCAAGACAAAGGGACAGCATGCAGTATAAACTACGTTCAGGTCAAATGAAGAAAGGAGCAAGTAGGGCTGAGTGCGAGGCAGGTGAATGAGCCAGGTGCAGCTATGGCTGGAACAAACAGTCCAGTGGAAGGCATGGCGCCGGCAGCTATGGTTTTAGGCCCTTCTATGCCCACCCACCTGTCTCGTGAAACATAGGGGAGTACCCTAAGTCCTGCGTTCCTTGACTTCTTCTGGGCAATAAAGGGAATTTACTAATGAGGGGTGTGGCCCTGCAGGCCACATCAGCAGTACAGAGCAGCCACTGCTACTTACCACCTTAGCCCATCAGTGTTAATTAACGAAAATTACAAACCCAGTGAAGTCTGTCTTCTCATAGTTACTCTAGAGCGCTGTACTCACAGGAAATAAGATACAAGATACTCCGCATCTGTTCCAGCAGCTAACAGAATCAGCGCAAATCAATGCACCACCTCTACCTCTAGCCCCAAACCAGCTGGCCTCCACGCTCGTTCATGGCAGTAGCTGGATTTTCTCTTTATTTGTAAACAGATCTCTGAGACAAACACACCCCACCCTCTGATATCCTTGGCTTTCTGGAAAATTCTGTAAATTACAATCAACCTTGTACATTAAAAACTGTAAGACAACAGAAAGTCGTTTTGTACGACTTGCTGGGCCTATGATACGAATGGAAGGAAGACAGAAACACTGTTTAACATATGATTGCCTTGTAAAACGGGCAAGCGTGGTGGCGCTCACCTTTAATCCCAGGCTGCAGGAGACAGAGGTGGCTGTGAGTTCCAAAACAGACAGGGCTACACAGAGAACCCCTGCCTCAAAAAACCAAATATATGTATGATTACCTCAGATTGCTTTCATCCATACATAGTATATAATCGAATGTGGCAAAGTCTTCTTTTGTAATCTACAATTAAGAAGCCAAAACACAGTGATTACATACATACAAAACAGTAATTGGGGAAAAAACATGTAATTACATGTTAACTCATGAACTAAATTACATGTTCAGTCATTAGCTAAAAATTTAACAAAATAAGCAATTTAGGATATTTTTAAGCTTAAATATAATCATTGTATTTCCAAATCTGTATTGAAAAATAATTTTGTAGAAGGTTCTTTGAAATAATTAGAAAATATGAAGTGTGAACATAAAGTTGACTGGTCCCTCAGTAAAGAAATGGAATTCTGTGGACACACGGAAGCGACTTCCTGCAATCGCCTCCACTGCTCTGTCTGTCACTCCTCTGACTGTCTGGGGCCTCGGTAACACATCCCAGGCTCTAGTGGGCATCCATCATCCATGAAGGACAATAAAGAGTCTCCTGAACACCAAGCCAGGGAGAGGAGATACAGGCCTCAGAAGAGAGAGGAACTGGTTTTCAGAGGGTAGCAGCTCCACCAGGGACAAGAATCCATGACTTAACATGTAAGGAATCCCTCTAGGACTTCATCAGATGTACTTTTTTTCTGCCACCATAATGTTTAAGACATTTAAGTTCTCTTAAATATAGTTGAAGAAATTTATCTTCTAGATTTTGACTATCTGGAAAGCACCTAAGTAAAAGGAACAATGACTATAGCCAAACAATAATAAAATGGTCACCTGCATGTTACTCTATTAAAAATAGAAAGTTTTAGCTTTTAGTATATACTTCTATTAACTTTTAGCATAGCATTTAAATAATTACAAAGGGCTGTATTATTTTAATATCCCCAAGACTACAACTTATTTCAAAAATATTAAGCAAATACTATTATATAAAATGTTATTTTTTCAAGTTATGAGAAACCTTAGTATTAATTTTGAACTTACTGCAATTAATTTGTCCTTTAAAAAATGGTTAACGCTTAACAATTTATGGTGTGAAACTACACTAGATGTTTGGATTTTAAAATAACGGAGGAAGAAGAGCAGCTAGAACCTCATCTCAGGAAGAATGCCCAGTAAAGCATTTCCGCATGCACTTACACAGGACATGGCATCTGACACCAACCCCATTACCAAACAGAATTAGAAAACCCACACTGAATAAGATTCTTCCTCAAGGTCATGAGCTTGTTCCTAAGAAGACCTGGCTCACTACAGCAGCGTGGCGGGAACACAGCCACAGATGACACATCACCTCCAGGTGAGTTCCCATGCATGGACCTTACCTGCTGGTCCCAGAGAGCACTGACTGGACCCTACCCAGAGCTCTCCCAAGGGCTTTTTAACTCTCAAGTCATTAGTCCAAGAGTTCTTTAACTCTCAAGGCATTCAAGCCCATATCCAGACAGCCCATTTACAGGGGTTTTATCATTGTTAAAAGTAAAACAAAATTATTTTTGCAAACAACCCATTTATAGGGGTTTTATTATTGGTAAAAGTAAAACAAAATTTTTTTTCTTAGTTAAAAAATACAAATCCAGGACTAGAGAAATAGCTTGGTGGTGAAAAGCACTTGTTGCTATTGCAGGGGCCCAGGTTCAGTTCCCAACAACCACTGTGTCCTTCAAGTTTCAATGCCTCTGACACCCTCCTCTAGCCTCTGCAAGCACTACACAAATGGGGTACACAAACTTTCAGGCAAAACACTCAGAAAACACATAAAACAAAAATAAGTATTTTTTAAAACATTAAAAAGCCAGAACTATGACTTTTTTTCTTAAGATTTGTTTTCAATTTGTTTATTTGTGTGTATGTGTGTGTGTGTCTGTCTGTCTGTCTATGTGGAGGTAAGCACCTGTGTGCAGGTGCTAATAGAAACTAGAAGGCATCTGCTCCCCAGAGCTAGAGTTATGATCTGCCTAGCACGGATGCTGAGGAAGACATCGCCCTAGCCCACAGGCATCTTAGTTTTCAGTCCAGGGACTGCATCAGGCAGACTCTCTCATCAGCTTCTGCACTGGGTTCTATTAGGTTACGCCATCCAAGGTAAAGTTATGTGCAGTTGAGGAGTGTTTCCAAAGGACCTGTGGACTACGGTGAATATAGCTGATACAAAAGCACAACTAAGGAAGCTTGCACAACAACCAGGGCGGAGATGTCAGTGCCGTCAATGCCCAGAAGACGCTGTGAGAGTGGAGACTCGGGCAGAAGCCACCGTGGAAAAGCAGGGCCCCAACTGCCTGGATGTCAGTCTGGGAAAATGGAGAAGAAGCCGGGGACAGCCTCAGAAGAGCAGGGCCAGAAAATGAGAGCTAGTAGAGGCTGTCCCTGTGGCCTGACCAAGTCCTCCAGTACCAGGGCAGAAAGAAAACTCAGCAGGCCAATGAGAAGGTGTGTGGACTCAGTAAAGAAAAGACCAACATTCAATGCTCCGAGCTGTCCCACCCCAGAGGGTGCTGTCCACGCCACACCTCAGGCCCAGCAGAAGGAGCTTCCAATGGACTGAGACACTCATCTCCCTGCATCCTGACAACAAAGGCGCTACGACTGTTTACACCACCTGCAAGGGTGCCACAGCAGAGAGCAGAAAACAGACCTGCTGGGCCCAGACAAGCCTGTGATTTCAGCGGCTTGTTTGTGACTGGGGAAGCAGGAAGATCGTGATCATGGGCAGCCCTGGCTCTACAGTGAGACCATCAAACTAAAAAGTCAACAATGCTGGGGATGCATCTCAGTGGCAGACCATTTACATACAGGCATGCATACCTAAGGTACTCAATTCTCAATATTCCAAAAATGGTAAAAAGAGAGCATGCTCAGAAACTGACAGTATGTTCACAACATTGTGAGTTCATGGCAGCTTTCGCTACTGCACAGTATAGAGCCCATCAAGGCCCTGGCAAGGATGGGGGAGGAGCACATGAGGCCTGACCCCTAGCTGAGGAGGTCATTTTTCTTAAGTGGTGCAGTCAATGGTAAGCTACCCACTATCTAGTAAATAACCCCATACCACAGGCACAAAGACAACCCTAATTAAACTCAGTGGGATGAACACGCACGCATGCACGCACACACACACACACACACACACACACACACGCAGGAGGGAAGAATGTTGGGAAGGAAGAATTTAAAGACGTGAGAAGGAGATAATAGGAAAATAGATAAGTGAACAGGGGCAAATACATTATGCGCAGATGAAATTAGCAAGAATAAATTATAAAATAATAGTAACAGGATGATGTCCAAAAACTGTAAGAAGCTAAGTTTCACCAGAAAAGATCAAGTAAAACTTAAAACAGCCGCTAATAAAATGACAGACACCAACAACTCCATAAATACTTCTATGGATTTTGGAAATAGCAAAATGCTTAAAGCAGAAAACAAGTTAGCAGGGAATCTCATAACCCAAACAAAGTAACAGAATAGAAACCAGAGAAAAGAACATAAAGATTTTATGTTTAATGTACATAAAAGAAGTTGTCTCTTAGAAAAAAGAAAAATATGGTAAAACAACAGACTGCCATTTCCCAAAATTTAAAAAAAAATCAAGTCACAATTCAAAAAATCATACTTTGGTCTCCCCACAGCAAAGCTGCTTAACTCTAGACCAGAAGAAAAACAAGCAGCCAGAAAGAAGATGGGTAATTTCAAACCAAAGGAACAGCAAAAACAATTGATCAGATAAATTTTTCTAAGTAGAGATACTGTCATTTTTTTTATAAACTTGTAAAGATGAGAAAGCGTTCCCAGTGTATTGAGGTAACAGGACAGAGACTAGGTACAAACCCACCAGACCCCTGTGGCGCTGCCCATGGCAGTCCCACAAAGAAGCTCCACATGCCCAGCAGAGGGAGGACAGGCAGAACAAGAAAGCGCCTAACACCGACCAGGACTCACTGCTGTTACACTCAGCGGCAGCACGGAGAAGATACTGTAAAACGCGTGGACTCCACCTCTGTGCCAGGGATATGGTGCAATCCCTGCACTGGGGAAGCTAAATCAGGACTCCCTGAAGTGAGGCTTGTCACGGTACAGAGTAACACCCTGAGGGGACAAAAGGAAATGCAAATGTATCACTTCCTACAGGGTTAAAAAGCAGAAGGAAACTTTGGGGTGACCTCTGTATGAGAGGGAAGAAGCAGGCACGTAACCTCAACGTCATGTTCAGTCCGTGAACACACTAAGGAAAGCAGTGCTTGAACAGGGCAGTTCTCCACAGCTCGCCATGCAACCCAAGACGTTACCACTAGCTAGAAAGAACTAGCATCCTAACAAGATGCCATCCAGTAAATTGAGGCTGACAGTTTAGAGAACTAAAACTTTAAGAACTGTGCTAGAATAGTCATTTATTTACATAAAGCACAGCGACTAGTAAAGAACCTATAAGCATAAACGAAAAATGTGGTACTGACCTACAAAACAGTCTTTACTAACGTTTTGGAACTAAAAGTCGACAACAATGGTTGAGAACTTTTTCTTAAAAATGAAGTGAAAAGAAAAACACAGAAAGATTCCATGGAAATCCTACTTATAGCTAATTATTAAAACTGCCCTCAAGGGAGCATCTGTCTTTGCCTTAATTTTAATTTATGAATTTAAACTATTCCATTTGCTTTTGTGACCTACTGAGAGAGTATGAAGAGGCAGCATGTCTTACGGTTTTGACCGGCCACATTCCCTAGACGGGCAGACTGGCCTGTATGCAAGAGCCTAAAGTGCTTCAAGTGAACAAATGATACAAGGTCTTCCACTCTCTGCCTGATGAGAACTGCACTAAGAAGGGCCAATGCACTACCTGATTTAAATGAAGAACTCACAGAAATACAGCCATCAGCTCTTCATCTGTAACTGAAGAACTTGTTATTTTCATAGACTTCAAGACAACTATTAAGTGTTCATAACAACACCAGAGTTCTCCTATATTTTTAAGGTACTTCAAAGCAGAAAAGATGTGTGTGTGTGTGTGTGTACATACAGTGTACCTGCTGTACCAATAAACTGGTAACATAAGCAGAAAGGATCTCTAGGGAAGTTTGCACAAGGTAACAGAATAAAGACCCCAACTCAGGTCTGGCTCAGGGTCAACATTACCTTACTGTATTTTCTGCCATTTATTTGTACTTTAACAAGTTACCAAAGGTCACTGACCTTTCAGAACTACACAGGTAGCAAGCTAGTTCAGCCCAACCAAATATATCCAGTAACACATAGGGTGGTCAGTCTCTCAAGTTACAGATTCTACTTAGTAGAAATTAAACAAGATCTTTTCTACCTGTCTTGCCTTATGGGCTGTGCTAATGCCATGATTTCTTAGGCAGCTGACAGCTCTTGGGTCTGGGGGCCGGCCCACGTTCCAGTCGGAAACAGCGCTGCTGTCAATGGCCCACTGTAACACAAAACATACGTCAAGTTCCAGTACGGTACCTGCCGTGCAGTGTGATTCATGGGGATGCCATGTTTTCTCATGCAGTTCTGCCCACGATAGTCAGGGGGGTTCCCCACTTCATAGGTGGATGTAGCCGCACTGTCTATCCTCCACTGCAGGAGAGAAAAAGGATGCTCTGGCACCTGGCCGCCCAGAAGGGTCCAGCCTGGCCGCCATATGCTACTGGATAGTACTCACATTAGCTGAAACATTCTCATCAGTTACCAGTTTCCTGAAAACTGCTTCTGCAATGGGTGACCGGCAAATGTTACCTTGAAAAAAAGAGGGAGAAGACATACAGGGGTTGTTAGTTGTGGCAGAAAGGTAGATATCAATACTGGGCCTACAGAACGGGTGAACGACTCCCAACGTGGATGCCCAGTAGCTGCATTTGAGGTTGGGAAAGAGTACAGCATTCCCTGGCAGAACAGTTGATCAAGCTATGTAGTACTATGTAGCACTATGGTAGGCTCGCAGATAGAGTTGATCCAGCTATGTAGTACTATGTAGCACTATGGTAGGCCCCCGGATAGAGAGCTGTTAAAGATATAGTTTCTTCCCCACAATGTGGGAAGTTCAGAAAAGCTCAGGATGGAAGCAGAGACACTCAGTGAGATTCCATGAAAACGCCAAAGGGAAATAGTCTAAGGCAAGTGGGATTCCTACATTCCCTCACCCTCCCTTTCATCAGCCCAGACCACTCTAGTAAGGCAGGCTTATAAGAGGAAAAGATGCAGACTTAATTAATTTTATTTGACATGGAAACTTTCTGAAGGGCCAGAGTCTGACAGAACTGACCCATTTCCCATCTGTTAACGTTAGTGTGTATAACTATATGACAAAGTCTGAGGACGGAGAGTTGTGACTGGCCAGAGCCCCTCTTCCTAATGAGACACATGCAGGGGGACCCGCAGGAGCCCAATGAGGTTTGTCTGCATCTCACTCTTTCTCCATAGTCCTGCTTGGGAAGGTTTTCCTTTTTACATTCTAATTCGTTTGATTTTTTTCTGTATATGTTTGGGTGCTCGGGCAAGTGTGCAGGTGAGTACAGATGATGGGGGTTGTCAGGTGTTCCCCAGAAGTTGTCCACTTCATTTTCTGAGACATAGTTTATTTCTTTTATTTATCTAATTAACTTTTTTTATTCATTTATTTTATTTTATTTATTTTTTTAAATATTTATTTTATTTATTACGTATACAATATTCTGTCTGTGTGCATGTCTGCAGGCCAGAAGAGGGCACCAGACCTCATTACAGATGGTTGTGAGCCACCATGTGGTTGCCGGGAATTGAACTCAGGACCTTTGGAAGAGCAGGCAATGCTCTTAACCACTGAGCCATCTCTCCAGCCCCTATTCATTTATTTTAGTTGCCCCTCCCTCCTCTCCTTCCACTCCCCCACCTCCTTTCCCGTGTACCTCCCTTCCCATCCACTCCTCCTTCCTGAGTCAACAGGGTTTCTTATTGATTTAGAGCAACCTTAGTAGCAGAGGTTTGCTGGCCAAGAGGATCAGAGACCCAACAGGCTCTGCCTATCCAGTATGGGGTTATAAAAGTATGTTACCATGTACAATTTTTTGTTTTGTTTTTCTTTTATTTAAACATAGGTTTCTGGAATGAAACCCTGGTCCCTCCAGCTAAGATCTCCCTAGCCCTGTTTTTTCTCATAAAGCTCTCCCTCAGTACTGTTTCCCCACGAAAAGGCTTTAAGCACATCACCACATATCCAGGTGTGACACAATTAATACAAACCCAGAGACAGATATTGAAGACCAGAAAAGCAAGGCAGCCAGTCACTGCCTCTGACCTCTACCTCAGTCCAAAAATGGCGATCCTGCCCCTAGGAATCCTCAGAACCCCTCTTCTATTCCTCTCTAGTGCTGGGATTAAAGGCGAGTACCACAACCACCCGGTTACTATGGAAACGTGTGTGACTACTAATTAGATTAAAGGTGTGTGCCACTACTGCCTGATCTGTATGGCTGATCAATGTGGCTATTTTACTCTCTGTTCTTCAGGCAAACTTTATTTATTAAAATACAAATGAAATATACTTTTTATAGCCAATAGTGATGGACCCCTATTATTTTGAAACTTTAGAACTAGCTGATGTATAATATCTCAGCATGTAAAGATAAAATGCAAGATGTCTCCATCTCTGTATAAAAAAATGACATTAACTGCGAAGTAACAGTTTGTTTTTCTACAATGCAAAAATCTGAGCCATTTCATCATTTTAGTATATTCACTCATATTTCCGATGCTATTACTTAAAATAAGATATGTAAGTATGGATGAAAAGTATCCTACTTCTACAGAGACTACAAATCATACACCCTATAAGATCAATAAACGCAACTCCCAATGCTAATAACTTGCCTGTAGCTTCCCAATTTGTGTTATTAAAATTAATGCTATTAAAAGATACACAGTTGAGATGTTGCCTAGCATATACAAGATCCTATGTTAGATCTCTGATCCCATCAAAAATGAATACACAAAAATATACATATATACACTAAAAGCCAGTACACTGGGTATAAGAAAAACACAAAGTCTCAGAGTTTACCTTTTATAAGTTCTGGAACTTAAACATTTCCTTAGGTCTCTTCCAACCATAGTGGCTGGAGCTGAGCCCTTGTGTTTTTGTCCAATCTTGACCAGTTTAAGAAGCAAAAGCTCCTACTATAATCTTTTTTTTTAATTTTTTTTTATATTTATTTATTATGTATACAATGTTCTGTCTGTGTGTGTATGTCTGCAGGCCAGAAGAGGGCACCAGACTTCATTACAGATGGTTGTGAGCCACCATGTGGTTGCTGGGAATTGAACTCAGGACCTTTGGAAGAGCAGGCAATGCTCTTAACCGCTGAGCCATCTCTCCAGCCCTCCTACTATAATCTTGATAAAACAAGAAGTTCTTCTTAACCAGCAGCCCCAGCCCTGACAAACTCCTGATGATTCTGTACATTGCCACCTCGTCTTCAAGGAGCCCAAAGAAAGGTTCTGAAGGAATGAAAGTTTGCATCTCAAACACAGCAGTTTTCTCTGCGCTCTAGTCATGGGCTCTGGGTACAATGCGTTTGGACCACCCTCAAATTTTCCTGGACTAGCAATTCCCACCTGACTAAGGGCATCCCTGCTTCACCCAGGATCTCCTGCAGTCTTATCTCCACACAGCAGATGAATAAACTATACCCCTCCCCAGGTCTGTTCTGAGCCTCCCATGGCTTATCTCACTCTGAGGAACCCCACAGTCTCCCATAATCTGCACTCCAAATAGGGGCCCAGAAATGACAGTTCATTGCCTACCATTTTCGCAAATAGTCCACACGGTTAACGAAGTTTTTAGTTTTAAGTCATTTAAAAAAATACAAATGCAGATCTTGTGATATGTGAAAATTGTATCAAGTCCGTGAACAAAATCTAATGAACATAACAAGCTTGATTGCTTAGGGGCCATCTATGGCTATGCGACTGTTCACCACACAAAGCTTAAGGATCCACTCCGGCTCCTTACAGAGCATGCAGACGCCTGATCTAAAGACCTCACTTCTCTCCGTGTACTTAGAAGGATCTAAGCTTGGTCCCCATGGGCAAAGAGATCTTGGCTGAGAAAGGCTGCCTGGCCTCCAAATCTAGGTATCATGATTCCGCTGGCCACAGCTCTCACCTGAAAATCACATGTTCTGTCTGATGGGCCAGAACAGACAGGCCTCCTGGCCACCTTCAGGTCTCTGCTCACTGGTCACTGTCAGGTGAGTCCTGATGACAAACTACACCCTGTCCCCACTCTGCTTCTGCATTTACTGAACACTTCACACCAGCTGAACAAAGGCCTTGATGATCATAGTTGACAGAATACAGGCTTCAGAAAGGAGGCTGAGGCTTCCCTTGCAGTGTGGACCACTGGATACATCCCCAGTGGCAAAAACAAAATGCTGAACTATACTACAGACAAACATGTACAAGCATGTACTTCCTTTTAAAAGTCATGTGTGCAATATGCCAAGATCGTCAACTATAATAAGCAGAAACAGAGCAATGGAATACTAATAGATACTGAAAGAAACCAGCCTTCAATAAAAACTTTAATGCCCACTATCAACAACAGGGGCCAAACTGTACTTTTTCCTGTTCAAAGAAATTACCTAGTACAGATACCTTGCAAATACCACACACTACACTGTACTAAAAATGGAAGAATAAGCTGTTATTCAAAAAAAAAAAAAAAAAAAAAGATAACTCCTGCTAGGAACTCTACAGGCTGTCAAATAAAAATGAAATATGTAGGATAAAATATCTCTACAGGAGGTAAAAGGAAGGGACTAGTGTCTAGGGAAGAAAAGGCAGGAGTCTTTGATTTTGACTTTATAAAACACGAGGCTTTCCAAGCAAAACCACACCATCGAGGCACAGGAACCACCTTCAGAGCAGGTCAGTAACAGTTTCGTAAGGTAGTCCCCACAGGTGGGTGACAAAGACAGAGGTAGACAGGAAAAGTCTTGGCCTACTTCTATCTTAAAGATGAGGCGTGCTACTCTGTAGGAAAAGCAAAGGGTCAAAGACCTCAATAACTGGACTGTTGGCAACATAGGCCTTTCTCCTTAGGGTGGAGGCCATAAGGTAAGAACTCTGGAAAAAGAAGTAATCATGTATTATGGAAAGAAAAATCAGCGTGGAAATTCTGAGAATGAAAATTCTGAGTTGGAAGGTATTTGAAAGATTATTTAAAAAAAAAAAACCACTTTATTTTCATGTAGCAGAAGTGAGTGATTGCCCCAGGGATTGGACACCAAGGTTTCTGAGAGACCTAAAGAACAGACAGACCACCGGCTGAGAAGCAAAGCAACTGCGACCCAAGGATGACACCAAGCAAACCTGCTTGGGACACTCCTGTGAGAATGTTCTTCCTGAAGCCGAGAATCACCTTCAATAAAGGGAACCAAAAACTCCGGCCATCAACATAGCAGGGGCCAGCTTAGAGAGTCACACTAGAGAGATAAAGCCACCCGGAGCAGTTGGCAATTGAGAGGGTTTGGAGAAGTTAGGTGACAAGTTAGGTGACGGATAAGAGCGTGAGGGAAGGGAAGGGCAGAGATGACGATTTATCTCCACCGATCTTCATAGTTACCTTGACTGCTGAGAGAACACAGCTCTCAGTAGGTCATAACCACAGTATGATGGAACTACAGGGGAGCGATGGAAAGTAACGTGGGGCCCAGCAGAAGAAAGTACATCACTGGGTGCTCTCGGGGCTACGGTTCGTCCTCCTTTCCCCCTCCACGTCCAGTCCACGTGGAGTAGTCTCTAACTCAGGCTCTGCCCACCTGGCGACCACACTGCTCTGCCTCACCGCAAGCTCGGAATCAAACGGAGACAAAACGGACCTGGTCTCCCTTAAATTGTTTTGGTTAAATATCACCGAGATAAGAAAAGTAACTTACTGAGCAAGGGACCGAAGGAAGACACAGACTTCAGGGAGGAGGAGCCAAGTGAGAGGAGCTTGGAAGAGGCAGGATCAGGACCAAGGTTAGTGGAGGAAGAGCATCTGGGAGGGTAACATGGGCTTGGGAAGGGCAGGAAGGAGAGCAGGGGCATAATATGGGGCACAACTGCACCGATCTGAGGTTCAGAGGAGCACTGGAAGGTGGGGGATGGGGGTGGAAAAAAATCAGGCAAATGAATGTGCTCTTAGGCGCAGGCCCAGCCACGGCCTCCGGCCTCGGCTTCCCTCCACCCAGAGTGATCGTTCAGAACTTGACACCAGGCAGCACCTCAGGGTCCCAAAGAAGAAAACTGTCGAGTCGGCGCGCTCTTACCGAGACACACGAACAACACCGACTTGGACCCAACCTCTGCCATCTTCCCGTGCAGACCCTGGCGCCCAGAGACGGCGTAAGGACGTAGCGCATGCGCGCCGCAAGGATTCTGCTGGTAAACCTGCGCAGTCCGCGCCCGACGTCGGCGCGCCTCCGGAGGCGGGGCCAGGGAGGATGGGCGTGGCTTTGTGGGCGTGTCGGGTGGGCGGGGTTGGTGGGCGGGGCTGGCCCCAGGGTCTGGAGTTGTATCTGGGCTGGGTTGTGGTCCCACGCCTAAGGGACAGGGGGCGGAGTGAACGCAGAGAAGGTCAATGGCACGGTGTTGTGCAGGGCGGATTAGGACGTGCCAGGGCGGCCAATGAGCTCTAGAAGAGTGGCTTGCGGACCCTCCCTGGGCGGCGCTCCTCTGCTCGGAGGTACCGCCCTTCCGGCAAGGGACCCCTCCTCCCCCCGTTGGACCACCGACCCACGGCTACGCCGCTGCTCAAGCAATGCGTTCTCCCGATTAAAAAGAGGGGGTGGTTTAGAAGGTGCCAGAGGAATGAGGCAGGTGGACGCGATTGGGCTACGTTCTGAGCAAGGTTCTAGGACTGGGATCGCATTGGCAGCAGCAGGGCGTACACCTATTCCCTCACCTGGGTCAGGTGCGTGCCCGTTGGGCGGGTCCTACGGGATAGGCTGGCCAAGGAGAACCCTTCCTCTTCCTGGGCTGCTGTGAGGAGCTCCGGCGTCCTGCGGAGCGGCGGGCATCAGTGAGTACGGGTCTGAGCGGCTGGGGCAAGTCGGTACTGTGGTCACTCTTACAAAGCGCTTTGTGAAAGGCAATGAAGCAGACAAGTCCCTGGGTTGTCTGTGCGCACGCACCAAGTTCACACTCCACAGATCCTTTGGCAAATCCTCAGAACTCAAGAATAGTTCCTACGCTCTCGGTCGTGAAGGTTTTGGTTGACTGTGAATGAACCACAGTCGTTGTCAAACCCTTTACCGAACAACGCCTCCTGCATTTCCAGTTTTGAAGACTGATTTTCATTTTGTTATTATTTCTCTGGTAGCTGATATTTTACCACCTTGGGTTTCAAATTGTTTTGAGAAACGGCATCCTGTGTACGTGACACAGATGGGAAGAGCTGCACCTTTGATGCAGAACCGAGATTTGTGTAGGGCTTTCGTGAAAACGGGGTCTCTGGGAAGGGATATTCCCTTAGGCAAGGGTCTCACAGGGGTTTGGGGCTTCCAGAAGAAGAGGTGTCAGGTCTTTCCCACAGGGCCACTGGTTCTGCAACGCCCTGATAAGGGGGGTGGGGTGGAGAGTGCCCCGGGTGCTGCGCCTTTCAATGTAATGCCTTGTATGTTCCTTTTTCGAGCTCTGAGCAGTTATCTCAACTGTGAAATGTGCTGTCTTCACTTCAACAAATGCTACCCACTGCCCCGCTAAGGCAGAGCAGGGAAGAAAAACTTGAGAAGCCACCTTCATCCGCAGGAATGCCCTGCCCTGCTCTGTGTTTATCAAGCGAACAGGTTCTGTGGCTCAGGTACTTCCATGAGCTATGAGGAAATGTTTGGATTACTGAGTCAGTAAAGCTGCACACAAAGTTTAGAGACTAACAGGGCTGGTTTTAAGGTGCTGTTTTATTCTACTCTGCGGCCTGTTATTGAAATACCATAGTAGCATCTGGCGGTTTGTAAATTGCTGTGTTGGAGGTTCAAGTGGAGTAAGTAGTAACTTCCATCATGTCTATGGCATCTTAATTAAGGAGAAATTGTTATTGGGTCTCTATGTTCAGTTTTTCTGAAATGAGTCAATACTACTCTTCGACTTTTTTGACTTTAAAAAAAGTTAAAAAAAACTTCGATACATTTATTCTTTTTATTTTTATTCTCAGATTTCTCCCTATTAAAAAAATAAGTATTTAGTGTTTCAAAGTAAAAAGCTGATAGTAGTTAAAGGTAAAATTTGCATACTGTGAGTACTAAGAGCCATAGGTCCTTGTCTGTTCACTGAATTGCAAATGGTGGTGGGAAATGATAGGATTCTTGTTTAAGGTCTAAAACAATTTTTTTTTTTTTCCATTTTTTTACAAATGACAGATAAGCATGTATCTATGATCCTGTCCTAAGTCAACAACTCCCTGAATTTCTCTGGGCAGCAGGTAGAAGGCAAAGATTCTCTGTCTGTTGCTCCCAGCTCTATTCCCATCCACAGCCAGGTGCGAGAGAGGGAAAAGCAGTAAAATTTACTGAAGGAGGTTCATGGTCTGTCCAGGAACAGAGGTTCTGAATTACTGATTTGACAAACTTGGTGTCCTTAAGACAAAATAGGCAGTTAAAACTCAAGCCTCGGAAAGATTGCATTGATCTAGAAACAAAGGTGGAAGCTGCCAACATCAGTGTTTTAAAGCTGGGCTCCGCAAGAAAGGCAGCCCTTCAGAGTCTCTTGAGATATTTGACTTGTTTTTAGGACGGTTTTATCAACTGTTCTGAATAGTATATAAACCTAGTTGTGCTCTTAGTCCTTTGATGACTGATTTTTATCAGCTTAGCAAATTATCCTTGCAAATTAAAATTTTAAGACATGGATTAATACAGAATGAAAATTTAGAAAGCCACTTTTAGATATCCCTTTCCTATATGGACTGTTTTTTATATTCTGTTGATGTTTGTTTTTATTTGTTTGAGAGCGTTGATGTTTTTTGAGAGTTGGTTGTTGGTGCTATTAATTTATGATCTCATACACTAATAGGAAAAGAAGGAGTGGACCTTTGATCTCCAGGTTTTTTGTCTTGACCCTGGTTCTAGTTTCGAAGTAGTGATCAGCTTCATTACTCCAGTGGAAATTTATTCAGAGTAAGATATGAATGACATTTTTTGGCCCCTATCCTGAGTTATTAATAAATTGTCAGTATGTAAAATGATTTCCAGATCTTAAGTTCACTGAAGCTATAAGGTTAACAAAGCAAAATTTTCCACCCAACTTTTATTTTTATTTTTATTTTTTTTATTTTTGGATTTTTGAGACAGGGTTTCTCTGTAGCTTTTTTTGGTTCCTGTCCTGAAACTAGCTCTTGTAGACCAGGCTGGCCTCACAGAGATCTGCCTGCCTCTGCCTCCCGAGTGCTGGGATTAAAGGCGTGCACCACCACCGCCCAGCTCCTCCCAACTTTTAAAAACTCTCCTTAATATATCAATAATTTGACATTTGAAAATTCAAAAATATTCAAATATTTTAGTTGCTTCTGAAATAAATTTACTTTCTTGGCTTGAAATTCTGTATTCACTTTTCTCTTCAGAAACGAAAACCTTATAGTTTGCTTGACTTTGGAACTGAGCGGCTTTTCTGGGTATTCAGATCCCGATTGCGATGTGAAGGTGCGGAGATATTGCGGTCACTCAGCAGGACCATTGACAGGATGTCCATATCCATGCTCTGTTGTCGTTACAGCAAAACGGAAACGTGAGAGGCTCAAGATTTGAGGCTGAGTACAGGAACTAGGATCTCTATCCAAAGCTTCAGTTCACACCTGTTCTTTCTGACAGGAATTTGCTGCCTGTAACTGATCAGGCAATATGATCTTACAGAAAGTTCCACAGAATCCCTGGTACTTCTGTAATTCAGCTGACTTGCTGAAGCCCTCCCTGGAACCACATATATCCTAAAGCAACCCACCCTGATGCAAGACGTCTTAGGGGAGAAAAAGTCTCTTTTCTGCTCGCAAGTCCATGTTGCAGTCTGTTGTAGCAGAGAAGTCACAGTAGTTGAAAGCAGTTGGTCACATCGTATCTGTAGTCAAGAGCAGAGCGAAACAAATGCATGAAATCTTGCTGACTTATTTTCCCATAGCTTTCTCTTCTCTTACTGTTCAGGAGCCCCCACCTGGGGAATTGTTGAAATAGGAGCGGCGGGGCTGCGTCCCCAACACCCCGGCCGCTTGGCTAGCTCATGCCCGAAATAACAACACACAAACTGTATTCATTTAAGAACTGCTTGGCCCATGAACTCTAGCCCTTACAGGCTAATTCTCGCACCTGGACTAGCCCATTTCTAATGATGTGTGTAAGCACCCCAAGGTGCGCTTACCGGGAAGATTCTAGCCTAAGTCCATCGTGGGTTGCAGCTGCCTGGGAGAGCAGAGCATGGCGGCTGTCCGGTCCCTCTGGAATCCGAGCAGAGTCTGACCTCACTTCCTCTTCCGCCCAGCATCCTATTCTGTTTATTCCGCCCACCTATCTTTTAACCTATCAGGGCCAGCAGTTTCTTTATTGCTCAGCCAATGAAATCAACAGATTGATACGACACTCCTACATCAGGGAATAGTGCCACCCATAATAGCTTAGCTAAGACAGTTCCCCTCAGACGTGCCCTGATCTAGATAATTCCTCTTTAACACTGTCTTCCCAAGTGATTCTAGATTGTGTCGAGTTGAAAGTTAAAACTCACTAGCGCGTTAACCAGTGTATTTGAAGAACAGCTAGAGATACACAGAGCTTAGCAGGTTCAAGGCACAGGTCAGTCCAAGGCTTGTCTCCAAGTTGCAGGTCTGTATAAGTTGGGAACTGACGGCAAGGAGGCTTGATTAGAACTCCCATAGAAGCGAATGTGCTAAGCTGAAGCTCTGGAAACAGGAGATTTTCATCCGTCTTTCCTATGTGTGTTCACCAAATGGTCAGATAATAAGCAGATGGATTCTGCTGTATCATGGGTTGTTGTGGGAATTCATTCAACAATAGCCTTTGGGGGTACCCGACTTAGGAGAGTGATCTTGTCTTCAGTCCACTAAGACTGGAGACCCCTGTGGCCGCTAAAGGCTAAATTCATTCTCAAGGTGTCTCTGAGTTTCAAAAACCCTGCGTGAACTCACACCCACACCCAGACAGACAGGACAATGGGCGTTACTGGTATTAGATGCCTCAGCTTTTATGTTATCCAGATGAGGGGGTTGGATCCTTTATTGGTCTGATGCATTCTTAAGGTCAGGAACCTGCTTTTCCGAGCTGCTTTATCTGTTTCATCCACGTGTTCCCAATCTACGCCAGTCAGCTCATAGACGGTACTTCTTAACTTTGCACGGATAGTTTATCAGTCTGCCTTGTTGTTGGTTCTGGGAAGTTAACGGTATCTACATGTTCAGATGTGTTACTGAAGTGTCGTCCTGGCTCATGCATTCAAAATGGAATCAAACACTGTTTCAGAAGGAAGTCAGCCAGGACATGGCAGAGCCTGAAGCTACCGAGCCACCCAACATGAAGGAACTTAGAGCATGGCATAACCTTCCATTCATAACTTGCCACTGTCAAGGTGGCTAGCACTTTTCAAACTACTAGAAGTGACTGAACAGGAAGATGTAACCTGGAACCTGGAGAAGGCAGTCAAGGTGGACTTGAAATGACAGTGATGATGCAGATATAGACAGGGATGTCCAATGTGCTCAAGGACTCAAAAGATGGCATGAATGTCACCAGGAAAGACATGGAGAGGAGAGAAGCAAGCAGAATATTTGGAGCTGAAGGCATAGCATTTTGAGGAAAGAGTTCCCTGTTGCTTAAAGGGCATATCTGAAAGAAAAATAATATTGTGAACTTGAAGGAATATCAGCCACATGCGGAAAGAGACAAGGGGTGGTATGGGCTGAAAGAAAAGGACCAAACCCTCAGTGACACATTTGGGGAAAAAAATCAGATAAACAAATAGATCTGGAATTGGAGAAGCAAAAATAGAGGAGGAGATTTTAAGTGTATTATAGGAAATGATGCCCTGTGGTTTAAGATGATGCCACTGAGAAAATGGTCAGACGAATCATTTTGATAAATATTCGATGTATGTATGTGTATATATACACAAATACCTATTTATATTTGGGTGTTAGATACTCATTATATGTAAGGATAATTTACAAAAACAAGACAATACACATTTTTAAATGGGCAATATGTTTTTTTAACAGAACCATAACAAATAGAAATAAGCACTCTGACCAGGGTACCAGGTAGGCTAACTGCGAATCTTCTCCTTTCCCTCTGTGCCTCCAAATACAATCTCTCAGTCTCATCCCCAACTCTGCAGGAAAATACCTGCTGCAGCCTCCCTTCCCCACTGTCCTCATCTCCAGTGGCTCACACAGATCTTCCCCTCCAAACTCCCCCCCACACCCATTGCTTTGCCCCAGCCCCCAACCTCAAAAGTCTTTCTTTGGGAACCTGCAGGCCATTATGACCAGGGAAGCAAGCCAGCTAACAACAGATCTTCAGGCTAACAACAGATCTTCACTGCTCCCTTTAAAGTCAATCCCCAGCCTCATCCTCAGTCCTGTACCAGGCCGTCTGCTATCACGTCTCCTCACTCTGCTCCCATTCCCAGATAACTAAACAGATCCTGGTGGAACACCGTGCTTTCTGCCTTCCTGTTGACCCCCTCAGCTACTCACCTAGTCCATCCCCATTCCTAAGTGTCAGCTCCCAATACTCAGAAACACAGTTTATCTAGAACCCCAGTGGCCTCACCTATTAGGACCCCAGAAAAATTTCATAGCAGGCAACACTGCCACTACATTCTCTGCTAAGAAACAGAGAGGAAACAAAAACCAAGGAGCAAAGCCCTCACCCAACAAAGAAGAGGACAGATATCAGCACCTTGAATTACAGTCTTCCCAATCCCGGATGCTTATTTGCCCCTGTAAAAACACAATAATGGCCAGAGAATATGTCTCCACTAGAGAATAGCAACCCTGCCACAGCAGGTCCTGAGTATTCCAACATAGCTGAGGCACAATAAAAGACCTTTAAACAACCTTTACAAATATGATAAAGATCCTTAAATATGAAATGAATAAATCCCTTAACAAAAATTTATGAGTGAAGGAGATGAATAAAGCTGTTCAAGACCTGGATGATGTGGGATGGCCCTCTGTATGCTATGAATATGTTTTATTACCACTGGTTAACATAGAAGCTGATTTGAACAATCAGGCAGAATAGAGCCAGGCAAGAAATTTAAGCAGCGATAGAAGGAGAAAGAAGGCGGAATGGGAAAATACCAGCAGCCCTCTGGAGAAGCGAGATGTGAGGTAACAAGCCACAAGCCTTGTGGAAAAATATGAAATAATAGAAATGGGTTAATTTAAGTTGTAAGAGCTAGTTAATAATAAGTATGAGCTAATAGGCCAAACAATTTGTAATTAAGCCTCAGAGTGGCTCTTCAGGAATTAGCAGGCAGGAGAAAAACCTCCAGTTACACCTGAAAGTAAAACTAGAATCAATAAAGAAAACCTAAAACTGAGGGAAATCTGAAAATGAAAAATTTAGAAACTCAAGCAGGAACCACAGAAGCAGATTTCACCAACATAATCCAAGAGATGGAAGAGAGAATCTCAGGTACTGAAGACATGATAGAAGAAATGGATACGTTGGTCAAAGGAAATGTTAAATTAAAAAATTCTGGAAACAAAACATTCAGAAAATCTGGGACATTATGAAAGAATTAATAGGAATACAAGAAGGAGTAGAAACCCAGCTCAAAGACCCAGAAAATATTCTCAACAAAATCATAGAAGAAAATATTCCTAACCTAAAGAAGGAGATGCCTGTAAAGATTCAAGAAGCATACAGAATACCATATAGCCTGGACCAGAAAAGAAAACCCCCTCAGCACATAATAATCAAATGCTAAATGTACAGAATGAAGAAAAAATATTAAAAGCTGGGGGGGGAGACTTAAGTAATATAAAAGCAGATCTATTAGAATTACACTTGACTTCTCAGTGGAAACTCTTATAAGCCAGAAGGGATTGGACAGGTGTCCCACAGACTCTAAGAGACCATAGATGTTAGCCCAGACTATTATAACCAGAAAACTTTGGAGAAAATAATATATTCCATGATGAAGCCAAACTTAAGCAATATTTATCTACAAATCCAGCCCTACATAAAATGCTAGAAGGAAAACTCAAACCTAAATAGGTTAACTATATCCAAGAAAATACAGGAAATAAAGAATCGCAGAAAAGTAAAAAAATGGAAGCATGCACACACACCCACAAATAAATAAATAAGTAAACAAACAGGAATCAATAATCTGATCTTTGATATCTCTCAACATCAACGCTCTTAATTTCCCTATAAGAAGACTCGGACTAACGAAATGGGCAGTAAAACAGGATCCATATTTCTTCTGCATCCAAGAAGCACATCTTAACATAACCTCAGGGTAAAAGGATGGAAAAGTTATTCCAAGCAAATGGACCTAGGAAGCAAGCTAATAAAGGCATTTTAGTATCTGATAAAATGGACTTCAAACCTAATCAAAAGAGATGGGAAAGGATACTACATACTCATCAAAGGGAAAATCCACCAAGATACCATTTCAATTCTTAACACGCTTTGTAAAAGAAGCACTGGTTCAGCTTTAATCCCGCATTGGCCCTCACACTGATCGTAGTTTGGTAGTGTGAATATAATTGGACCCCCAAAACAGTAAAGCATTACTGCACAACAGACCATCATCATGGGAATATTTATAGCAGTTTAGTTTGGATTAGCCCCAAGCTGGGAACAACATAACTGTTTCAGAAAATATGGAGGACTAAATTATGTTCTCACATGTAAGAATACAGCCTGGCAGGAGACAAAAAGATGAATCTCTGATCTCTGCCCAACATATATGATTCCCACTCATTTTATGGTGTATCAAATAAGGTAGTTAGGAAAGGTTGGACTCTTCTGACTTTCACTTATGTGAAATTCAAATACAGACAAAACTGATAGAGAGAAATCAGTTTGATGCTGCAGATGGGCAAACTATTAGTGTTTAAAGGAGATGGGACTATTGTACGAACTTCATCAACAAGACAGGTAAATTTGAGAAGCAATATTTAAATACTCTGAAATAAAACTAGGTAATAAAATGCAGAATGCCACGCATACTGTTGAGACGGAAAAGGAGTACAACACACAGGATATGCAGTTCATTTTGCTTTCGTAAACTGAGGATGTACCTCTCTACCCAAAAGTACCATTGACAGTTTTTGGGATGGAGTTTCCCATAACTTTATCCTTACTGATGCTCCTGTGTTGGGCCACAAAGAACCAAAATGTTAGCTTCCAAGGAAAACAAGCAAGACTCTGCCATGGCTCTAGTTCAGTTCCCACTTTTAAAATAAATTACATATTTCAAACACACCAGCTGCCAAAGTGCATCCATACTGTTTAATTTGACAGCTCTATACTTTGCTAAATGAGAGTCTTTTCCTCACCTGTATTACTTGGTCATTCCTTCTGTTTTTAGTGTGCTTCCATCACCAGGTGAAATGGTGGTATGGATGTCCTCAAAGTTTCCCATCTGAACTATGTGATGACCACAGACAATCAGATAAGGACCACTGCTGGTGAGCTCACCTGGACTTTGTCCATGCTTAGGTTTGCTCTTCCAGAGACAAGAGAATGGTCCACTCTAGCACCAATTCTAATTAGTATTAATAATAAAAACCCAGAGTCAGATGTGCGGTTAGTGCTAAAAATCTGAGGGGCAGAACATCAGTCACTAGAGCATTTTTTTTACCTCTATTGCCCAGACCAAAGGGGCGATCCTGTCCTCAGACCACATCTCCAGACTCCCTCTGTCTCCACCAAACCTCAGACTGCCCTAAGCTCTTGCCTTTTCCCTCGTTATATTCCTCTCTCTGCCCAACCATATTCCTTCCTGTCTCCACCTCCCTAGTGCTGGGATTAAAGGGTGGGACTCCCAAGAACTGCGATTAAAGGTGTGTGCCACCACCACCTAGCCCCTAGTGGCACACCTCTGCACTCTGATGTTCAGGCAAGCTTTATTTGTTAAAACACAAACAATACCACTACAGTCTACCTTCTCCAACATGCTGTGGAGTTCAAGAGTTGCATACATCCTATTATGACAAAAACACATTTGCACTGGGAATATAAAATGTTGTATAAGAGCAGGAATATATTGCTGGACATACTAACTCAATTTCTGTGTTTTACTTGTGACGGCCAACCATCTCCAAAATTTCTGATGAGAAAAGCCAAACTGTATCAAACTGTATATCCATTAAAGACAATTGTGAAGTGTATCTTTTGTTCATGCTCAAATTCAATTTTTATTAACACTAAGGCGATGTAATTATGAGGAGAAGATACTTAGTAAGGAGAGAAGGCTAGTCAGCGTTCATCTAGGATACCAAGATCCTATATTTCCATAATTGGTGAGAGTTTGAGTGTTTAGTGTTAGCATCTGCAAGATTTCACAACTTAAGGAAACAGAGATGAGCTAATCAATAAATGAGGCCTCAAAGTCATTCTCTTTGGTAACTTTTGACTTTAAATACTTAATCATATGAGAGAAGAATGAAGCTGAAATACATTTGGAAACAGATTTTTTTTCCCCTAATGTAGTATTTTTTTTAATCTTTCAGTGAATAACCCTATACCTTCTAATCTGAAATCAGAAGCAAAGAAGGCTGCCAAGATATTAAGAGAATTCACAGAAATAACTTCCAGAAATGGACCTGATAAGATTATTCCTGGTAGGTAAATTTCTAAATATGCTTGTCTTCCATATTGCTTAGCATCTCTCCACAGCTGTCCTATGGAAATAAGCAGACATTTAGACCACCCTCGTCTCAGCCCTCAGAGGGACAGCACTGTGCAGGCGCTCTTCTGGTAGACAGACAAAGTGCTAGTCAACAGAAAAATCCTCCCTCACTTTGCTTCGAGGTGCCAGCCTAAACCCTGGAGTCTCTGCTCCCTTCAGTTTTTTTAAAATTCAATTTGAGGGGAATTTGCAAACAGACTTTCAAAACTACTCACTAACCTCTCAGGTAAATTTTTATGATTCAAGCTTTTTAAAGCACTTCACAATTTTTTTTTCGCAAATAGGGAAATTGTATTTACAATAGCAATATCTTTTATGTGTGTAAGCACATAAAGAGATATAAGGCACTAAAGAGAATTTGGTCTGTACTTCTGATGAATTCCATAAGTGGCTTCCTATTCTCCTAAATGACGCTGTTATTTTTGTCCAAAGCCATCATCAATGATAGCGTTAACTCTGAAATGATACACAGCAGGTGCTGAGGGTGCGGCTTTAACTCCTGTGTCCACACATGTGCTGATGTCGCTCACCAAACTCAGGTCTCCCTTGCCACTAAGCAGAGTGAATAAGGGTGATGCTGTGGCTTTGGTGGATACCTGCAGTTATAGCTCTCATTTTAAGTGAACTCTGAAATGGGAACAAACTGGTATTGTAAGGAGAATTAGAGTTTCAGTATAAAGTAGTAGTTCAAACAGATCATGAGTTTAAAAGAAAATCTTTCGAAAAGACGAATCATTTAATTTTGTTGTCAAATCCAAAATTTCTTATTAATAATGAATTCAGCTATATAGCTCTAATATCAAAGCTCAGTCGCCAGCGGCCCCTCAGTCATTGCTATTTTGTTTGTTTGCAGCCCACGTGATTGCAAAAGCAAAAGGACTTGCAGTGTTGTCTGTGATTAAAGCTGGATTCCTGGTGACAGCCAGGGGAGGCAGTGGGATTGTCCTGGCGCGTCTTCCAGATGGAAGTAAGTTGGTACTGGTGGAGACCTTAAATCTTCTGTGTTCTGTGTTCTGCATTTCTCTTATTGAATGTGAGTTCTTACTCCTCAATTTTGTGGAAAAGCCAGTTTCTTCTGTTTATGAATGTAATATGTAAACTTCTTTGTTTTTCTGGAAGATAGTGACATTTGAAGACCTACCCCGCTCCTCCTAGCCGAACCATGTTATAACATTTCTTTTTTTTAATTAATTTATTTATTTAAAATTTCCACCTCCTCTCATGAAGGCGTAAATCACAAACAATCCCACACCAGTTTGGAATTATGATTAATAGAATGGTTATTTATTTAAAGGGGAAAAAACGTACAGATCACTGTCCCAGACCACAGCCCTCTGCTCAATCAGGAAGGGAGTCTAGTTGCCAGAAGTGGAGGAGGAAGCAAGAGAGGGAGGAGAGGAAAGTGGCCGCTTTTTTAAAGAGAGAGAGGCCACACCCCAGTGGGCTGGTATCTCAACAGCTATTGGCTGAAGGAGCAGAAGGAGCTCCCATAACACTCCCATCCTCCCATTTCCCTCTCACTCCCTCCATTCCCCCTCCCTCTCGCTCTCCAGTCCTAAGAGAAGTCAGGGTGCCCTGCCTTGTGGGAAGTCCAAGCCCCCCCACTCCATCCTAGGAAGGTGTGCATCCAAACAGACTAAGATCCCAAAAAGCCAGTACATGCAGTAGAGTCAAAATCCAGTGTCATTATCATTGGTTTCTCAGTCCACCGTCATTGTCAGCCACATTCAGAGAGTCCAGTTTGATCACATGCTCCATCAGTCCCAGTCCAGCTGGCCTTGGTGAGTTCCCACTAGATCAGTTCCACAGTCTCCATGGGTGGATGCACCCCTCACCGTCCTGCCTTCCTTTCTTATATTCTCCCTTCTTCTGTTCTTCATCTGAGCTTTGGGAGCTCAGTCCAGTGCTCCAATGTGGGTCTCTGTCTCTATCTCCATCCCTCGCCAGATGAAGGTTCTATGGTGAAATGCAAGATATTCATCAGTGTGTCCGGGAGAAGGCCAGTTCAGTCACCCTCTCCTCGGCTGCCCATGGACCTAATTGGGGAAATCCCCTTGGACACCTGGGAACCCCTCTAGAGCCAAGACTCTAGCCAACCCTAAAATGGCTCCCTAGTTAAGATATCTTCTTCCCTGCTTCCATATCCACGCTTCCTCCATCTCAATTATCCCATTCCCCCAAGCTCTCCCCAATCCCCCCCTTCTCCCTTCTCCCTTCTCTCTCCCCTTTCCCCTAGCCCACCCCAACCCCCCTGCTCCCAACTTTTGCCTGGCGATCTTGTCTGCTTCCAGTATCCAGGAGGATAACTATATGTGTTTCTTTGAGTAGCAATAACAATAAGACAACATTTCTTTATAGGCTAAAAGCTATTGTTTGATTTGTCAGAGCCAAATCCGAAATGCATTTGCTAAGAATCCTAAGAAACAGTGCTTGTAATATATATATCAGAACCAACTAAGGTGCCTTTTCAGCTTGACCTGTGCTGCTCCTCATGTAAGGGAACACATTGTTCTGTCAGTAACTGTTTTAACAGCAGTCACTTATACCTTCAGGTGTAAGCGCAGGTATTGGTAAACATGTCCCTGGGTTGGAGGCATTGTTTCTGCAGAGACAGTGGGGTTCTCTGCCAACAGTCGTAGCTATTTTCATAGCTCAGGGTGGCCTTGGGTCTTAGGGTTCATTGTAACTCCAGTGCTGTGGCCACCAGCCACTTTGCTTTTGCTGGCTCTTTAATAAAAGGCCTTAACCACTTCAGTTAGTTAGTTTGTTTTTTGTAATTGTCACATTTTAAAATAATAAAATCTTAAATATTTAAAAATTGGAAAATATGAAGCTCTCTCTCTTTTTTTTTTTTTTTTTTTTTTTTTTTTTTTTTTTTTTACATATTGCCCAAATGCTCAAGGGTAGACATCTCAGCAGTGACACCAAACACAGATTTGGCACCTTCCGAGAGGGTCCTTGTTAGTGGCGGACTAACCTCCACAGGACAGCTCTGCAGATTTGTCTGCTATCCACTGACAAGACAGCTTTGTCACTAAAAAGTGAGGGTCTGCCTCTACCAACCTCTCCACCCCTGCTCCCAACCGCACTCCGTTTTTCTATTATTTTCAGAAGCAAAATTTCTTTGCCCCATCTTCCAGAACAGCTGCTATACAGCTGCAGAGACTAGCCGAGAGGCTGCCCCAATAAGGCAGGCAAATTCCTGATCCCAGAAAACAGGTCTGGAAAGTAGGCATTTCTCAGCATAGGCGTGGAAAGCAGCTTTGGGAGTTTCAGGCACTGGATCCTATAATCAAAACTCTTCAAACACTGGCAGGTTAATTCTACACGTATCCATAATTAATGCTTGCCTAGGATATGCTCCATTGCAAAGGAAGGTCAGCACAGAAGAAGTGTCATTTATCAACACTCTCAATACCAAAATAAAAATTGTTTTCCTAGATTTGTTTCTATACAGGAAAAGTAAGTACACACCAGTCCTAAAATTCCAAGTTGAATTTCTGTGCTTAGTTTACAGTTATAAAGGAAACTTCTTGTGCACAGAGAAGCCGAGACCAGTAGTCACGGCCACACAATAGAGTTGTGTGACCCATCTCTGGTAGTGATTGAGACAAACTCTTGACTCTTAATCACTTCTGTCTATGATACAATTGTGACCCAAAGCTCAGCAGTTAAGTTTTAAAAATACTGATAGTAGAAATTATCAGATATCGTATATGTTAAGTAGATAATAGGATCACAATTTAGTTTAATATGATTTATTAGGAAAAGCATGTGACACATGAATTTGTGAGTATGACAATCTTGGTTAGTACTTAATATCTTTAAAAAAACTTTAAGTTTTAAAAGATTATAAAGTACAAGATATATGAGCCTTTTGAAAAAATATTATTTTTCTTCATATGACAGATGTTTTATGTTACAATGTCTTTGTCTGTTTTTGTCAGAATGGTCTGCACCTTCAGCCATTGGGATTGCTGGCCTTGGTGGAGGATTTGAAATAGGAATAGAGGTAAGTGGGCTGTCAACGCCATTGCCACGATCCCCAAAGGCTGCCCAAACCCAGCACGATGGAACTAAGGCTTCTTTGTGCCCTTACTTTGCTTCTTACACCTGTGGAAGGTTGCTTCCCTCTCGCTCGCCGCTCCTCTTCTCTCTGTCCCTCTCATTCTATGAATTTGTCTGTCTTTGGTCTTCTCTATAAACTGTTGTATATATTCAAGATAACATAAACACAAAGCCTTTGAGTTCTGCTTTTCTGGGTTTTATCTGCACCATGTACAGCACTTTGGAACCTTGGAGGCAGTGTTCCCAGCAGCTGTGGCCCCCAGTGCCTTCTCCTGGTAGTTTCCTACAGATCAGCTACCTAGACTTCCAGTCCTGATGTCACTACCCCTGTTCCTTAATATTGCCTGTGTACTTACAGATAAACCTTTAGGATTTGTAAGTTTCCAAGTAAACCTCAGAGAAAACATAAGGTAGTTTTTATGATTTCTACAGCATGTGGGATAAATTGATGTTTATAGCACCCAAGATAATTTAGCTGACTGCGATGCTGGAGGTATTTTTGAAAGACTTTAGACAGAGAGTTCCTTTTATCCTTCCTGTGTATATGCATCCCATTATTATAGGCACCTGTATGTCTTGAGATCAATAATGGTGACCTTGATCTGAAAGTAGTTTATTTCTTAGCTGTTCTTAAGCATACAGTGCCTTTTTCTTGGGCTGTTCTGTTCTCTTCCCTGTCACAGAGTCAAGGGGCCAACCTGACCCAGAACAGAATCTCTGGAGGAAACTCTGAGACAAACATGCTTGGGTCTGAAGTGGGTGAGCCAAAACCTCTCTCCAGAAACAGCTTTTCAGTGAGCTAAGCATATGACATTTTTCAGCATTATCAGTGCCCAAAAGACATTTAATCTCTATAAAATGAAACGCAGTTACCTACATATCTGTAGCCAGTTTGTGTTTGTCTGCAGATGGGGGCACACAACATGAAACCTTAATAAGTATTCCCCATCTTACAAACACATCAAGTTACCGATAATATAATGAGTCTATGAGACTTGGAGATCTTGGCTCCTTTTTCAGTCAAACCTCTAATCTTTTTTCCCTTTTGGCCTTTTTAAAACTTATAGTAGCTATTAAAACATTAAACAGAACACCATGAAACCTAGATATCCAAAGGAATTTGGGAAATGATGTCATCAAGTTGTTCTTTTTCCTTGGTTTGATGTGTACATATAATTGATAATTGATAAGATTATCCAGGGTTAGGACAGAGGAGTCCCAAGAAGGTAAAAAGGCTTATCTCAGAAGAAGCAAGCTTGGAAATGCCTAGAAAGAGCTGGGCGGGGGTGGGGTGAACAGGACCAGACAGCACATCATCAACACATTTATTCAGTGATCACAACATTCCCTCCCATTGTTTTCCTAATGGGTAATCTGTTCTAAGCAGTAACAGTTTTGAAAGTCAGTATGTAAGGAGATAATGCCATGATTTGTGTTCAGTACATTTAACATTTTCTTTATAGGAAAATGCCAGTAAAGTCCAAAGCACTAAAAAATGACACTGCCTTCAGCCTATCTTAGAATAATCTCACTGACAGAGCTCTCACTACAAACTACTGAATTTTTGTCATTGGAATCTGACAGCTGTAGGGGCACCAGCCAACTCAGTCTTTTACAGAGGGAATATTACTGGGCCTTTATTGTCAGAGCTCAGAGTTTAGTCTTCAAACACCCAAGAATAGAGCTTCTTAGTGACGACTGGACGATGTGAGACAGTCCCTATATCTGATTTGTGTGGTGAGAACAGCCATGCCTCAGAATTAGGTGTGAGAAATGTATGAATTCCTGAAATAACAAGACCAGAGGGAAGTTGCATAGCTTCCAGACAGAGCCAAGGGGCGAGGGTGGTGAGTGAGGGAGAATAGGAAGAAAAAGACAATGTGTCTTCTGTGAGGTGTGAGTGTGGAGTGCTGTGTGACAACTTTTCTTGGGAAGATGCAATACACATCTACTCGCTCCAAATAGGGAACCCACAACAGACCAAAACACAGACAGCACCAAAGTCCAGCTTGGTGAACCAGTGAGTTTTATTGCAGTTATTTCCAGTAACGTGGGTAAGGGTTATTACAGGAGCAGAAATGACTCAGAGACAGGTGCGTCATCAAAGTCCACCCCAGCATGGGTGCCAGCTCACAAAGCTGCAGACCGGCAGCAAATGCAGCCTGTAGACAGCTCAGCAGGCTGGAGGGTGCCCTGTGCAGGTGCCTCAGTTGGTCCAAACCTCCTCAAGACAGCTCTTTTGGTTTTAGCTTTTTTTCTAGATGATCTCAAGAGTCTTCTTTGCAGGAACAATCCCACCAATTGAGAAGACCACTACCACAATCTTTGAGCCAAATTTGAAGCAGGGTTTATTAAATACTGGCCAGGAAAGTAGACACTGGCCAGGTTCATACCTGGGATTCCCAGAGAGTAGCCCTAAATTGCCTTTAAGCAGAGGCTTATAGAGGTAAAACCCACAAGGCTATGTACTTTCCACCTCTGTCTTCTTGTCTGTGTACCTTCCACCTACATGTAATCAAGCACATCGTGTGCAGTTGGGAGAGCCAATCTTGTTTACTGATGTGAATATACATGGCTTGTATTACATGAACAACCCCCAGCATTCCAGGAAGTTATCTGTTTTAGGGGAAGTAGGACTTATAGGTTAGAAGCCTTTTTTGTTTTCTAGATCTCTTAAGCATAGTAATTAAAACATAACTTTAGCCCACACAGCAGCTTTTCTCCTCCAAGAGTCTTCTTTGCTACTCATCTTCCTCCCATTTGAGGCAGACTTTTAAGTTTTTGTTGCTTACTCTTTCAGGGAGGAGCCTAGTGAATCTAGTCTGTTTCAGGGACTTCCTGAAGCTACTTTGAGTTGTTTGCTTTCCTGTTTAAGGAGCTTATGGCAGGAAGGAATGTTTCAGTGTTACACAACAGGAGCCAAAGGAGGAGTACCCCGGGCTTCTTACCATTGCTCACAGTTGGGACTAGCTGCCAGTTGTCAAGGGTCACCCCTGAGCCAGACTTGAGATTATGGGAAGACCTCCTTAGCAACCCAGGTAACTGACACAGGTCCCATGTGATTTCGCAACAGTAGTTTAGAGAAAGGACACCATAGAACATATCCCTCAAATTTTACTGTCATTTTTAAGCTCTTATGTTTAAGGACTTATTTAATTGAAAAACTTGTATCTTTTAAATTAAATTTTTTATAAAGCATTCAAACTTTTATCAGATTCTCCAGTGCTGTCTTATACTATCTCAGTGTTGCTCTGCTGCTCAGCCTTCCTCAGGAAGACTTCTGCTTTTATTTTCAGCTATAGACATATATGCCCTTGACTGTTGACTGTTTCACTAGTGGCATCACAGAAAGGACACAGGATCAGCCTACCCTTACTTCAAAGACACCAAATACCAAGCAGATGTAAATTAGAAGAAGATTGACTTTTTCATAAGTAGACTCTCAGAGCTGCTTTACCTTTCTTAACTGTCCTGAGCTGTTCTAAGTGTGAGGTAAAAAGTCCACACTTGCTTCCAGGTTTGAAAAGCCACCAAAACTCCCCAGTCCCTGACCTTGAAAACCCACCCATCACTGGCATTGAAAACCCGCCAATCCCACTGTGGAAATCTCCACCCTGGAAAATGCCTCCTCCAAGAAACCCTATATTAGCCTACCTCCTGCTCAGTTCCCTGCCCCTGCTTTCTGGATCAGAGACTGCCACTCTTTAATGTCTTTCCCAATAAGTCTCTTGTGTGAGACTTGTTGTGTGGCGTGACTTTGTGGTATTTCTTGGCACCATATTGCCAGGATGCCTTTTTCTCAGAACTGCAACAGTTCTGTTGGGGAAACCTTTTCCCTCAGAGATGTAACACTTACACTAGACAGTGCACAGCAAATAGTATAGCATTTCTGGAAAGACATGAACATTTTTTTTGAGTGTGAATGTACAAAACAATGGAAGGTTGTTATCTCCACGCACCTGTGATACACGGTTATCTAATTGCTGTAGGAAGTGCTTAAAATTGTACAAGGAAATGAGGTATAATGGACAGGCCTGTAATCCCAGCATTCAGGAGACCAAGGCAGGAAGATTGTACATTCAAGGCCAGCATTGGCTGCAGAGTGAGACTCTGTAGCAAGCAAACAAGCAACAATAAAGAAACAATAAACCATCCTGTCATTTAACACTGCCATTCTCAGACGTTGTCCATATGTCAAAGAAGAGTGGTTGGTGTAAGTGATGCTCCATGGGCAAAAAGAGTTATTGGGGATCAAACTGCCAAGACCCTATCTGGGGTAGGGGGTCAGAGAGATGAGAAAAATGCTGGAAAAGCAAGCATATTTTGTATGGCAGTCAGCAGGTTGATACAGGCTCTCTGGGTAGACTAGGTGCTCTTGACCAATGTAGTTGACCTTTGGGGGAGGTTAAGGGAAGATCTTTGAGGGTTAAGGGTAGGCTTTAGGAGATATGTTTTTCTGTAAACAGAAACCCCACCTTTAGGCTTTCATCATTCTGTTTACCTGGACAAAGTCCTTCTGTTTAGGACAGTGGTACCCTTATTGGGGGGGGGGGGGAGAAAGGGGGATTTTGGACCTAACAATTGGCAAGAGTTGAAAAGACGTTTGCATATCTTCTTATATAATGAATGTTTCTGATGCTAAGATTTTTCTGTACATGGAATGAAACATTGATTAGAAAACATTTATAAAAATTTAAAAAACTATACAAGTCAAGGTATCTTATTATAGGATCTGCTTGGCTTTGGTGTTTCACTGTTTTGTGGCCATATAGACCTTACAAATAATTTCTTTTCCTCAGACAGTGGAGGATGGCTATGTGGACACGCCAGCATTACAGAGAAAAACATGGGCTTGCACATTTATCAGTATCATTTAGTGGAGTTCATACCCAAAGAGTTTCCATTTTGAGCCCAGTTTCTTAGTTCCTGTCACTGTGTCTTCAATTTTACAGACACAGATGATGTGGGTATCTGATCCTCCTGACAGTTGGGTGACGTAGGTTCTGTGCTAAGACTTCAGGGTAGCAAATCAAATCAATATGCCACCTAATGCATAACCCTAACGGGGAGGAAAACTGGGGATCAGCACTGTGGTCTCCAGTGAGGCCTCACACATTATGGGTGATGTCCCTTTTCTTGTCTAACTTTAGACTTCCTATGGCCATTATGAATTTGAAAAACAAACTCTATATTGTATTGGCCTAACCAGTCACTTGAACCTTATTCTAGTTTCTATTCTTATTTAGAGAAGAAATAAGTTACTGCCTTAAGCATTACTCATGGAAGTCAGCTGACACCATTCAAACACCCAACATGCAGTGTCGGGGTGGTTAAGTGTGCAGCTACTCACAGAGTTAGGGCAGAAATCATCTCAGAATGAAGTCCGACATGAAGTCCCCTGTCTGCATCCTATGAGACTAGATTTTTGTAGAAGTTTATTTTGAGATCAAAGCACATTCTGTCTTCACCGTCTTGATCTGTTCTGATTATTGCTGTGACAGTTTGCAGATAGAGCAACTGCTAATGTCTCAGCTGTATTGCCTCTTGTCAGGAGGGCTGAATGGCACACAGGTCATTGCCATCATTACATGTACAAGGCTGGCTTCTGGCCTTATCTGTTCAAAGTAATGGTATCCCTTCATATCTGGCTTTCCATCTACATTGAAAGTTTACATTACAAATGGTATAGCTGAGTTTAAATCAATGCATACATTATGCAATATTTAGGTCTGGCTAAATTTTATTAGTGGGGGGAGCTGCTCTTTGTTTGCTGAGATAGTAGACTTGCTAGCAGCCTGGAATTTGATTTGCAGACCAGAATGGCCTTAAACACATGGAGATAGACCTGCCTGTGTGTCCCAAGTGCTAGGATTAAAGGTAGACACCACTACATTGGGCAGAATCATTATTTATAAATGAGCGAGTTTCTACATTTCAGGTGTCGGATTTGGTGATAATTCTGAATTATGACAGAGCAGTAGAAGCCTTTGCAAAGGGTGGAAACCTGACTCTCGGAGGGAACTTTACTGTAGCAGTCGGGCCCCTGGGCAGGTGAGTAAATAGATTCTAAACTCTAAAGACTTAAAAAGTCACAGTTTGGGGCATATTAAGAAGAAATTTGAATGGAAATGAAGAAGTGGTGTGGGAGAATTGTCTGTATTCTGTCAATCATGTTTTAAATAAACGTTGATTGGCCAGGCAGGAAGTCTAGGTGGGAAAACCAGACAGGAAGTAGAAATGATGCAATGAGAACAGGAGAATTCTGGGAAGGAGGAAGTTGATCCTCCCCCCCACACACACACACACTCCTGCCTACATCACCGAAGCAGCAGGATGTGATCTGCCACACTGAAAAAGGTACTGAGCCACCGGGCTGGGCGGTGGTGGCGCAAGCCTTTAATCCCAGCACTCGGGAGGCAGAGGCAGGCGGATCTCTGTGAGTTCGAGACCAGCCTGATCTACAAGAGCTAGTTCCAGGACAGGCTCCAAAACCATAGAGAAACCCTGTCTCGAAAAAACAAAACAAAACAAAATAAATAAATAAAACAAAAAAAAAGGTACTGAGCCACATGGCTAACATAGATCAGAAAAATGGGTTAATCAAGATGTGAGAGTTAGCCAGTGAGAGACTAGAGCTAATGGGCCAATCAGCTTATAATTTATGGAGACCTATGTGTGATTTTCTTTGGGGCTAAACATTTGTGGGGTACCAGGCAGGACAAAAACCCCAACAACAAGCAGGCCCCCGTTCGTGTTACAAAGAAGTAGGATTTCTTTTCTTTTTTTTAATATTTTTATTGAGAAAAAGAAAAAAAAAGTTTCCACCTCCTCCCAGCCTCCCATTTCCCTTCCCCTCCTCCCACCATTCTCCCCCTCCCCCCGCTCCTCTCCCCTTCTCTCTCCAGTCCAAAGAGCAGTCAGGGTTCCCTGCCCTGTGGAAAGTCCAAGGTCCTCCCCACTCCGTCCATGTCTAGGAAGGTGAACATCCAAACTGGCTAGACTCCTACAAAGCCAGAACATGAGGTAGGATCAAAACCCCGTGCCATTGTCCTTGGCTTCTCAGCAGCCCTCATTGTTTGCTATGTTCAGAGAGTCCAGTTTTATCCCATGGTTTTTCAGTCGCAGTCCAGCTGGCCTTGGTGAGCTCCCAATAGATAGCCCCACTGTCTCAGTGGGTGGGTGCACCCCTCGTGGTCCTGACTTCCTTGCTCATGTTCTCCCTCCTTCTGCTCCTCATTGGGACCTTGGGAGCTCAGTCTGGTGCTCCAGTGTGGGTCTCTGTCTCTATCTCCATCCATCATCAGATGAAGGTTCTATGGTGATATGCAAGATATTCGTCAGTATTGCTATAGGATAGGGTCATTTCAAGTTCCCTATCCTCAGCTGCCCAAGGAACTAACTGGGATCATCGCCTTGGGCTCCTGGGAGCCAATTTAGGTTCAAGTCTCTTGCCAGCCCTAAGGTGGCTCCCTTAACTAAGATATGTGCTTCCCTGCTCCCCTATCCAACCTTCCTTTATCCCAATCATTCTGTTTCCCCAAGTTCCCCCCATCCTCCCCTCTCACTTTTCTCTCCCCATCTCCCCTTACCCCCACCCCACCCCACCCCCAAGATCCCAATTTTTTGCCTGGCAATTTTGTCTACTTCCCATAGCCAGGAGGATAACTATGTTTTTCTTTGGGTTCACCTTCTTATTTAGCTTCTTTAGGATCACCAATTATAGGCTCCGTGACCTTTATTTATGGCTAGAAACCAATTATGAGTGAGTACATCCCATGTTCATCTTTTTGGGTCTGGGTTACCTCACTCAGGATAGTGTTTTCTATTTCCATCCATTTGCATGCAAAATTCTAGAAGTCATTGTTTTTTACCGCTGTTTATTATTCTAATGTGTATATATTCCACACTTTCTTCATTCATTCTTCCATTGAAGGTCATCTAGGTTGTTTCCAGGTTCTGGCTATTACAAATAATGCTGCTATGAACATAGTTGAACAGATGCTTTTGTCATATGATAGGGCATCTCTTGGGTATATCAGGCTAGAGATTTAGAATTGCTACCTGTTTATGGAAGTTAAACAGTAAACCATCTGAAAATGTTCTACGGAAGAAGAATCCTTACTCTCAGTGCTCTTGAGATGCATTTCTCTGGTTGAGAGGGCTAGCTCCCAAATGTCTCTCTCCAGTGCAATCCCACCAGGCCATCAGCCCTTCTACAGCTGTTTCATGTGATACGTTCTCCCACAACTGCCTTCTCTTCAAGCCGTCTGAAAGCTTTAGACAAAGAAAACCATGGCCTAGGAAGACAGACCCCGTGGCCGAGTGACGAGCAGTCATCCTGGTCCATGGCCTTAGAACACAGACCCTGAGTGGTGAGCAGTCATCCTGGTCCATGGCCTGAGAACACAGACCCTGAATGACGAGCAGTCATCCTGGTCCATGGCCTGAGAACACAGACCCCGTGGCCGAGTGACGAGCAGTCATCCTGGTCCATGGCCTGAGAACATAGACCCCGTGGCCGAGTGATGAGCCGTCATCCTGGTCTGCCCTCTGTTGTAGGAACCTGGAAGGAAATGTGGCCTTGAGGAGCTCTGCAGCTGTCTTCACTTACTGCAAATCCCGGGGCCTCTTTGCTGGCATCTCCCTGGAAGGAAGCTGTTTGATTGAAAGGAAAGAGACTAATCGGAAGTAAGTTCATGCAGAGTGACTTTGACTGATATTTTTTAAAGTGTGTGATGAGGAAATAATACTTCAAAATTCGTCCTAGTTTAGGAGTTTATGAGTACACTTGCATAATCATTTAAATGCAGCAATGCCTTTATTTAAAATTTTAAATATGAAATTAGTATTTCTTGGGACTGGAGAGATGGCACAGCAGTTAAGAGCACTTGTTGCTCTTACAGAGGACCTAGGTTTGGTTTCCAGCACCCACGTGGTGGTTCATAATCATCAACTATAATTCCAGTTCCAAGGAATAAATCCCATTTTCTTACCTTTGAGGGCACCAGTGAGCATGTGGTACACAGAGATACACAGGCAAATACATAAAATATAATGAAATAAGTCAAAAAGTAGTATATGCTTGTGAAAATAAAACAGAGAGAAAAAAAACAAGCAAAACATTACATTTTTCTTACTAATATTTTCAACTACCCCCGGTTCCTCCTTAGTGTTCTTTTGCCAAATAAGATTACAGTCATGACATGTATTTATTGTAGCTATGTTGTTTTAGTTTTTTGCAGAGGAGAGGGCCTTGACATTATAATAAGCACATAAATTGATGGCCGGGAAAATTTATGACATTAGGAAACAGTATGACATTACCAAGCCTTATAGTGAGCACAGCAGATAGTCTTGTGGATTTGTTAGAAGTGCCTCGCTGTGAAGGAGTATTCCTATCACCAGACTGTGGGTTTGTCTTCTTCCATACAAAATAGAAACCAATTTTGATTCAAAACCCAATTTGATTTTTAAACTATTTGTTGTTGTCTCAGAGCTTCTTTAATCTTGTGTCTGGATAGTTTTTCCTCAGTGGATCTGAGAAATCACACCAGCAATACCAGAATCACACGTCCAAGGGAGCCAGTGTCCTGGTGCCCCACAGGGCCCTGTCAGTAGGACTAATATTGCAATGAAGGAGTGAATTCCCACACCAGTTTTTCTAAGAGTAAAATATCATACTGCTATCCTACATGTAAATCAGAGCTAGTCTGAATGAGGGAAATGAAGGTTTGCAAAAATCTTTATCTTATAGAAGCAAGAGTGATGTGTCTGTCCACTTTCATGAACTTGAAAATGCTTTTAGGAACTCGTCATCGTAGGTGTTTGGCAGTCTTCTCTCTATAGCTCAGCTAAATCCTAGGTAAACTGCCTCCCATAATCCCTTTAAAGAACTGCAAGTCTTTAAAACTCGCAAGGCAGATTTTTAATTTTGATAAAAGCAAGCATTTTAAAGAAATCATAAAGCCATGTATAGTAATTATTTTGTAGAAAAGCACGAAGATAATTTTTTTTTCAGTCTTAAGCTTTTATTTGAGGTTTAAGCAAAGTTGGTAAAGACAAATACACCAACTTTTACTGATTCCTGGGTGTGTGTTACACTAGCGGCACAGAATTAGAATCAGAAGGGAAGAGGGATGAGTAAACATAGGGACAAACTCCTGTGCCACCCAGCTCTGAAGGGCAGAGAGGAGCTGTTCGTAGCCACAGCAGGGGCAGAGGCTCCGCGTCTTCTCTAAAGCCTTGGTTGGCTCTTATGGACGCATTGGATGCATTGGCAGGCGGCGCTGAGGTTTTTTTCGAGTAGAAGCACAGGACCCTGTTTGTGCAGAAGCAGAGAAGCACACATCCACATCACAGGTTTTTCTCGTGGTTCTCCATGTCCAGCGAGTTCTCCTGGGTCCATCCATTGGCAGTGCATAAGTGAAATCTTATGAAAATATGTGTACTTTATGTATTTCCTTATAAATGTGTGTGTTAGTTGGCATGCTCTTTTATGGAGAAAAGTATATATCAATATTTATGTTCGTTGATTTAGAAAATGAGCTTGGGGTGTATCCAAGAATTAGACACGGGGTAAGTCTTGTGGTATCTGACGGATTTCATAAGAGTAATTACCCATTTACGTGAATGTCCTATATTTACCCCCAAAGCTTGTCTGTATATGTTACAGACATGTTCTTAATTTTGTGTTTACTAGATTTTACTGTCAGGACATTCGAGCTTACGACATTTTGTTTGGAGATGTTCCACAGCCTGCACAAGCCGAAGATCTTTATGAAATCCTCAATTCCTTTACTGAGAAGTATGAAAACGAAGGGCAGCGCATCAATCTGAGGAAGGCAGCGCGGGAGCACAAGAAGGTGCTGTCGAAAGGCTTCCTGTCTGTCTCCGTGAGCTTAAGGCGTTTCAGTCTTAGGACCCACGATCTCTGATATCAAGCTCCCATTGATATACTGAGCTTCCTTTATGATTTCTTTAAGTAAAGTCCACAAAAATGCCCTAAAGTTTTGACATTGTACATATTTTAAGAATAGTTTGTCTTCTATAAACATATGTCTCTTAAGATGAAGTCTGGTAATGTTAGATAACCAATACCAGCTGGACCTCTCTTCCCTGGGTCTCCACTTGAGCCCTGTTGTGCAGAGTGAAATTGATGTATAGAGTTGAAGTTATCACCACTTTCTCTGCTGACTGTTCCCATGACCATATCACTGGACTTGCAGCCCCTGGAGACCACACATAGATGTCCAAGGAGGAGTGGGCTTAAGTGCAATCGTGTACTAGACCACACACGAATGTCAGAGGGAAGGGGTCTCAAGTGCAAGTACAAAGTGGATGAACCCCTAGCCGAGTCTCTCGTCCAGTCCTGTCTATACACATGAGTTTCTGGGAGCCCAGATAATAAACAGAGAGGATGAAACCTGCTCAGTAACCAGGCTAGAGGCAAAATCATCCTATTCTCATAAGTAAAAGCAGATTTTTAAAACTTTGTGTATTTCTTCATGTGTCTTCCAGGCTAAGGAATTACCTCCAAAACCATCATCAAGACCACAGCAATCCCTAGCTCCCGTCCAGCCGAATGGCCCCCAGAGTAAGTACTTTACTGCAGCTTAAATATAACAGTAGTTTAGCAATCTTTAAATATTAAGAAAATGAATACTATTGTTATATTTCAATATCAAATTGAAGTACTATGAGCGTTTAAGAGAAAAATCAATGTTCAGCTTTTTCTACGCCATAACATAGAGCTTCATATATGAGTTTCTGCTGTAATTTGTGATGACTTCTCTCATTCATAGGATATTGTCTTAAATCTACAATGAAATTTATATTCAAACTTTGAAAATCATATACGGCTTGAGAAATAACTCAGCAATTAATAGCACTTGGTGCTCTTGTAGAGGACCCTCATCTCCACTCCTAGGACCCACTTGGTGGTTCAGAACCATCTGTAGCTCTAGTTGTGTGGGATGGGGCCCCCTCTTCAGGTGTCTGCAGACAATGCCCATGTGTGGTTCACATGCACACAGGCAAGCCATTCATATAGATAAAATAAAGATAAAAGAATCTTTAAATGTCCAATTTATTTTGCTGTATATTCCTAGGATTACAGGGTCTCCATGAAGTGTTTTTAAGCTAGGTGAAATTAGATTTTATAAGCATTCAGGTTTCTTCTTGTTGTATCCATTTTAATTTAAAAAGATTTTTTAAGGCTTTCATATACGAGCACTGTCTTTATGCCATTTCCACCCCTTCTCATCTCTAATTCCTCCTGTGTTTTTCCAATTCCTTTTCAAATTTATAACCTCTTCCTTTTTATTTTTTGTTTATATATATACAGACATGCACGTGCATATACATGCACTGTGTCTATGTGGAGTGTTTGCATCCCTTCTATTATTTCCGTTGTCTGTCTCTAGAATCACTCCATCCTTTCTTCCATGATGTTCTCTGCACCTTGTTGGCAGGGGTTGCATTGTAGATAGCGACTAAGATTGAGTACCCAACAGTCAGTTGTTGTCTGCATTTTGACCAGTAGTGACTATGTCTGTAATGGTTTCCATCCGCTGCACAAAGAAGCCTTGATGACTAACAAGAGCTATATTTATCTATGGACATAAAGAGAAGTGTTTAGAATACAGTTAAAACTTAGACGGGTTTAGGAAAATGGCAGTAGTAGGGTTTTCTGTAAGGACTATGACATCATCAGCTATAGGTAGTTGGCTTTCCAGTGCCAGGCATGAATTCCCTCCTACTTAGTAAGGCTTAAATCCAGTTTGATGGCTGTCTATTGCCACTAGCTGTAAAACTCCGCTATTGCACCACAGGGAATATCTTACCAGGATGGTCCTTGTTTGAGTCCATAGACTTTACAGACAGCTGGGACTTATTGCTTTTCTCCCTTGGCAGCTTGCCTAGGAGCTTCCAGTATTCCTCAGGTATTCCTCAGGGAAGAAGGTACCAGGTTGATTCCTGCTCAGTTCCACCAAGCCCTGTGTCCAAAGTAGTGTTTTTAGCAGTAGGATCTTACCTTGAAGTTCTGGGAGACAGCAAAGGGCATAATAGCCTGTAATGTAATGTTATTGGAGACTCTTGGGCTCCCCTAACCAACAAATGGAAGAGAAGATTCCCATGCCTAGTATTGGGGTGTTGTTAGCAAGTCTATAGATAACTCTTGGAGGGATCATTTTCACCCCAAGTGACATAACTTCATTTAAACTACAAATATGTATATTTCATGTGTGTGTTGGTATGTTTCCCTGTGGCTTTTTCAAGCATCCTCAGTGTTGAGTAACCTTCCTCCTGTGCTCTCTGCATTGCCTTCTTTCCCCAACCCCATTTTCCCATGCCCCCCCTCACAGTGCCCTTGGCCTGCTGCTTCCCTCTGCAGCGCTCTTTCTCCTGTGCTCCACTGTCCCTCTTTACTTTTCTGGTCTGAGGGCGGGTCTCTCCAGGATATGTGCTGACATCCTAAAAGTCACAAGTAAGGGGAACCATGTGGCGATCGTCTTTCTGGGTGTGGGTTGCCTCATTCAGTGCCATGTTTTCTTGTTTCATCTGTTTTCCTTGCAAATTTCGTAGTTTCACTTCTTTCCCGGACAACTGCCAAAGAGTAATGTCGCTGGCTCATGGTAGCTCTGCTTTTAGCTTCTGCGATGTCTCCACACTGATTTCCATAGTGGCTGTATCAGTTTGTAATTCTGCCAGCAGCGAACAAGGGTTCTCCTTTTCCCCGTCTTCTCTAGCCTTTGGTGTCAGTTATTTAAATTTCTTGATCTTGGCCATTCGGTCGAGAGTAAGATGAAATATGAAAGTAGGTTTTATTTGCCTTTTCTAATTATTAAGAATGGTGAGTCAGGTGGTGGTGGCGCACACCTTTAATCCCAGCACCCAGGAAGCAGAGGCAGGTGGATCTCTGTGAGTTTAAGGCCAGCCTGGTCTACAGAGTGAGTTCCACGACAGGCTCAAAAGTCACACAGAAACCCGATCTCAAAAAAGGGGGGGGGGTGTTAAACATTTAAAGATATTTCTTTACCGTTTGTCCATTCTTTTTCTTCTTTTGAAGACTTTTTGTTCTGATCCTTGGCCCGCTTTATAATTGGGTGGTTTGTTACCTTTATTCTCTGGTTTTTTTTTTTTTTGAGTTCTTTATGTATTCTGGATATTAACCGTCTAGTCTCTCCACTCCTTAGACTTTCTCATGATTGTTCTCTTTGCCGCACAGATCTACTTTAGTTTCATGAGGTCCTATTTGTCCATTGATGACCTTAGTCTCTGGATAAATGTAGTCCCATTCAAGAATCCCTTTTTTACACGTTTATCTTGTAGGTTCTGCCTATGTTTTCTTCTATCAGTCTTAGCGTTTCAAGATTCCCATTGAGGTTTCTGATGCATTTAAAGTTGATTTTGATGCAGTATCATAGACACTAATCAAATTGCATTTTTCTGCATGCGGGCATCCAGTTTTCACTGCAGTGTTTGTAAGAGAAACTGTCTTTTTTCCAGCGTATATTTTTTGGCATCTTTGTCAAATGCTAGATAATCATAATTATGTACGCACAAATTCTATTTAGTTTCATTGACTTACATGTTGTCCTTTTCCCTGGTACCATACTGTTTTTATTACTTTATCTCTATAATATAGCTTGAAATCTGGCATGGTTATACCTCTCTTTTTTTTTTTTTTTATCAAGATTACTTTGGCTATCCAGGGTCTTTTGTGGCTTCATATGAACTTTAGGACTTTTTTTTTCTATTTCTGTGAAGAATGTATTTTGATTGCATTGAATCTCTAAATTGCTTCTGGTAGGATGGTCATTATTTTATCAGTATTAATCCTGCCAGTCTGTGAATACAAAGGTCTTTCCAGCACATAATGTGTTCATCTATTTCTTTCTTGAGATTTAAAGTTTTCATTGTAGGAGGTCTTTTACCTTCTTGATTAGGTTTATTCCTAGATGTTTTAATTATTTTCATCTTATTTGTATTGGTGTCTTTTCTGCATGTGTATGTGTGTATCAAATGTGTGCAGTACACATAGAGACCAGAAGAGGGTGTTAGATCCCTGGGATGGGCGTTAATAGGTAGTTGTGAGCTGTCACGTGCATACTGGGAACCAAATTCAAGTTCTCTGGAATAGCAGGCAGTTTTCTTAACCACTGAGCCATCTTTCGATAGTCTTTTTTCTTTTCTTCCTTCTTTTTTGGTGTGTGTGTGTGTGTGTGTGTATGTGTGTGTGTGTTAGGGCTATTGTTAATAGGAGTGTTTAAATCATCTTCTCAGGATGTTTGTTACTGGTATCTAAAAAGGAAACTGATTTTGTATCTTGCCAGTTTGTGGAAAGTAGTTTTTTTCTAGAAGTGTTCTGGTGGAATTTTGGTGATCTCTTAATGTAAAATATCAAATCACCTATAAATAGGAATAATTTGACTTTTTTTTCTATTTGAATCACTTTACTTTCCTTCTCTTGTCTTATTGCTCTAGCTAGGTTCCGATTGCTATATTGAAAAGAAGTGGGGATAGTGGACAGACCTGTCTCATTCCTAATTTTAATGAGGTTGCTTCAAGTTTTTCTTCATTTGGATGATGTTGGCTATGGGTTTATCATATATAACCTTATTTAGGTTCAGGTATGTACCTTCTTGGTCTACTATTTTTTAGTACTTTTGTTATGAAGGCATGATGTTTTATGTCAAGGTCCTATTTTTGAGATGATACTGTGATCCTTTTTGTCTTTAAGTACATTTGTATGATTTATAACATTTATTGACTTAAATATATTGAACTATTCCGGTATCTCAGGGGTAAAGCTAACTTGATTGTTGTGGATGATCTTGTTTTATATAACCCTGTAATTGTTTTACAATTATTTTATTGAGAATTTTTGAGTTTATGTTCATCAGGTATATTGGCCTATCATCTTCTTTGGTGCTGTATCTTTATTTAGTTTGAGTATCATAGGAATACTTGCTTTACAGAAGGAGTTTGGAAGTGCTCATCTGTTTCTGTTGTCTTGAACAATTTAAGAAGTATTGGTTATAGATCTTTTTTGAAAGTCTGATAGACTTCTGTTGTGAATCCATCTGGCCTGAGCTTTTTTACCCCCACAAGCAAAAGGCTTTTCATTAGTATTTTGGGCTCCTTATTTGCTATGTGTTTGTTTAGGATGTTGATCTCTTCTTGGTTTAGTTTAGGTGGCTTGGATGAATCCTCAGCAGAGCAGGGCTCAAAGATCATCCACAGAGGCGGTGCATACTAAGACTGTTTTATCTGGGAGGGTTAGGGGAAAGACACTCACATATTCTCTTGATGGTTTCCTTCAGACACTGTCTTTATTCTTCTTTTGGTTATCTATTCTTTATTCTTATGGTGATTTCCTTCTCTCATTCTTGATGTTTTCCTTCTAACTCATTTAATACTCTCATTTTTTGATGTTTTCCTTCTAACTCGTTTTAACTGTATCTTTATTCTTTCCCTGACACCTTATATACCCCAGCAAAATCTGTCAGGCAACATAAAAATTACAGTGTGGTTACATTTGTTTTTCAGGTAAATGATTACAATGAATACAAGTTTAAAAAAAAAGCATGTTTTACCTATCCCTTACATAACTAAAATTTTTAAATATTACAAGCAAAAACAAATTATCTCAAGAACCCACAAATATTCATGCCCAAGCAACTTGTTAAAGATTAACAGTGTGTGGTCAAGCAAGATATTCTTTTACTGGCAAGCTGCCTTTTGCCATTACAAAGGAAGGGCCAATCACTCTATTACTTATCTTGAGAGGTAATCATAGAAGGAATCTTAAAACACCAATGTAAAAAGAATCAGTCAGCTCTACTTCAAATCTTTATGGTACATACCCACTCATCAATAGTTTTTTATATCGAGAGATTGAGGGAAAATGGGTATACGAAATTAATCATCACCCTTGATCACCAGGAAAGTACATCTGTTAGTAATATCGGGTTGCTTTGTGCTTGTTCCCTGACCTTAACAATTTCCTCTTTCAACTATGTGCCTTTCTAAAAGACATTTTAGATTGTCTTTTTAGGTTTTTCACCTCAAAGATATTTGACAAAAACATCTAATCTAACTTTAAGTTATTTTCAAAGCTTTGTTTCAGCTATGATGCCCTCTGAAACCTGTGAACATTAGAGTTAACAGAATTTAAACTAGCTGGGCTACTGGGACTCAGTTATTTGTCTTAACCATTAACCTGAGCCATAGTCTATACAGCTCCTCGATAGAAACACGTGTGCTCTAGCTGTGTGGCGCTTCCTTGTTTTATTTTTTATCATCAAAACTCTCTATAAACTGTTATCATTGATTAGACTCTATAGCTTAAAAAGAAATCGTCTTCATAATATTCCACAGGTAAAAACGCCCAGTAGAATATTTCCATGAGATAAACACACTGCATTACAAGCAGTGAGGGTCTCTTCACACCCATTCAGCCATGTCAGATGCCAGAGAAATATAACAGCTGCAGCAGCAAACATGTAAAGGCACAGCAGAAGCAAGAGGTCTCAGGGCCTAGTCTATCTAAGACTCACACATGGGGATTCACCTCCTGCTGGGCTGACACCTGCTGCTCCTTTAACACAGCATCAGCATTTGTCCATTTTTAAAATTTTCTAACTTAATGAATTCTAGATTTTTAGAGTATTTCCATATAATCTGAATTTCTCTGATGTCTATGGTAATACTTCACTGTTCATCTCTGATTTTATTAATTTGGGTTATCTCTTCCTTTTGATTAATTGGAACTAGGGCTTGTCAATCATAGTTATCTTCTCAAAGAGTCAATCTTAGATTTATTGATTCTTTATATTATGTTCTTTGTTTCTGTTTCATTTATTTATACTCTGGTTTTATTTTGTTGTTGGTTTTGTTTGCTTGGTTTGGTTTTCTCTGTGTAGCCCCATCTGTGCTGGAACTCACTTTGTAGACCAGGCTGGCCTTGAACGCACAGATCTGCCTGCCTCTGCACACACACACCCAGTATAGATGGAAGTTTCTATCCCGCCTGGTCCTGTAGCTTTCAGTCTTAAAGAAACACACAGAGGCTTATATGAATTATAAACGATTTGTCCTATTAGTTCAGGCTTATTATTAACTAGCTCTCACAACTTAAATTAACCCATAATTCTTATCTATGTTTAGCCACATCGCTTGGTACCTTTTATCAATGAGGCATTTTCATCTTACTTCCTCTGTGCCTGGCTGACTACTTTGTCTCTCTGCCTTTCCTCTTCCCAGAATTCTCCTAGTCTGGTTGCCCTGCCTATACTGCCTGCCTGGTTATTGGCCAATCAATATTTTATTAAGCCAATATAAGTGAAAAATCTTTACAATGTACAAGAGCATTATCCCACAGTACCTGACTGTGAAGATTAAAGGAGTAGGTCACCACTGCCTGGCTTATGCTTTGGTTTTTAATATTTCTTTTAAACAGAGGCTTTCTGCCTCAACTGCTTACTTCCAAATAACTGACATAAAGGCTTAATATTATTTACAAATGCTCAGCCAATAGCTCAGGTTTATTACTAACTAGCTCTTACATTTTAAGTTAACTCATATTCTTATTTATGTTCTGCCATGTGGCGGTACCTTTATTAGCATGGCATGTTCATCTTCTGCTCTCTCTGCATCTTGCTGGCAATTCCTCTGACTCAGCTCTTCTCTTCTTCATTATTCTTAGTTTGGTCACCCCATTTATACTTCCTGCCAGGCTATTGACCAGGAGCAGATGTGTCTCACTGTCATGAAAAACCTTAGGTAATTAAATATATTAAATCCATATCCTGTAGGCCTTTGAAGCATTTGAAGGCCACCTATCTAATTATCTCTGTGTATGACCTTGTAAACATACCTAACATGATTATGAGTTTGACTGTTATAGGTGACTGTGAGTCTGTATTTTTAAATTGTATATTACATTTATAAATGAGCTGCATAAACATAATACCTTAAATAAGAGTATAAATATACATACAGTATAGCAAAAATAACTTTAAATTTGTATCAATAAGCTAAAATCTATACCCATGTCAAATATTTGTAGATTAATAGTTGTTTTTTGGATTAAAATAGGTTCAATAATGTACCCTTTTATTTCATCATTCCTGTGTCATCCCCCCCCCCATTTTTTTAATACAAGATTCCTGAATTTAATTTTCTTTGCTCAGCTTTTTTTCTGACCATTACCAGTAACAACTTGTAACCAACCACCTTAAATGATAACAGACATTCATAATTTACTTTTGGAAATTTGGGCATAGTTTTCTAGACTACTAACTGTTGATTGGGGGCAGTGGTAATCTTTGGGGGACCCTAAGAATATTTAGGATTATGATCCCGTGAGGCTGGATCATCTCAACTAGATACCTTGAAGCTGTTCTGGATGAAGAACTCAGAGGAAACTACAACAGAAGCACTCTGAAACATTGAATCATGTGGACCATCTGTTCTGATTGAAAATTTTGTGGGGGTCTTCCTTGGTCAAACCTGAATTTTCATAACTCAAAGTGAATCTAGAGCCTCTCATTCCCTGTGGAAATAAAAGCAGATCCTCTTTCCCAAAGTAACATATCTTTTGACTTAAATTTTTTTTTTGTTTTTGTTTTTCGAGACAGGGTTTCTCTGTAGCTTTGGTGCCTGTCCTGGCACTAGCTCTTGTAGACCAGGCTGGCCTCGAACTCCCAGAGATCCACCTGCCTGTGCCTCCCGAGAGCTGGGATTAAAGGCACGCGCCACCACCGCCTGGCATTGACTTAAATTTTGACACCAAGATATTTTTAAAATATATAGGTTGGTTTAATATAGTAAGGTCTCTCAGCAGGCGAAAAATTTAAAGACAACACAATAATATACATAATCCAGACTCTGTGTATTTCCCGTCTTTTCGTGGCTTATTATATTTTTTTTACTCTATTTCTTATTTAAGAACGTTCTCTATCCTTTTTCTTTTCTCTACCAAGTCTATGTATATTTTTAAACACACTGAAGCCCATTTAGAAGCTTTTTGTTTTTTGTTTTCTCCTGAATCTCTTTAATGTATAACCACATAAGTCTTTAAACTGCTAAGCCCCATTCTTTGGTTTGTGAGAGCTTAGCTTTGTGGCAGTAGTACCAGTGGGAGCCATGTTTACCATCTCAACTCTGGTGAGTTTCTGGGTCCATGCCACCATAGAGTAGCATGCCACCGACTGCTCATAAACTTCATTCAACTTTATTCAAGTTTGTAACATGCCCTCTTAAAAGACCCTCATGGTTTTTGCTACCAACACTAAGTCAGGAAGGTGCCTCTTAAAGGAGCCATGCCTCTGCTTGCCACCAGCAAACAGAGCTCACCCAAGAAAATTCTGCTGCTAACAAGCTTTGCTTGATTCCATTTTTTGTATGTCTAAAATCCTTTTTATTTTTTAAATCTTTCTCAGATTCTTTGTGGAAATTCTTGTCCCACATTGGGCTTAATATTATTTATAAATGCTCAGCCGATAGCTCAGGCTTATTACTAACTAGCTCTTATATTTTCAGGTAGCCCATATTCCTTATTTATGCTCTGCCATGTGGCGGTACCATTATTGACATGGCATGTTCATCTCCTGCTCCTTCTGTGTATGATTGGCAACTCCTCTGATTCTACCCTTCTCCTTCCTATCATCTTTAGTTTCATTGCCCCATCTATACTTCCTGCTTTGCTACTGGCCAATCTGTATTCTATTAAGCCAAATTTTAGTGACAAATCTTTACAGTGCAAAAGAGGATTATTTCATAGCAATTCCTTGTTATCTGTTGTGTTTGGGTTTGGTTTATTCTTACTTCTCCAAATTCTTGAGTTATATCATTAGGTCATCTATTTTAGTTTTTTCTGATACTTTAATGTAGGTGCATAGGCATGGCTCCTTTAAGAGACACCTTCCTGACTTAGTGTTGGTAGCAAAAATTTTCCTCTTAGAGCTGCTTTTGTTTTTTATTGTTTGTCTTAAATTTTTAATTAAGATATAATCACATAATTACCCCCTCTTCATTTCCTCCTTTTCCCCACCCCCTTTCAAGTGTATGAGTCCTTATTCTTTCATCATTATTTTTATATATGCAAATGAATATGGAAATGAAACCTGCTGAGTCTGACTTAGGCTGCTTATCTCTGTGGAAGACTAATTCTCCTTCAGCACCCACTAATTGTCTATAGCTCTTTAGTTAGAGGTGGAGCCCCATGTCATTTTCCCCATCTACATTGGCATTTCTACTGGTGTTATCATTTTCTGGTCTTTCTTTTTAAACAGCCATATTTTTGAGATTTTGTGGGTATGGCTTCCCTATAATATCTAGAAGGCAATCTTGCAGCAGATATCTTGGTGTCCTGGCTCTTGCAATCTTTCCACCTCTTCCACAGTGCTGTCTGAGTCTTAGGGGCAGGAGATGTATTGTAAATATGTCATTAAGTGCTAAGCATACCACAGTTCCTTTTTCTCTGCATTTGGACAAATTATGGATTTCTAGTGTGGTCTTCTACAGCGAAAAGAAGCTTCTTTGATGAAGGATGAGAACTACACTTGTCTGTGGGCATAAGGATAAGTATTTAGAATGCAGTTAGGGATTACACTCATTTAGTAAATTGATAGTAGTAGGTTCTCCCCTTAGGTCTATATCATCACAAGCCACTAGGTTTACAATGCCAGCCATGAATTTCTTCTTATTGAGTAGATCTCAAGTCCAATTAGACAACTGTTGTTACCACCAAGACAGTTATCTTGCCACACTGATTGGTGTTGAAGTTCATAGGCTTGGAACTGCTTTTAATGTGTTCTGGAGGCATTTTTTGTGTTGTGTTTTCATTTTAATTTAGTTCTAGGAATTTTAAATTTTCTTTCTTATTTTTGTCTTTGACTGCATTTATCATTAAGTAATTTGCAGTTTAATTTCCATGAGTTTGTGTATTTATTTGCTGTTGTTTGTTAAGGTTTATTGTCTAGTGGTCAGGTAGGATACAAGGTGTTATTTTGATTTTTTTATTAATTTAAGATTTGTTTTATGTCCCAGCAACTGTCTACTTTAAAGAAACCTTCATGCGCTGCTAAACAGAAAGTATGTTCTTTGGTGTTTAGGTTGAATATCCTGTACATCTTGGTTAAGTCCATTTGATATTTGGTGATATTAGTTCTGATGTTTCTCTGCTTATTGTTTGTCCAGATAGCCTGTTTTGTTTTGTTTTGTTTTTTGAGAAAATTTGGTATTGCTATCACCTACTATTAATGAGTTGAAGTTAATCTTTGTTTTTAATTCCACCATTTATGCTTTATGAAACTGGATATGCCAGAATTTAAGTGTGTGTGTGCGTGTGTGTGTGTATTTACTTGTTTATTTTAGGATGGCAATGTCTTCTGAGTTAATTATGCCCAGATTAGAATGAAGTGTCCTTTTTCTCTTCTAATTAATTTGTTTAGAGTTTATTCTGTCAGAGATTAGGATAGTGGCCCCCTACTTGCTTCCTGACCTCATTTGCTTGGCATTGTGTCTTCAATCTTTTCTCTTTAAGGCAATACCTATCTTTGAAGGTAAGATGAGTTTCTTATACACAGACCAATGGGCTTTCTCCCTTAATCTGTTCACTAACTTGTGTCTTTTGATTGGGAAGTTGAGGCCGCTAGTGTGTAAAGTTACTGTTGAAAGGTGTGTGTTTGTTGCTCTCATGGTATGGTTTCTGATTTTCCCTGTTTGTGTACTTAGCCCTGTTTTGTATCTCAGGAATTTTAGCTTCATTTGTTTTCTTTCTCTAGTGTCCTGGCTATACTTATTCCTCTCTTCAACCCAAGATATTGCTTCCCATTTTTATATTCTCTGTTGGGCTGATTTGGTGGACATTAATTCTTTTGGTCTGTTTATATCATGGAATGATTTTCTTTCTCTTTTGAAGTGTGGTAAATAGTTTTGCAGGATGTAGTAGTCTAGGTTGGGATCCACAGTCTTTTAGCCAGGTTCTGGCTTTTAAAATCTTAAAGTTTGAAAAATCAACTGTTATTCTCATGGGGTTTCCTGTATATGTGACTTATGGTTTGTCTCTTGCAGCTTCCAGTATCTTTTTTGTTCTTTATACTTAGTGTTTATCTAGAATATGCTGTGGGACTTTTTTTTTTCTGCCCCTGTCTATGCTTTCTATTTGTAGAGATGTTATTTCATGTCATTCAGTAAAATTTTTGGTTTGTCTTCTCATTTAGATTTCTGTCCTGATACAGTAGAATCATGGTTTCCATTTCAGAGTTGAGGAAACCTTAGTTGGTATATGTTTACCTAATATGTGGTAATCTACCCAAAGTTATTTCTAGTCAGTTTCTTCAAGTAGGTTCTCCTGGGATACCTATATCACCTTCCTTTTCTATGAACTCCACGGTGTGCCTGTGTCCTCAGAGTGTATGAGGCTGCAGGAGCCTATGAAGAGAAGTGGTTTATGAGACACAGTTTCCAGGCCTCTAGTTCATGGAGGAATTCCTCAGAGCCAGCCCAGCTAAGAGCATGGAAATATTGTTTAAAGGTTGAAAGCGGGTGCTGTACATTCCCTCTACTAGGAAAGGCCGATTGATTCTCTTTAATCAACCATAGTGAGATTCAGATCACTGTGGTTTATAGTCTGTCATTCAAAAGGAGAAATGCGATTATTTAATTTAAATAACTGGTATTATAATGGGTTGTCAGCATACGTCATGTGACTGTTTAAATCCATCCCGATCTTCAGATATCTAGCAGAAGCTGGACAGTGGCTCATCTAAGTGATGTCTGAAATTATCTTAAGGGTTAAACAAGAAGGAGTGTTTGGAGATTCTCTGTGGGGCTGCAACAAAGTGTTCTATGGTTGCTTCTGGGTGAGATGTGTATGGGGCAGGATCAGGCCCTTCAGCTACTTTGCCTTGTCTATAGCCTTTTGTAGGGGTGTTTAGGCATCCCTCAGCTTACAGCCCGGCCCAATCATTTAAACCTTTAACAAGGTCAGGATTTGATGGCTTTGTGTGTTTTATATACTGCAATAAGCTTTTAAATCTTCCCCTATTTATTTTTATTTTAACAGGTAATGGAAATGAATATAAACTATATCCTGAGCTTTCTAGCTATCGTGAGAAAACTGGTAAGTAAAACTGTATTGCTTAAAAATGATCTGTAAGGGGGGCTGGAGAGATGGCTCAGTGGTTAAGAGCATTGCCTACTCTTCCAAAGGTCCTGAGTTCAATTCCCGGCAACCACATGGTGGCTCACAACCATCTGTAATGAGGTCTGGTGCCCTCTTCTGGCCTGCAGACATACACACAGACAGAATATTGTATACATAATAAATAAATAAATATTTTTAAAAAAATGATCTGTAAGCACCCTACAATCACAAAATTTCCAGTTAATTTGATGAGTTATGGAAATTTATAGGAAAGTGTTCAAGTCTCTAAATTGTAGATATTCTTTAGTGACAAGTCCTATGTCTTTGTTCTCTGGAAGGCCTTGAGAGGCCAGTGGAGACTGCGGGAGCCATCATTGCCATTTGCAGCCCATGGTTTTCTAGTAAAAATATTTCTCAACTTGTTTTTCTTAAATACTCCTTAGAAATTTTTCTTGAAAGGATTAAGCACTTTAAAAAAAAAAAAGAATCGAACACACATTGAGGCCAAAGATTAAATAGTCATTAATTTAGCGTCCTAAACTTCTGCCACTAAAGTCATCAAATTATGTGTTTACTGAATTTATAAACTATTGAGGAATTGGCCATTTTGTGTGAGGATAAGTAATATTGTCAAAAAAGCAGGTAATGAAAATGTTAAATATTATCACAAACATGAACGTATTTTCAATGTCTTTTTTGGTGAACCTGGGTCTTTTAGCTTTTCCTGTTTTCCTGGCTCATGCTTCCTGCTGTGATCCCATGGCAGTGGTTCTGGTCTAAGTCAGTGAACACAAGCAACACCCTCTTGCTTCCTGCTGTGATCCCATGGCCGTGGTTCTGTTCTAAGTCGGTGCACACAGGCAAAGCACTTGTGGGAGCCAGCAGACAGCTTGCAGTAGCCACTTCTCTCCTTCTATCATGTGGATCCTTGGGATCTATCTCTGTCTTCCATCTTAGAAAGGAGAAGATTCTAAGTCTGTTATGTGAACCTCACTGAGATTCTCCAGTGTAGGTTCTGACACCCGTTAGAAAACCCAAAATTAAACCCTAACTGCTCAGTTTCTATCTTTACAAGCCATACTTCAGCTGCTTTCCTAACATATTTACAACCCAACGTCATTTTCTTGTTCTAGGCAATTTGAATCAGCCAATAGAGGTGACAGCACTCTACTCTTTCGAGGGACAACAGCCAGGGGATTTGAATTTTCAAGCGGGAGACAGAATCACAGTTATATCAAAGACTGACTCACATTTTGACTGGTGGGAAGGAAAACTTCGAGGCCAAACTGGAATTTTTCCAGCCAACTATGTAACTATGAATTAAGGTTCATGCTATTTTGTTATTTGATAATTGCTCAGAAATATTTCTACACGGACAGGATTCATTTATTTGCATTAATCTGTTTAAACACTTCTTTGCTCTGCCAATGTTTTATCCAGTTAAAGAAGATTTTTCTCTACATATAAATAAATGGTTAAATTAACTTGTCGCTAAGCTCTTTGTATTAATTTAATCACATAAACCATTCTACAGTTGTCATCAGCAATTTTTATGGCCATGTCTTTCATGCCCATCAGAGCCCGCTTACCCTTGAGTACTCTAACTCCTCACTACCACGGTTTTAGTGCAAACCAATCATGGCTGGGGAGCACTGCTCCCCTTTCTATGAACATGGGTCAACCTCTGGACATCTAGGTAGGGTAGAGGTTTGTTCTTTTCATTTAACAAGGTTTTAGTAATTAAACAAGCTTGTGAACTTAAAGAAGAGGAGGCTTCCATGGAGTAGAGGGGCCTCAGAGCCTCGGGAAGAAAGTCTGTATCTGTTTCCCACCCTGCCAATGTTTTGCTTTCCATTGTCTTCCAAATCAAACCATAGAAACTTGGCTTTCTGTGCCCCACGAAATATCTTAGAAACTAGAACTTCTTTTTCTCCAAGCAGATCTTCATGCTTAGAAACCATAACCATCCCCTAGTCCTCTGTCTTTCCGTCTTGGAACTAACTATAAAGAAATTCTCTAATGTGCTTTGCCTACTAAATCATAAGACCCACACTAGGCACAGGCAAGGAATGTCATCAGGTGGTGGCCCTTTGCCAGCCGCAGTTATGCACAGCTGACCATTCTTCATAGAACCTAAGTATAAATCAGTCTGGAGACTCCCATAAAAGATGTCCAGTAAAATAATAATCAAATATATTTCATTCACTCCTCCCCTGTTAACCTGTCTTTAGAGGATGATGATCATCATGACGTTGTATAGCTGGCAGAAAATGGATCACTTCCTTTTCTCCTCTGAAGTGAGCAAGACCAAATCACCTTGCATAGCGCTGGAAGCATTTGCCCTGTACAAGGACTTACATATTGTGGTTAACTTGTAAGCCTCTTGACTGATCTTAAACAATTTACCCAACCTCTATGCCTCAGTTTCTCCACTTTTCATGATTACATAAAATGCTTAGAACAATGTTGATCGTGTAAAGAAATCATTAAACCTTAACAACTAATGTTGCATTTCCTTATATGACAAAGAACTCTGCCTTTTCTACTTTCCATTTGGAATGTCCGTATAACTAAGACACACTACATGCAAAGAAGCCTTATTTTGCATTTCCTGTGTGTTCAGATGCTGAGGCGGCTCCCTGGCACAGACACAGCACAGTGTTCAGGATGCCTTCTAATGCTGATTCTCTCGGCCCTGTCTTCCTCCTAGATTTCATCCTCTGAGTGCCTTCTTCTCAGACACCTGCCCAACCCTCTCAGGGCACAGAGTGCCAGACCACTGTCCCATTTGCTGAGCCCTGTCTGAGAAACCCAGATCCCGAAAGATTTGTGTTGTCTGGGGAGCGGTCTCTCAAAGCTACAGGGGTGTTTGTATTCTCTCTAACAGGTCAAGTGAACATATGGACAGATAAACCCGAGGGCTGGTCCACAGGTATTTTCAGACCACCTATTTTGTTGAAGAAAAACTGAATGAAGCTAACCTAGTAAAGAAAAAGAACAATGAAGTCCTAAGTCAAAGCTAAGGAGCTGCAGTATGCTTAGACACTGAGAAATACTATAAAGAAGGTTATTGGTAGCACATAGAAGCAGGTGTAGCTCCATCAAAGGTGGCTTGGGAGGCCCATGCATGGAGTATGTGGCCTAAAGACTCAAGGAGTGAGCAAACTCTAAAGGATTCAGGTGTCTTGTACAACATGGTGACTGACTATACTTGGTGATGATGTGTCCTGTTCTTGAAAATTACTAAGGCAGTCGATTTTAAGTCTTTTCACCCCATGATGTATACTGTAAGTAGATTTAATTATGCCACAATGTTTACATTTTCTCAGACATGATATTAAGACATCAATTTTACTTTTCAACTAAAATAGATGTTTAGAAAGAACCTTTAGGTAAAATTAGAATATACTGGATATATGAAAATATTTTCTAAACAGAAGAAACAAAGAGTATTTTAGCTAGAGAGATTGTGAAAGTGGAAGGAAGGATTGTTGCACCTAGGAGTGCAGAGACCCATGGAGGAGGTTTTCATTCTGTATATCTGTATTTTCATGACGGGGAATACCCTCGTCCTACAACTATAGATGGGCAATGAGAAACAAAGGTTGTGAACATGGTCCAGATAGATGTTTTAGAGGTTTGTATGTTAACAGAATGGTTTGCAGGATAAAAGGCCATCAATAAGTTGGCTGTGGTCATAAACAGATGGAAGTCGAGAAAGCAGGATCTACCCAGCAAATAAGGTTTGTGCTCCATACAGAGTAAGTCATCACAGGGAGAAGTGGGGTAAGCTTGGTAAAACTAGAAAAGAAGCCAAAGGAAGATGAGGTTTTTCTTTTTTCTCATGTTATTTTAGGGATCTAACCAGACACATCCAAGGAAAGTTGTGGGTTTGTAATGACGTGGAAAGATCTGAAGTCAGTACTAGAATCTGGAAACATTTCCGATGTAGTTTGTGATTAAAAACAGGGAGATTTGTTGAGGCTACACCTGTGCTCAACGTTCGTCAGAAATAGAAAGGAATTGAAGACAAAGTACTTAAATAAGTACTAAATGGAGAAAGGTGTAACGTTGGCTCAGAGTTCTGAATGCACGAGGCCATGACGTGGGTGACTCAGCAGTTCCCTGAGTCACCATGGGCAACCCTAGCAGAGCTCCAGTGTGCAATCGCCTGAGTTGGCACTGGCAGAGGCTCTGAGGCAAGTACAGAGTCTGGGGCCAACTTCCCATGCTTACACTCATAGGAAGGAATGAAGAGATTCTTAGGCTAAATCCTGCTGGCAGAATCAACGAGTGGAACGATGTAATTGTTACAGCTTTTGCTATAATCTCATGAACACTTGTTTGATTTTTATGCTTGGTCCTTGAAAAGTGTGAAAGAACTCTAATTGGCCTATAACTTCAGGAACTGTGTTGACTATTCATTTTAGTGCCAAAGGGTATTCATTCCCCAACTGTATGCCACAAAAAAATTTAAAATAGCTTATGTTATGTTTCAAAACTGTTGACTTTAATTTATACAGTCTTCTGCCAAGGATTAGCTAATGAATGCCAACCAGACAGACTCCCCCAAGCTTAGATCAGTAGCTCTGGGATTTACCTTAGGAACCTGGTTACTAAATGAGCTCAGTGAAGTTGGTACAGTTATCGGCTCAGTGATAAACATGCCAAAGCATATCTGTTAAATTTGGGGGTTAATTAATAATTTGCAAAGATATTCCATATTACTGAAATAAAGAAAAGTCAGAGAGTGAAACAGTAGAAATAGGTCATTTAATCACACTTTAAAAGTATATATTTAAAAAGAAACCATACATTCAGCTGATAACAGGGCTGCCCAGTCTGTACGGGAGACATCAGCTGTAAATGTACACTTTTTAATAAGAAAAGTTCTTTACACTTAGAAATATGTTTAATAAGCCCTAGCAAACAAATATAGATCTGTTCTTACTGCTGTGATCCTGGGAGAGGGAGAAAGGAGACAAAGCCACTGTCCAGGGAGCACCAACTTCACCAGCTACATAGCTAGCCAAGGGTGATGGGCAGTGTGATACCCATTGCCTTCCTGATAAGGACATACATGCTGGCGAAGGCCAGAGCACCAGAGAGTCACAGCAGTTGACTGTAGCTCTGTCAACCCACAGGACATGAATCCATCATACTAAGGAGACACATAGGTCCTTTATTAAGTCTGTGGGTCCCAATTCGTTGCTGTCTAGAAGGGTGTTAGAGCTCCCTAGAAATGGTTATAGCCTTATCCTCTAAGGTGCTGCCCCTTCTCCCAGCAGACACAAATGGAAACAGAGGCCAGACTTAGGACCCAGGGCTCAGCTCCTATGGCCACCTGTGTGGCATCAATTACATGTCCTACAGATATTTCTCTTAGTCTGGACACCTGTGTGTCATCAAGTACACATCCTACAGACATTTCTCTTGGTCTGTGCAGAATTAGCCCTGCTTTTCAGTGCAGAGCATAAACACCTCATGGTGGTCTCATGCAAGAGTGTCAGGCAGGACAGCTGTCACTGAAACGAAACCTGATCTACCAGACTGGAATTCTGGAGTCTTTGGGTTTCTAAGAGAAAGGCCCTGGCTTCAGACCTAAAGCCTACTAGTCTGGAAAATGTCTTAGCGTTTCCTTCAGAGGAGGTCATAATTTTAGATGTAGTGCTCAAAAAGGCATACGGAAAGTAGACTTGTTGGTAAAATAAGAACAAGATAAAAGGTGAAAATCCCGTGCTCTGATTAGTTTTGTTTTGCAGTGTGTTTTGCTTTGGTTTTTGACCACTTGACACACGCTAGCCATTTGAGAAGAGGAAACCTCTGCTGAGAAATTGCGCCCCCGCCAGGCTTACCAGTAGGCAGGACTCTGGAGACTTTTTCTTCATTAATGATTGATGTGGGAGGCTCCAGCCTACCACTCTGTGTTGTGTTACCACTGGGCAAGTGGTCTTAGATGGTATAAGGAAGCAGGCTGAGCCAGCAATGGAGAACGAACCAGTAAGTGGCATTCTTCCATGGTTTCTGCTTCAGTTCCTGCCTCCATGTTCCTGTTTTGAATTCCTGTCCCTACTTCCCTTCATAATATGAGCTGTAAATTAAAATAAACCTTTTTCCCCCTAAGCTGCTTCCAGTCATTGTGGTTTTTTTTTATAATTTTTTTATTGAGCTATACATTTTCCCCATTCCCTAACTTCCTCTCCTCTCCCCTTCTACTTTCCCCACTGCCCCTTCAAACTCCCAGTTTACTCAAGTGAGCTTGTTTTTTTCTGCTTGTGTGGCAAATCCCTGTGTATCTCTCTTAGGGTCCTTCTTGTTGTCTAGGTTCTCTGGAGTTGTAGGCTAGTTATCCTTTGCTTTATGTCTAATAACTACTTATGACTGAGTACATATTATATTTGTCTTTCTGGGTCTGGGTTACCTCACTCAGTATGCTTTTCTTCTAGTTCCAGCAGTTTACCTGCAAATTTTCTTGTTTTTTTTTTTATTGATTTTTATTGAACTATACATTTTTCTCTACTCCCCTCTCTGCCTTTTCCCTCTCCTTCAACCCTCTCCCAAATCCCCATGCTCCTAATTTACTCACAAGATCATGTCTTTTTCTACTATCCAATGTAGATTAGATTTATGTATGTCTCTCTTAGGGTCCTCTTTGTTGTCTAGGTTCTCTGGGATTGTGATTTCTTGGCTGGTTTTCTTTGCTTTATGTTTAAAAACTACTTATGAGTGAGTACATGTGATATTTGTCTTTCAGTGTTTGGGTTACCTAACTCAAAATGATGTTTTCTAGCTCCATCCATTTGCCTGCAAAATTCAAGATGTCATTATTTTTTCTGCTGTGTTGTACTCCATTGTGTAAATGTACCACATCTTCCATATCCATTCTTCGGTCAAAGGGCATTTAGGTTGTTTCCAGGTTCTGGCTATGACGAACAATGCTGTTATGAACATAATTGAACATGGATCCTTGTGGCACAATTGAGCATCCTTTGGATATATATACCCCAAAGTAATATTGCTGGGTCTTGAGGAAGGTTTTTTCCTAATTTTCTGAGAAATCACCACATTGACATCTAAAGGGGCTGTGCCAGCTTCCATTCCCACCAGCAATGCAGGAGTGTTCCCTTTTCCCCACAACCTCTCCAGCATAAGTTGTCATCAGTGTTTTTGATCTTGGCCATTCTTACAGGTATAAGATAGAATCTCAGAGTTGTTTTGATTTGCATTTCTCAGATGACTAAGGATGTTGAACATTTCCTTAAGTGTCTTTCAGCCATTTTAGATTTCTCTGTTTCTTTGAATTTTTTAAAATATTTATTTATTTATTATGTGTACAGCATTCCTTCCATGTGTGCCTGCAAGCCAGAAGGGGGCACCAAGTCTCATTATAGATGGCTGTGAGCCACCATGTGGTTGCTGGGAATTGAATTCAGGACCTCTGGAAGAGCAGTCAGTGCTCTTAACCACTGAGTCATCTCTCCAGCCCCTTCTTTGAATTTTTTGTTTTTCTTTTTCTCCACTTCTTTAAGAGAATTTTTCATTTCTTTATAAGGGCCTCAATCATCTTTATATATTTATTTTTAAGGTCATTTTCTTCCTCTTCATCTGCATTAGAATGTTTAGGTCTTGCTATAGTCAAACCACTAGTTTGTGGTGGTACCATATTGCTCTTTATGTTGTTGAGTGTATTCTTGCCCTGTGGTCTACCCATCTCTTCCTCCAATAGGACCAAGTGGAATCTGTGTTTCAGGGGGGTCACATTTCCTCCAACTGATGTAGCTGGAAGATGTGGCTCCATCTAACACTCCTCCAAGTGTAAGCAGGGCAGAGCCTTTAATGATCATTCCTCCAGGTACCTTTGGTCCCAAAGCTCAGATGGTTGATCCTCCAGGTGCAGACATGGATGAGGATGAAGCGCCAGTGGTCAGATAATTTCTGGAGGGCACTGCTGTCATCATGACCCACTGTGCTGCTGAGGCATCTCCTGTTGGGCTGCCAAATTAACTCTTCCTCAAACACCTTCGAGGAAATATGTGCTCAAATTTGACCCATTTTGTGGTTGAATTGTTTGTCACACTACTGAGTTAGGAGAAGTCTTCTTATGTTCTACTTCAGATATAATCTGTGGATGTTTTCCTTTAGTCTATACTGTCCTCTTGGCTCACATCCGACTTAAATAAACTGGTTTTCACTGTAAAATTCAGTGTTATTGTTGTTTTTAACGGTATTCACAGAGGTCATTGTGTCTTCTCACAACAATAGATAAGAAGCCAAGATACCCTGTGTGGTGGTTTGAAAGAAAATGACCTCCAAAATGAGTGGCACTATTAGGAGATGTGGCCTTGTTAAAGTAGGTGCAGCCTTGTTGGAGGAAGTGTGTCATTGTGGGTGCATGTTCTGAAGTCTCTTTTGCTCAAGCTTACCTCTGTGTGACACTGGAATTGCTTCCTTTTTGCCTGCAAGCCAAGATGTAGGACACTCAACTACTTCTCCAATGCCATATCTGCGTGCACACCACCATGTCATACCATAAAGATAATAGACTAAACCTCTGAAAATGTAAGCCACCCTAATTTAACGTTTTTCATTTTTAAGGTTGCTTTGGTCATGGTGTCTCTTCCCAGTAACAGAAATCCTAACTAAGACACCCTGTGAGCATTATTTTCTAACCAAGGTTCTCATGCCAAATACCACATTTGAACAACATTAGGTTTGTAGCAGAGAGAAAAAGGAGAAGCCTGCTCTTTTACTCACAGGCTCATTTTTCAGGGAGTCTTCGGGAGGTGCTGCCTATTTTTGATCCTGTTATCTTTGTACCACTGAGTTATTACTCATAACCTTCCCAGACACACTCTTGATAGAAAATCCTTCTGAAATGATGAAAATTCCACTACATGCCAAGCATTCCCGTCCTGATATAGCAAGTTCCCATCCTCCTTTTTCCATCCTTCCCCAAATTCCCTTTCTTACTTCCTTCCTTCTATACTTAATTTTTTTCATGCTTTCAGTTGAGTTGAACAGGGGTAAATTTAAGTTGAAATAACTTGCAAAAGGATTATGATTTAAAATAGTTATAAACCATAAAAAAGAAAAGCATGTTTAAAATTGATCATCTCTAAATGGGACACTCATAAGTGAATGCTACAATACTTAAGATCAAAATTTGGTGTGTCCCTTAATCTCATGTCAGACGTAGGTCTGAAGAAATTATTGTATGTAGCCACCTTTAATCCCAGCACTCGGGAGGCAGAGGCAGGTGATTCTCTGTGAGTTCGAGGCCAGCCTGGTCTACAAGAGCTAGTTCCAGAGAAACCCTGTCTCAAAAATCAAAATAAAAAAAATTATTCTGTGTAAGTAAGCAGATGATAAATATGAAAGATGTTTAAAGACAGAAAGTGAACTGACCATGCCAGAATGAGAAAACAAACAATGAAAATATCCTATTGTAATGTAGAAGAGACACACATTACTGCTACATTACATTGGCAAGTAAACAATAGAACGCATGGGAGCTCCTCCTGATAGAGAGTTCAAGTTGTTTAGTATAAAAATAATCAGGCAAATAAAGCACTATTAGACCACCAAGACATCACAATAGTAAATAAGCATTGTAGGAAAATTCTCTAGGTGTTCAGAAGAGTAATTGAAAATGGGTTAATACACAGATTTAAGAATTTCCCCATGCAGATACCAAGAGCAGGGGTAGTCTTCTTCCAGGGAGGAGCCCTAATTGGCTATTCAATACCAAGGGATTATCCCTGAAAAAAACATGTACATACAAGCAACACTGAATGGTACATCAGGTTGTATTTATACATTTATATGTACCTACATAACAAAGACAAGGAGACCAGGAATTTGAGGAGTTTGCCCATGAAAGGAGTTGGAGAAAGGAAAGATAATGGAAGGATACAATATGATTATGTTTTAATTTTTAAAAAAAAAGAGTCTCATAAGCAAAACTAGCCTGTCTTAGTGCTGTTCTATTGCTGTGAAGAGACAATATGACCAAGGCATGCCTTATAAAAGCAAGCATTTAATTGAGAACTTGCTTACAATTTTAGAGGGCTAGATTAACATCATAGCAGGGAGCCTGGCAGGGTCATACACACCCCATCAAGTTCATACTCCAATCCTTCTCACACTGTCCCATTACCTGAGGACCAGACATTCAAGCATATGAGCCTATCGAGACCACTCTAATTCAAACTCTTACAGAGTCCTTATGTTAGCCTGGCTGGCTATAAGAGTCATTTTTGTCAACAATTTGGCACTGACACGCAGTAAAAAAATTACCTTACGAGCATCCTATCAGACCCATTGACCAGTAATACCCTGGTAACTTTCTAGCCAGTACTCTTCCATTGATGGAGGAAGGTCATTGGCTAATTATAATAAAGAAACTGCTTGGCCCTCATAGGTTAAAACATAGGTGGGAGGAGTAAACAGAACAGAATGCTGGGAGGAAGAGGAAGTGAGCTCAGATGCTATGTTTCCCCTCTCTGGGGCAGACGCGATGAAGCAAGCCACCAGGTCAGACATGCTGAATCTTTCCTGGTAAGACTGGTGCTACACAGTTTATTAGAGATGGGTTGATTGGGATATTAGAATAGCCAGTAAGGGCTAGAGCTAATGGGCCAAGCAGTGTTTAAAAGAATACAGTTTGTGTGTTGTTATTTCTGGTGTAAAGCTAGCCGTGTGGGAGCTGGGCTGGACGAAAAGCAGGCCCGCAGCTCTCACAACAGAATGGTCTGCTACCAACATTCCATGGTACCCAATAATACCCTCCAGAGACTTCTGACCAATGCTATTCTCAGATATCTGACCATTACCTTTCAAAGGTACTGACCAGTGCTCTTTTAAGCTAGCCATAACACCCTCCAAGGAAGCCAAGTATATATTCCAAGTTTCCCAGCCGGTATCCTCCCCAGGATTCCTGTACTCCTTGAAGGCCCCTTCTTGTGCCCTCTCAAAATGCTCAGCCAGCACCATTCAATGGTATCCAACCTGAGCTTTGGCAGACCCTGAGTTTCATGGCGATACTAGGTTAATCTTTGATTGACTAGGCCACTGCCCAGTGTGGTGTGTGGCTCTTCTACATGTTTCGCTATGTTTGTTTATATTATTATACAACAATGATCCAAATACCACAGTGTGAAACCAGACTGCCTTCAGCATAAATTCTACTGGGGCCAACAAACTCAACAGAGGGTAGAGAGGAAGGAGGAAAGGAGACTATAGGAGGTTTGCTGAACTCTTAGAGTGATCTTTGCAGTTTTCATACTTGTGTGCTTCAGTGTTGAATGTTTCTCCCTGGAAAGCTTCCACACTTCAACACAACCCGTAAATAAAAAGAAATCCATCTTAAGTGACCCTTTTCCCTGAGTGGACAAAGACACAGTGCACTCACACTACTTCATGACCAGAAATTTCTGCCAGCCTGGATCCCAAATTTCATTTGTGTCATGTTTTGAATATGAAATGCTCTCCCATAGGCTTTTGCATTTGAACACTTGGTCCCCAGCTGGTGGCACTATTTGGAAATGTTATGGACCTCTGAGGAGGTGGAGATAAGTCATCTTCCCTTTACTGCCTGTTGCCAAATAAAGCTAATAGCTAAGGCTCTACCTAAAAGCAAAGCCAACACTATCTATTTCTCTGGAACTTTCTAGAGTGTAAATCCCAGATGTCTACATCATGTGACACAGAGTGCCCTACAGGACTCTTTGTCTAGGGCCTGACATCTCAGTGATCTCTGGACACCTTTTGGTTCTCATGTTAGTCTCTGACCATGAGCTTTGCCCTTTAGAGCTACTCTACCATAGACCCGTGTCTAATGAATACTATATCTTCTGTTTCTAGTCCTGACTGTGTGTCTCGCCACCACCAGCAGCAGCCACTGCAGCAATGGGCTTCTTGAAAGGCAAGCAGTATCCTTATATTCTCAGGGCTTGACCTGCTAACTGAGAGGTTCTAAGTACATCAGTGGCATTTGGCTGAATGCATGCCAAGTTGGTAAATGAAAGTTTGATAATGCCTGTGCTAAAGTGCTATATCCATATATTTAGTGATACCACTAGAGTTTAATTCAAGAGTTTATTAGGTTCCGACTATCTACATAGATAGAAACATAGATACTCCACTATCTACACATTCCATCACAAATGTTGATTGAGGAGCTACTTATGTTAAATGTCATTCAAGGCTCTGTAAACACCGCAGAGAATTAAAAAGGCCAACATCGTGTTCATGTGCTGGTGTAGGAAGTTCTTCTGTTCATGTGTTGCTTTCATTGGTTAATGAATAAAGAAACTGCTTTGGACCTGATAGGGCAGAACTTAGGTAGGTGGAGAAGACAGAACTGAATGCTGGGAAGAAGGGCAGAGAGAGAGAAGCCATGGATCTGCCTGAGACAGATGCCAGTTAGAATCTCCAGTAAGCCACAGCCACGTGGCAATACACAGATTAATGGAGATAGGTTAAACTAATATGTAAGAGTTAGCAAATAAGAAGTTAGAGATAATGACCAAGCAGTGTTTTAATTAATACTGTTTCTGTGTGGTTATTTTGGGTGTAAGCTAGCCGGGCAGCCGGGACAATCAAGCAGCCTCTCCTTGCAAGATTGTGCAGATTTACCAAAGAGCTGAGTGGAACCATATCTGATAGTGTTAGTGTGAAGCAAGCCACCCACATGCTGTCCCTTTTCTGAGCTTAGGAAGGTGATGAGAGATGAAGCATTTGGCATTGGTATTCTGCGATGACTTACTAAGGAATACAACTGATTTCTGTCAGTCCTCAGTGCTCCTTCAAGTCTCTCTGTTGTACATTTCTGCCCATCTCTGAGGCATTCAGTGTGCCTCTATCCCAAGTTTTCAGAAATACAATCTTTCATCCTTTCTATCTCTTCAAGAATATGATATTTTAGTGATAAAAGGGTACCAAGTATGTCTTGCTCCCCTGAAGATGCCACACTACTCACTAAATGAGTCAACCCAGGGGAAGCAAGTCTCTAGCTTGCATTCATGCAGAGAAATTGAGAACGAAATTAGTGCATCAGAATGATAGGAGTGGATCTAGGTGCCTGAGGAACTCAGAAAGGATCGCTTGACTGACAGCATAAATTTGTCCCTAGTGATTTCTGCCTTTCCCCTGGTTATTCTAAAATGATTGTGCTCCCCCATAACGAGCACAAATGAAGACAAATATTACCCTCAGCAGACCCCGGGTGTTCTACTGTGACTCATTCTTCCAAGAAAGCAGAGTTCACGTGAATTTATTTTCTTAATTGCATGTGTTACCTGAAAGCGACACAGAATGTGGGAAAGAATAAGCTCAAGGTAGATTTTACCCTGTGGGAATACAGAGCTTGGGGTGAATTCAGGAGCACTGATTCATGGGTCTGGCCTGTGAGCATCAAGAGTTTGTGACCACAGCAGAAGTTCAAGACTTAGGATAGTATGAATCATTTTAATATGTCTAATTAATATCAAAGTATAGAAAACAGAAATATCAGCAACTATTGCCCACAAGGGTGACAGTATAAACCCCCTCAATAACACATAATTTCTGTCCCCCATCAAGGTACAACAGTCTTCACCAAACATGTTAGCATGTTTAGTAGTGTTCAAAATTTCTGAAAATATGACGGAAACCATGACTGTAATAATAGAAGAACTCTACTTATGACAAATGTTTAGAAAAACTCATAGTGTACCACATGAACTCCATTACAGCCTGAGAGAACTGTGTGAAACTCTGTGCACAAAGACCAGCAGAGAAAGTACATGTGACATGGTTGACGAAGCACTAGTTTGCATGGCAAGACTTTTCTTTATGTGAAATTCTATATCATGTTTTATTTTATTCATACTGACATCATGTGTGGTTAGGCCTTGTCAACTTGACACAGACTGGAGTAACTTGGAATAAAGGACCCTCAGTTAAGGAATTTTCTCTATCAGATGGGCACGTGGACAAGTCTGTTGGGCATTTTTTAAATTAATCCTTGATGTGGAAGGGCCCAGACTACTTGGACTGTGTCATCCTTTGGCAGGTAGTCCTGAGGTGTTTAAGAGAGTAAGCTGAGTTAGGCAGGTTGGCACGCTCTTTTAATTCCAGAACTTGGGAGTTAAGGACAGGTGGATCACTAGTTTGAGGCTAGCCTGTTCTACAAAGCAAGTTCCAGGACAGTTAGGGCTACACAGAGGAACTCTGTCTCAAAAAGAAAAAAAAAGACATGAAAAAAATAACAAGCTGAATGAGCCATGGAAAGCAATGCAGTGTGCCACGTTTCTCTGCAATTTCTGCTCCAGTTCTTGCCTCCGGGTTCTTGGCTTTTCTTGACGATGTACTATAAACTGTAAGATTAAATAAATTATTTTCACCCTGTTTTAGTCATATTTTATAACAGCTACAGCACAGCAAATGAGCATAAGTAAAAATCCTTGTAAAGTGTAAAAGTAGGTATGAGTAGTGTTTTCATCTGCTCCGCTTTATTCATTATCTTTCCCAAAGTAGCAGAGATCACTCTCCAGTGCCTCCAAGGAGGTTATAATTATGGTGAAGAGTTTGAAAAATAGCATAAAAAACGACAGTACTGGAAGGTTGTACCTAAGAGCCTTGTTCAATGAGAGTACACTACAGTATAGCTCAATGTGGCATCCACTGTAGAAATAAAAACATTTTAAAGTTTGTAATAATATAATTAAAAAGAATATAGTGGTCTCTTAGTGTGAATGAGGAAGGCATTTTGCTATCTGAGGGCGCTGTCTCTTTCTTGTGGCTTGGTGTTCCTGGCAGGAAATGAAATGCCTTTTGTAAATCTATTCCCTCAGTAGGATTTATGCATGTGTAGTGTATGTGTGTGGTATGTCCATAAGTGCATGGTATGTACCCACCTGCACACGTGGAGGCCAGGGAAGAACACCAACAGTTACATCACTATTTATTCTCTCAAGGTAAGCTCTCTCACTGAAGCTGGAGCTAGGGTGACTGCCAGTAAACCCAAGATACCTGAGTCCTACCAGCCCTGGGGTTAAAGTCTTCTTGTGTAGCCATACACAGCTTTTTACATGAACAATGGGGACTTGAATTCAGGTTCCATTACTTATCTAACAAGCATTCTTAGCTGCTAGAACATCTACCCTGTCCAGAAGAGGATGGTGACAACACCAGAGATGTATGCAGGCCTCTTCAGACTATCCCTCTCTCTGAATACTGGGGAAACAGACTAGAAAATCACTCCTAGAGACTTCCCAAACCCAAGATCTCTGTGGCTAGCCAACGCTTAATCAGTAATGTTAGATGAGCAAAGGCAGAAGCAGATGCAAACCGTCCTTGGGAATGATTTTGGAGATGGGTAAGGATTGAGTACTGTCTTGTTGACCAAAAGCCGGTTTCAAGTCTTACAATATTTCTGTTGGGAATGTGAAGCTCTAAGGGACTCCTGAGCTAAGAAGAGGGCAGGACAGACGAGGAAGACTGACCCTGGGAAAAGACCAGGCTGAGTGCTGTGGAAATTCCCTGTCACAAAGGACTGAACAGAAGTGATTACCGAATGCTTGGCTTCAACTATGGGAGCTTCTTCTGGTGCTATGCTGAGATGTTCTCATTCTGCCACATTTGTCCCAAGACCCTGGTCAATAGCCCAGGAAAGCAGGTTTAGAAAATATATACACACATAATTGATAGCCTTAATGAAGAGAAGACGAAAGACCCGGGTCCTGGCCTGGGTTGTACAATGGGTTGAACAGAAGGGTTGTGGAAAAACAGAGTGTAATAAAATAAGAGTTGGTGAACACCCTTGTGTCTGGTATCATGCAAGGGGAGAGATCTCTAGAATATGATGCAGAGAGTCATCCATCCTGAAAACAGCCCTCTGAGTATGGGAGAAGTGGAGGGACCAGTCGTAAGAGCACCAATAGATGTCTTGGCATATTTTCTTAAATATTGATTAAATAAGGGAAAACTATATATACATATATAAATGCACAATAAAGAGATATGTGGGAAATACACAGATATGTTTTCACAAGGCACAGAATGTTAGTTAAATATATAAAATTATTCAGAGTCATTTCAACATTAATATCATTCCATCAGAGTATCTTTAAAGTTCTATACAATATCTGTACATCCAGCATAGGTATTACACGGAGTGGAAACATAGGTTATGGATGCTGTTCACACCTTCACCATGTACCTCTCCATAGGATCTGGATTCTCCTTCCAGCTCCTCCTGTTGTTAGCTATCTCCTTACCCTTGAGTAACTTGCTGATTGTGTACCATGACAGGAACAGAGTCTGGCATGTTCTGTCCATGAACCCTTCCTTCTCCCCCCATGCCAATGCAGCCTATGCAAACATCCACAGGGACAGTCAATAGAAATAATTTCTATCTTGCTTTCTGTAACAGAGGATATCATCTAGAAAGAAACAAAGTATCTTCTAGATTTCCTGATTTTTTTTTTTCCAAATCCACTTTCCCCTTCAGCTCATGGGTATTATTGGTTACGGGGAAAATTCTGTACACACATGAGAAGGGCCAAGAGCATGTAAAATTAGAAGGTTTAAAAAATCTAAAATAAACATCTCTCTTTCTCCGCGTTCCCCCAAAGCTAGAAAACATTAGAAGTCAGATGTTCTGGGAAGAGAAATAGAGTCTCCAAGAGGAATTTATAGTTCATGAATAACATGGTCTATTTATAGTTGTCCTGAGCCTGGGAAGGTGAGAAGAACAGAAGAAGTGACTGGGAGTCTTGAGCACCAGACAACTCATCATGGATCCCAAGTCTCCACAGAGCTCTGTGGAAACTGGACACCAGGCAGAAAGCCCTTGGAGGTACAGGGGCTTCAGCGCAGTTCTCAATATAGTGGAGAACAAGATACACACAGGGGCCATACCGGGCACACTGGTTCAAAAAGACACACATAAGCAGATTTCAATTAACAAGGTTCATGCCCACTCCCCAGAAAAGCAATTTTTATAGCTACCTTCCCAGAAACCAAGAAAAGAAAAAACTTAAATTTTACTAGAGCACAGGATGAACTCACTGGATCAACAGCCATTATAACAACCGACAATTAAAAAAAATGTTTCCCAAGTCTCCTCCTACTCTACAGATGATGTCTTCAGCAGCTTGGTAAAAATGGAAAAGAGCTGAGAGTGTTTGAATAGCTAGAGACCTTGGTGTAGACCAGCGGAAAAGCCCATATCTGGGATGTTGAAAGTTAAATTGCCAACCCAAAGATGGCAACCAGGAACCACACTAGGTCTCTGACTTAGCAAATGCCTAGTTTCCATTGCAGAATATGAGTCACAGGACACACAACAGAATGATGCGTGGGAAAATCCACATACTAGGCAATACATGTATCCCCTTCCTAGGTTAGTGTTTCTACTACACAGATCAAGGCTGTGGTCTTTCTACTTGCCTTACATTACAATTACAGTCAAACGTGGGTTGCCTTTAGCTCAGTTCTCTGGTTACCTTGCTAACCACAGGTGTGCTGTCTCCAGCAAGACCAGCCACCCTCCAACTCATATACTCTTTTCTGGAAATAGTGGCCCAGGGTCTGCCAAGGGAGATATCACACTGCCTTACCATCTGCATATATTCCTTTTTGAAGTGCAGTTTTTGTAGGAGCTTCGGGCTGCATTCCTGCCGCCCTGCTCCCAGCTGCCTGGCTAGCTTATGCCCCAAAATAATTACACGGAAACTGTATTCTTTTAAACACTGCTTGACCCATTAGTTCTAGCTTCTTAATGACTAATTCTCACATCTTGCCTAACCCATATTTAGTAATCTGTGTAGCACCAGTCTTACCCGGAAAGATTCAGCATGTCTGACCTGGCGGCTTGCTCTATCACATCAGCCCTGGAGAGGAGAGGCATGGCGTCTGAGAGGAGAGGCATGGCGTCTGAGCTCACTTCCCTTCTTCCCAGCATTCTGTTATGTTTACTCCATCCACCTATGTTCTAACCTATCTGGCTAAGCAGTTTCTTTATTAACCAATGAAATCAACAGATTGATATGACACTCCCACATCATGCAGTAATTTATGAATGTTTTAAAAAGCATTCCTCTTTATGTCCTAATTCACTTCAGGCTGTAGCTGAATGCCATCCTTCCTTTGAATGCGGGGCACTACCATCTGCATCTCTGCGCTTATGTCTTCCTCAAAGCATGCTTTTCCAAGGAAATTTTCTGAGACATTAAGTCAAAGTTACATAAATCTTTTTACACAAAACCTACCAACTTGCTCTTTTAACAAATTGTGCACATTTGTCCAACACCAGTAGGAATAAATATTTGCCACATGACATGTATCCAAAATAATCACAGAATAGCACTCCTTTTGGAGATACAGTCATCTCTAGATGACTGAGAGTGCATGGATCTGTTTGTCAGGAGGAGGCAAGTGCCCTGGCCACACCCTAATACCTCATCAAGGCTGAGGGATCTTTCAGATTCTTTTCAAACTAAAATTGCTAGACGTATTCAGTAAAATAAGTTTGCTCATTGCTTTAGTCTTCTGTGATTTAGCTTTTGTGTTTAAGTCAAGCACATTCCTTGATGGGTACTACACAGCAAGAGACGATGGCAGTGCATTTTCCAACTGGGCACTTCAGCCCTATTCCAAAATGCTACATATCACATGGTCACATTTAATCAAGAAAAATGTGACTTTGTTTTCATACCTTTCTTGGTTTATGTATATTTAGCAATCTCAATTTTACCAACTTTAATCATTCCCCTTTACATTTGTCCTTATAACCAAGATGTAAATTTAAAAGCTTGCTCTTAGAGCTGGGTCGTGGTGGTGCACGCCTTTAATCCCAGCACTTGGGAGGCAGAGGCCGGCAGATCTCTGTGAGTTCAAGGCCAGCCTGGTGTACAAGAGCTAGTTCCAGGACAGGCTCCAAAGCTACACAGAGAAACCCTGTCTTGAAAAAAAAAATACATGCTCAGAGAACTCCCCCTTCCTACCAGTTGTTGAAAGCTTTCATTCTTTGTCTCTAGACATCTTTATGTGTGCACATACTATTTCTCCTGAACCATTAACACATCTTTTCAGCGTACAGGTCACTTCTTCCCTTGGCACTAAGTGGACAGCCTTTAAAAACAAGAACCCGGGGAATAGTATGCATTTTTTTTTCAAATGGGACAGAAAGTTACCCTGAGGCTTAGTCACATAGAGCTCAGCTAGTTGCTTCGACCTCAAGACTAAACTACCATTGGACTCTTTCTTTACAGGGCTGTTTTCTGAAGACGCTGTCAAGGCTCTGTAGCATGACTGGAGGCAGGACTCAGCATCTGTAGACTGACAAACCTAAAGGGCTCCTCTGTGGGCAACAAGACAGTTGCCTCTATTAAATAAGCAGGCAGGAACAAGCACAGGCAGTTTGTGACTGCCACTCTTGCTATGTTACATTTACCACAAGTCAGCCCAAGTGCACCGTCCTCTCTAGAAAGATCTTTCAGGAGTGGGAGCTCTTCAGCACCTCACAGGTGCACCACATGCCACCCTATTTCTTCTAAATAATCAGAAAGTAACTAAGTAACCATTTATGGCCTGTGGTGGTTTGAAAGGAAAAGGCCCCAAAAGGGAGTGGCGCTATTAGGAGGTGTGGCCTGGATGGAGTAGGTGTGGTCTTATTGGAGGAAGTGCGCCACTGTGGGGACGGGCTTTGAGGTCTCATATGTGTTCAAGTCACGTGCAGTGTCTCAGACCACTTTCTGTAGCAAGCAAGTCAAGATGTAGAACTCTCAGCTACTTTTCCAGCATCATATCTGCCTGTGGCTACCTTGCTTTCCACCATGGTGATAATGGACTAAACCTCCGAACTGTATGCAAGCCACCCTGATGAAATGTTTCCCTTTATAAGAGTTGCAGTGGTCTTGGTGTCTCTTCACAGCAAGAGAAACTCTAAGACATGGCACAAGACGTCCTCTCAAAATTGATTATGTGACTCTTGTTATAAGAGACAAAACAGATAACAATTTTGAATTTATATGAGGCTTGTTTATAAAGAGAATAAATTTCATGACAAACAAAATTTTGTATATGTATATGTTACAGATCAAGCTAGTGAACTTTCACTCAACATTAAAAATCTTTAATTAAAAAATTTCGGTATATAGTTCTCATAAAACAAAATCTAGCAAAAATCTATAAAATCTATACACAGTTTTAAGAGTGTAGTGGTGACACAGAGATTTGTAGGACTGGCCTTCCGATGATCACACCTGCAGGCAAGTTACACGTTCCTGTTTTCCCAAAGAACTCCAAAACCAGAAATTTCTAAGCAGTATCAACTGTGGCATCAGGTGAGATCGGCTTAGTGAGAGGTGTTGATAAAGTCAAGGTCATGGTGTCTCACAGTAGCAAACCTCATTCCTGGTACTGGGATTTCTACACCTTTCAGGTGCTGATCGGTGTGTCTCTCAGCTGTCCTTGGAACTTTCTTGTCCTCCTAGCTTCAGGCTGTACAGAAAGGGCTTGGGTCATTTCCCCTCCAAAGAGAGACATAGACAGCTGAGGACACAAGATATTATATTCACAGTCTTTCTTTCCAGGTAGGGTTGGCTGCCTTGTGGAAGCATTAGCTACAAAGGAGTTTATATTCAAACCAACATTAGTGATCCCTAGTATCACAATGTTCAAGAATTCTTCAGAGTTCTTTCTCATCAGGGGCCATTGTGTTTGAACTTCTTCTTATATATATACCAAAACAGATAACTTGAAAGGCAGAAGAGCTCCTGGAATTCTGAGTGACAAGCTGAAGCAATTAGGCAACTGGCCGAAAGTCAGATCACAGTTCTTGTAGCTAGGACATGGGGCACCATAGTGGCAAGCATGGGACCCACAAAAATAGGAGCTTTACCCTAGCCGCTGGCTCAGAGCCTAGCCTCTTGAGGCGTCAATATTGGCCACGAGAAGGAAGAATTAACATATTTGGGAGAGAGAAGAGACCATCAAGAAAAGTCCTTCAGCCAACCAGAATTAGACAAGACAGTACTGCAAGACCACCCCAGGCTGCCTCTTTGCAAGAGGAACTACTGTTTGAACAGAAGACTGACTGGAAAGGAGGAGGGAGTGAGGACTTCATGTATGTTTATATGATGCTGCATGAACAGGGCGAAGGTGATTTGTGTTTCTTTCATGTTTTCAAAAGAGGATGTCTGGTATTAGGCTTTTCCAGATGCAGTAAACGCTTATTAAGAGGAGTTATGCGCCAGTTGGATTTTCTGGTTTTCAGTGACCTTACTCCCCATATGCATGTTTATTTGTTGTGGAAATCAGAATACATGAGCGCTTCTCTCAGGCACCTGCCCTATCTATGCACATCATGCCCACCCTTTCTGTCACACGACTGTTCTCTCATTTCCTGGGAGCCATGTACAAACAAACAAACCAGAAACCATTTGAACATGAGTCCAAAGTGTCCTTTCATCCTCAGAAGATCGAGTAGAGTCCACAGCACATGGTGAGTCTCAGATGACAAGTATAGATACCAGAGCCCATGACAACCCATGTTCCACATTCCTCCGCCTAGCAGACTGCCTCTTTGTCCATCACTTGTGTGTATAAATGAGTGTACAACAAAGTGTGTATGTGAATGTGTGGCTGTGTACATGCACATGTGTCTATGTATACATTTGGGTGAAAAATTACACATTTAGTCTTCAGAAATAAATGAGAAAAGAAAATCCCGTTCCTACCCCTCTTCATGTGACTATAAATAAATTTCAGGCAAACCCGTTCCTACCTATATTTGAGTATAAATAAATTTCAGTGTCTAATCATGGACCTTTGTATAGATTCCTGGGATGCTGCTTCCAAGACTGGGTTTGATTGCTCATGTGTAGATTTCAAATTTATCCTTCTTGGGATCGATGTCATGGACATTCCCTTGGTCAGCTTGAGAGTCTCTTGACGTGATGCTCTGTGATTCCATTAGTTCACACAGTTGCTAACCCCATGGCATGTGGCTTTCTATTTAACTTGTCCCTTCTTTTGTTTGTTCATATGTCATCCTTTGTTCTGCTCTTGTCTCTTGTCTGTTCTTGCTCTGCTTGAGTCTCCCCCAAAGCTCCATCTCCAGATTCTCTTAGGCAATGGAGATTGTGTTTTGTAAATGTCAAACTTCACCAAAATGTTTTATCTTCCATTAGTATGTTCCCGTAAAATATTTCACTCCTTGTTTCTTCCTTGGCTGTTGGCCAGGTTTTGAATCAACTCTGTTCTATATTCACTAAAACAAAAGGTTAAACATGCAAATCACTGATATTTGGATATGTGACTATCTGATAATTAATCCTAATGATTAAGAACATATCAAGGTGATGTATTTGTAAGTTTGAAACACTAGGCAGTACTCTGAGTGATGATATAAGGTTTACATGTTTCTAATGTGGATAGTGTGTTAGATTTGATGTCTAATTGTATCTGCTTCTCTATATTGGTCTTTCATTTGGTGGCAGCTCTCTTCCAAGCTCGTCGTTCTTGCCATTAGTTGAGTGATCTAATAAGGAGAGCAGATGTGATGCTCATAGTAAGGGTCCTCTAGAGGTCTTGCATTGAAAGTCAGTTTCTCGGATACTAATTAGTTATACCTTGTTCTGGAACATTTCATTTATCCAGAGGCAAACTCTGACTATGAATCTCCCATTGGCTCATCTAATGAGTGGGGCAGGTTATGTGGTAGGCAAGATAGGGCATGAGAATTCAAAATCCCACGAGCAGATTTTGATGTATTCCTCGGTTTCAGATACCTGTCCAAAACTTTCTGAACGGCAAGTCAAGTCCTACGGGCACAATCTTGTGCTGCATCTTTGTAGGCTGTGGGAAGTCCCTTGATGTTGTCTGAATACCAAGTCACCTTCCACTCTTGTCAATCATTTACCTGCTAACGACCATAAAATAGAAAGGTTGTTGGGAAAAGAAAGAAATAGCCTGAGTGAGACTTTGGTCTTTTCTCTTTGACTTAGAAAGTTTTGGGTTTCTTTTTGTTGTAGTGGTGGTTTGTTTGTTTTTTAACTAAAAGTAGAGTCACAAGCTTAAGAATTTAGAAATAAATAGTACTTCGAACTTTTGGGATCATTCATGTTCACAATACTATTGTCATTATCATAATAATCATCATTCCAATTTCACAGTTCTTGAAATGGAGCTAGGACCTTGAACATGCTAAGGAAACACTAATGATTTGGCCAAAGCAGTCCCACTAAGCACGTTAAGGCATCAGAACCCTGGGTTTCCTGTTTGTGCTGTTTTTATGTTATTTTTTCACACTAGAAAAGTATAGGACATGTTTTATTATATTTTATCTGAAAAGCTCACAAGATCCCACATACCTTGTTAGTCTCATGTTTCCCCAACATTCTACTGGCACCCTCTGGTGGCAGAATACCAAGCTGCTTTTTAGGTGAGCTTGTATACAGACTCAAGGCAGAAAATTAATAAATTAACCATGCTGCACACCTCTGAGGTTATTGAGAGAGGAGGTTACAAAATTATTTGAGACAATTTCAGTATAGATGTTACATATATGTGGCTGTGGTCTTTTTCCACTCTTGAATACATTATTGGGGTCCTTAATATAATGAGCTCACTCATCTCTAAAAAGGCATTGGCTTGGTAGGGGTGAGCTTTTGTTTAATAATGTGTATAATCATTATCTGCACCATGATGTTAATAGATAAGAATGTCAGAGTGATTTCTTTCTGTAGGCATATTTGGATCTTAAAAAGTCCTGAAGGTGACAGAAGTTCCTCTCACATTTAATGCAGAACACTGTAGGTAGCTGTGTCTCTCTTTCTTTCTCTATTTAAAATATTTTATTAATTCTTTCATTCATTGTACTTTGATTTTATTCTATATGCATTTGAGATGGCCAATTTTATGTCAACTTGATGTATGTCATGCCTCCATACTATTGTGCTGTAGGCAAGCCTGTAGAGCACTTTCTTAATCAGTGATTGTTAGGGAAGGCACAGCTTGTGGTGGGTAGTGGTCCTGGTTCTGTACAAAAGCAAGCTGAGTAAGCCATAAGGAGCAAGACAGTAAGGAGCACCCCTTCATAGCCTATCCATCAGCTCCTCCCTCCAGGTTCCTGACCTCTTTGTGTTCCTGTCCTAACTTCCTCCATTGATGAACAGTGATATGAAAGGATTAGCCAAAACCATACTTCCCTCCCCAAATTGTTTTTTGGTCATGGTGCTTTATCATAGCAATTGTAACCCTACCTAGAACAGCATCTTTAATCTGACATACCTACAAAATATTTTCTCACAGTCTGTATCTTATTTTCATTAACACTGCCTTTTGAAAAACAGTTAATAGTTTAAAAGAACTACAATCTTACCTCCCCCCACCCATGAGTAATGTTCCTGATGTTACAGCTAAACAACCATCTCACACCAAGGTCATTCAGTCTCTTCTGCATGAAGCACTCAAAATTTGATGGTATATTTTATGGTTTGTAAGTATCATATAACTGCTTAAGGAAAACTAGGCATGCTACAATTGCATCTTATACTGTGGGATAATGCTTTTGTATACTGTAAAGATTTGTCACTGGTATTGGTTTAATAAAATGCTGATTGGCCAGTAGCCAGGCAGAAAGTATAGGCAGAGCAACCAGACTAAGAGAATTATGGGAAGAGGGGAGGCAGAGACACAGTCACCAAGTCAGACACAGAGGAAGCTCCATGAGAATGCCTTACTGCGAAAAGGTACCAAGCCGCATGGCTAAACATAGAAAAGAATTATGGGTTAATTTAAGGTGTAAGAACTAGTTAATCATAAGCCTGAGCTAATAGACCAAACAGTTTATAATTAATAAAGTCTCTGTGTGTTTCTTTGAGACTGAACTGTTGCGGGACCTGATGAGGGCAGAAACTTCTGTCTTCTTGCATAACTTCAGCTTGTTGAATTTATGCTAGCATATCACAAAATGTTAAAGCTGACAATCATTCCATCATTTGGTCTCTGAACTGCAAACTAAATTTTCATTCTCAGATTTTGAAGTGTTGGTCTCCAGAAGGGTTTCTCTTCCTGAGACCATTAGGAAACTTTTCTTGAGATCTATACCTTATGATCTTGACATCAGCAGGAAGAAAATGTAGGACTGTTATGTGATTTATACACCACAAAACATGGAGCATACTTAATAACATGTAGCCAAAACTTCCTGAGGTCTTGTTGGAGATCACCAAGCTAAGCTTTTTGTCTGCTGCACTGGCCACTGAGCACAGCTCAATTCTCTAGAGCAGCTCCTCTTATTCCTGCACTTGAAGATGATCCCCTCCAACATGAACCCATGGATTTGGTCCTTGATTAAAGGAATCACAGACAATATGTTCATATAGCTTGTCCTCGTGAGTCTAGTTCATGTCTTGAATGGTTACTTGTCCCCAAACCAAGAAGAAGTGTAGTTGACATATGATTCTGAAAAGTCAAATATCCAACTGTGTAATTAAACCTCAATTAGTTGGGGGAGGGGAGAGAGACGATACAATAAAACTAGATTTAAAGCATGGGAATAGAAGTTTAATTTTATGGTATGTAACTCTTTTCAACTGTTCACTGTAATGTACAACATCATCAGCTGTATTTATGGGAACAGGAAGTTAAAGTTCAAAAAACACTTGATTTAAAATGCATGAAAATTTCTTCATTCCTTTTGGTTGTCGTAAGATGAGGATTTTCAAGTCAGCAAAGGAAACACAGTCAATTCCATAAGTTTTCTATGCATGTATCATAAGAAAAATCAATTCAATGTCCTTCCTTGCACAAGTCAAAATGGAGCTTACTTCATTTGCTAGTCAAAGACTATGACTAATAAATCCCATTACAGCAACTGAAGAGTGTCCTGCAATCCTTGAGTCCCATTTGTTAAAGGTTTTGGAAAGCCAAAATACTGACTACAATAGCAGATTTATAGATTGTGGGGATTTTATTTTACCAGAATAACCATATCCTGTTCTTATCTAGTAGTAAATTATATAGGTAGAGTTTTATTACAAATAAATTGCTTTCTGCTTTCTCTTTCTTCTACAGGTCTTTTTTTTTTTTTTTGTCTTAGAATAGGGATTTATTATCACTACTGCTATGCCCAAGAAGGGGAGAAAAATAAAAGGAAAAGGGACAGGGATGGTGGAATGTAAATAAAACTGTCCCCAGCAGAAGTTGAGGGCTGCATCAGGACAAGAAAGGTGTGATAATTTGTAATCACTAACGATGGGTATAGTGATTGGTTGCCAGTGGAACTAACGATGGGTATAGTGATTGGTTACCAGTGGAACTAACGATGCATATAGTGCTTGGATACAAGTAGAATCCCACCCCCACTTCCAGAAACTTCACAAAAAAACAAGAATGAGCCAGGTGACAGTGACACAGAACCTTTATAATCCCAGCACTTGGGAGACAAAGGCAGATGAATCTCCGTGAGTTTGAGGCCAGCATGACCTACAGAGTGAGCTCCAGGACAGCCAGGATGACACAGGGAAACCCTGTCTTGAAAAACCAAAAAAAAAAAAATAATAATAAAATAAATAAATAAATAAATAAATAAATAAATAAACAAGCAAACTAACATAAAAAAAAAAAAATAGCCAGGCGGCTCACGCCTTTAATCCCAGCACTCAGGAGGCAGAGGCAGACGGATCTCTGGGAGTTCGAGACCAGCCTGGTCTACAGAGCTAGTGCCAAGACAGGCTCCAAAGCCACAGAGAAACCCTGTCTCAAAAAAAAAAAAAAAAAAAAAAAAAAAAAAAAAAAAAAAAAAAAAAAAAAAAAAACACAACAAAAAAAACCACAAATAAAACAAAAGAAGCAAGAGTGAGTGTCACAAGTCTATAACCCAGGATACCAAGAATGGAGACATTCAAGAAAAGTAGACCAGACTCCACGTGCCTCACTGACTTTCCAGGAAGAGGGTGGGCAATGGGAACCCGAGAAAGGTGGTATGAAGGAGACTGAAATGTTCTCTTGAGTGTGACAGAGTCCAGTCAACAGACTCAAGAGATCTTAGCTTTGGTTCGAAGGTGCTGTGACTTAGACTGGATCAATAATCACCAGAGCTGCCCATCAGTAGGAGCCCCAGGCATATGTTTCTGTCGCTTTTTGGGGGGAATGGGGTGTCTAAAAGGGGCTTTGCAAAGGGAAGAGGACTGTGGGTGCCACAACCCTGAGCAGCCACTCGGCACATTGTTGACTGATGACTTCTGTGCATTCTCTAGAAACCAGAATGTCTTCAACTACGGTTTCAAGTGGTTATCACCAAGCAATAAATAGTCAATGCAATAGCAGAAACCTGTGTAGTTGTCAGGACCCCATCCTGACTTTCTGGTGTGGGTCTAACTCCTGGCTTCAGCAGGAGTGGGAAGTGACTGCAGGGTTTTTTCGCAGACACCTAATTAGTCTCCTAAGGTTCAGATACTTGTTAAAGATCAATACTTGTTAAAGATCAAGTCCAGGGTAACGAGCAAGACACAGAGTTGTAAAGAAATTTTAAATACAAGCAGGGAAGTGGCGTGTAGGCCCCAGCCCTCTTCACGGCAGTGGGGAAGGAAGTGAGATGATTTGCCAAATGCTGCTAATGGAAGAACTCTAAACAGAGACCGAATAGAGGCACAGTTTTGTGCTCACAGTTTTCATCTTCCTTCTAGGGGACTGCTTATGGTGCGTCTAAAAAGATACTGTTTCCACTTTCATAGATGTCTGTCTATTTTGGCAAGTGTTTTGATGCCATCAGGCAGTCTTGGTCACAGGCGCATTTCACAGATACACACGTTAAAAGTTGTGATCCTTTCTCAGGGTTGATGGTGCTGTCTGGCACCTACTGCACACAGGCAGATCGTCATAGGAGTACTAGAATGCTACTTTTGTTAAAAAATGTAGTTCTTCAGAGAATATTCCACTTGGGGCCACATGATGGCAGAATAAAGCTGCAGAACCACCCAGATTATCATACAATTTATTTGATCTACTATCAGTTCTGTTTACTCAAACCCTGCATTCTTGGAGCTTTCTGCACTGAACTCCAACAGATAAACTGCAAGAATATTAATCTTATTTTAGTAGTAATTCTGTTTTTATTAGAACCAATTGCTAAAACTTGGGTCGTTGAGAGCCATTACCCTGGTGTAAGTTCTTAAAAGAATTTCTTTTCTTTTTCCTTTTTTTAATTGTTTTTTTTTTAAAGAAAACAAACCATCTTTTTTTTCATTATATGTACCAATCCAAGTTCCTACTCTCTCTCCTCCTCCCATCCCCTCCACACACCCTCCTGCCCCACCCCCATCCAATCCTCAGAGAGGGTAAAGCACATTGCCTTATGGAAGGTCCAAGGCCCTTTCTACTATATCTAGGCTGAGCAAGGTATTCATCTAAAGAAAATAGGTTCCTCAAAAGCCAGTACATGCAGTAGGGATAAATTCTGGTGACTCTGGCCCCTCAGTCTGCCCCTCCATGCAACTGTCAACCACACTCCGAGGGACTAGTTTGGTTCTATGTTTGTTCCTTCCCAGTCCAGCTGGAGTTGGTGAGCTCCCATTAGCTCGGGTAAACTGTTTCAGTGGGTGGACCCATCATGGTCTTGACGTCTTTGCTCATATTTTCACTCCTCCCACTCTTCAACTGAACTTTGGGAGCTCAGTTCAGTGCTCTGATGCAGGTCTCTGCCTCTGTTTCCATCAGTTGTTGGATGAAGGTTCTATGGTAATATTTAAGATTTAAGTCATCAGTCTGATTGCAGGACAAGTCAAGATCAGGCCTCCTCTCCTCTATTGCTTAGGGTCATAGCTGGGGTCATCCTTGTGGATTCCTGGGAATTTCTCTAGTCATGGTTCTTGCTATACCCTATAAAGACTCCCTCAACCAATATATCTCTTTCCTTGCTCTCATCTCTGTCCTTCCTCCTTCTCGACTATCCCATTCCCTCAAGTTCTCCTCATCCCGAATTTCTTATGTCATGGTTTAGACCAGTTTCCCTTTTTTAGAGCCTGGGAAGGGGCCACTAATGGCAGGATCCACATATCTTTTAGGCTTTCCCAAGCCCCTAGATTACCATGAGAGAAAAGTGACATCATTTACTGGATTCTAGATATTCTGGAATTCCAAAAAATTGGATACTAAGATTTAGAATAGTGCCGTCATAGAGCATTAGCCACAGCCATCAGGAGCAGGCAGAAGTCACACACTATTATTGAGCAATATGATGAACGTTTCCTCAAGGTCTCACCTGACTTCAGTCTCCATAGTCTTCCTCAAGTTAGCCTCAGTGTTCCATGTCTAACACTGTCCCGGTGGCCAAGAATTTAAGATCAGATAGGCCACATGCCTAAAGAAACACTAAATTCCATTGCTTTGCTAAAGGCACACAACAGTAAAAGCACTCATAATTACATTGTTATACCCGTAGACCAGTGTCCCATTGAGCCATCAGAGAAGCTTCCTCCCACAGTAGAGGAGAACTAATACAGAGACCCACAACAAGACAATATACAGAGAGTGAGAGACTTTGGAATGCTCAGTCCTAAATATAGCATCTTCAGCAAACCCTCCTCCTCGGGACCCAAGGCTCTATGCAGAAGAGGAGGCAGTGAGGCTGTAAGATCCAGAGGGGATGAATAACAGCAAGGTATCTTCCAGATGCATCAGGATGGACATACCGATGAATTCACAGAAACTATGGGAGCATGCACAGGGCCTGCACAGGCCAAAGCCAGATGGAGTCCCAGTGCTGAGACAGGGGAATGGACACAATCTCCTCTTCCTAATGGAGAAGCTATCTCTAATTGACTACTGCTTGAGAGGGAAAATTTCTTTTTCTCCAATAGAGTCTCACTAGATATACAAACCATACTTAAGAGTAGGCCCCATGCCCAACCGTAGATGGCCAACACAAAACAAACACAATAGTATTTTTGTAAATTGTTTTTGTATCCTATTGCTTGGCTTGGGCATATTTTTTTAATCTTACTGGCCTTTTGCTTCTATAGTATGGTTTCCAAGTCTGTGTTTTTAAAGTGTAGATGTGTATGTTCCTTATGTTTTTTCTTTGTTTTTAATTTTTATTTGTTTTCTAAAGAAGGATAATAAGAATATTTGAAGTTGGATGGGTAGAGAGGTAGGGAGGACCTGGAAGGATATGCAGAAGAAGAAACCATGGTCAGAATATACTGTGAATATACTGTATATTTTAAAAAATCAATTTTCAATTTTAAAAAGATATGTATTTTAAAGTCAGCTTTGCTGAGCGGTAAATTTTAATAGCTTTGTCTTCAGGAAAGATTTGTTCTGAGATGATATAACAATCTTGACATTAGATAGTTTGGAAATAAGGAGAATACGAATGCTAAATAAAAACATCACAACACCAAACTTTATTATTTAGATGACGAGATCTGTGGTATCAGAGGGCCATACAGGAATAAACCTTCCTTTTTCTCTCAAAAACGTAAAAAATGCTGTATGATTCATAGATGGTAGCTGTCAGCTAGGTCAGCATTGTACCATTCAGAGATGCTGGTGGTCAGCGAGGTCAGCATTGTGCTGTTTACACCCACACATTCTTTCGAGTTGTCTCACATGTTTTAGTAAGTATTTTCCCCAAAAACTCTTCAATCAAGCAATTCTAGATCATTCACGTGACAACCAATTCCAGTCTCTGTTCAGAGATGACGGTCTAAGAAACTCTCAGATGAAGTTTTCTCATTGCATTGTTACACATTTGAGCAACTGTTTAACAAAAATATCTCTTCTCCTCTCTCTCTCTCTCTCTCTCTCTCTCTCTCTCTCTCTCTCTCTCTCTCTCCCCCTCTCCTCTCCTCTCTCCCTCCTCCTCCTCCTCTTCTTTTTCCTCTCTCTNCTCTCTCTCTCTCTCTCTCTCTCTCTCTCTCTCTCTCTCTCCTCTCTTCTCTCTCCTCTCCTCTCTACCTCCTCCTCCTCTTCTTCCTCTCTCTCTCTTTCTCTCTCTCTCTCTCTGTCTCTCTCTGTCTCTCTCTCTCTCTCTCTCTCGACAGGGTTTCTCTGTGAAACAGTCCTGGCTGTCCTGGAACTTACTCTGTAGACCAGGCTGGCCTGTAACTCACAGAGATCGTCTTGCCTCTTCCTTCTGAGTGCTGGGATTAAAGGTTTGGGCCACCAGTGCCCAGCTACAAAATTTCTTTTTCTCTTTATTTTTAGTGCTAAGTAATTAATGTCATTAACTAAAAGTCAGTAAAACAAACTTTGTAGTAGATGAAGAAAGAAGAATAAAAGGAAAATAGATATATCTTGCTGATGGTAGCTGTCACATACAGCAAAACATTTTTCTTTCAATTAAAGGCTAAGTCTGTTTAGAAGACTAAAGTCTTCTAAGTCTTTTGTGATGTCTAAGGGCCTTGTGTAGTTCTTCTCATTTATATCTGATATCAGGAGGACCCTGGGAGGTGAAGAACATGGCCAAGATGGATTTGCCATTAGTGGAGTCCTGTACATTTCTGAAAAGTCTCTAAGAGCAAGGATTTGATTTAGTCTGCAAGTAATGCACCTGATGTATCTTGTATGATAGTTTTAGAAACAGCTTTTTATTCCTTCTATGAGAGAAGGCAGTATATAATATCTTTTATTTCAGTCGCGAAAAGTGGCTAGTAGTTCCATTGTGGATCTACCTTAGGGACAGCAGTATCTCCAATGCCGTAATATACTTATTGCCAGAGAGCGAGAATTAATCCTTTACTATACTGATGCAAATTTTTGTCAATATTCTGTTGCTTTAAGTCATACTCAAGACCATTCTGTGGAGAAAGACAGGTCATGAATGTCTTCAGGTTGTCAAGGTAAGGCTAGTAATTCAAATGTGTTTGTAATTTGTAGACTTTGGGTAAAGAAGGAGTCCAATTTTGTTTCATTTTAGAGAAAGAATTCAATGTGGACAATGATCTCTGTTATAGCTATTTATCAGAAAGGCCGTTAATTAACAGAATCGGTTGCTTGGAAGGGGCTTCCAGAGTGGGTATGTGTATTGAAGGAGCTTGCATCTTGTGGCTGAGGAGATGGAAAGTGGAGAAGAAATATAGAGGAGGCTGAAAAGGGTGATCAAGCATGGAATGGTAAGAATCCACTTGGTCAGCACTATCAAGAGTTGGAGTCAGATGCAGCCAAAGGGGAGGGAGGACACACTGAACAGAAATCAAGGATGTCTAAGTGATGGGTAAAATATAAGGAACTTTAGAACATCTGCCAAGACATAGAGATAAAGATCAAGTTTGAAGAGACTATTGTGAATGAGGGTCATTTCTAAACCTCCTGTTTGTCTAATGCATGTGAGGGCTAGGTCATGTTGTTATAGAGCACCAGGCATTTAGAGTGAACCTCTCTCTTTCTCTCTCCAATAAGACAGACTTGAGGTCATTTAGGAAACACCACAAAGGGAAGTCCTAGGGAGGTGTCAGTTGGTTGAGTGTTGCCCATAATCTGAACCTATAAGAAGGAAGAAGACAATTCTGAGGAAAGAAAGGCCAGATGAAAATAAGTAAAAGAGGGAACAACCAGAAGAAAGATGTGAGCCATAGCTGGTGAAAGCAGACCAAAGAGGGGTGTCTCCATTCTTTGGGATATCTACTGGAAGGGAGAGGGGGTGCAAGAGCCTTAACCACAGGAGATTTTGAAAAGTATAATCTGTAGAGTAATTGGGTAAGTAGGCAGACCTAATTTTTGCCAAGTGAAAAAGGTAAACACAAACTGTCTGCAACCAAGAGAAGCTTTCTCTTCACCCAAGAGAGACACCCCAGATTTTAACTTACTGTTGTCTTGATGAGCACCTGGCAGTGGCCATGGCCTCCAGTGATGTGGGTTGGTAATTTTAGGTCACCAAATATGGTAGGTAGAAACTGATGCCAGGGTCACAGGAAGCAAGTGCTTTTACCAGTATGGCAAAGGATTTGTTTGCCCTCTCTAGGCAGAGAAAACTAAGCACCAAGAACAGCACTAACACACTTTTAGTAAGGACTAGGGTTCATATGTAAATTGAGCTAGAAGGCAGAAAGTGTAGGATTTGTGTAAGGTTGGCTGCAGGCCTCAGGAAGTAATTTTACTGAGCTTTAGAAATGCTATCAAATAGAGAGTCACTATTTTTGTTTCAGACTGTGGTTGTTTGTGTTTCTTCCTTATTTATTTCATACAAGTTCTTAGTTAAGCAAACTCTGGGTAGGATTGTACTGAGTGGTCATGATCTTTTTCCATCCAGGTTGAGCTCCCAAAAACAGGCCAAGGACAAAAGGCAAGCCATTTTCATTTAGATATCATTTTGTTTGGGTCATTTAACTATTGGGCATCCAGTAAGAATTCAGCAAGTAGAATATTAATTGTCATTGATGTTGATATACTTTAACTATTTTTATTCTGTTTAGTGTACATGATATCTCATTTATCTAAAATAACATCTTTGGCTGGTTTTGTTGTTTCTACCTCAGGAGTATGCATAAACTCTGTTTGTATTTTGTCAAGACTAAAGTATGATGATTAGCTTAAAAATAGGTATTGAGCCAAATTAGAGTAATTTATATCAAATATATGACATTACACTCAGAGCAATTAAGATTGTATGTTGATTTATAAAAGATAATAAGCAGATGAACACTGCACTGGAAGCCCCAGAGGGCATCCATGTTGAGCATGAAGCATACGTAGTGGCCCCAACCATAAACACTTCAAACTGAGAATGAATTTGATTCTTCTATTTTAAAGATAAAATATCTCATAAAATATAAAAATACACAAAGCACCATTACATGCCTATGCCCTCCCATATCCTGACATATTTGTTCCAAATTTTGTGAATAAGCTGAAATTGAGATAACGTGATATCTTATATATTGTTTATTTGACTCCACACTTTGCTATGACCATGTTTTTAAAACAAAAACAGCATTTTCCAAAATGTTAGCATCAACTAAATTTTATATTTATCTCTGCATTATAACACAACATCTCTTTCAACAATACTATCTCATACATACATCATATTCCTATGCTCACAAAATGCTATTTATTAAACACAAGTTGAAAATCTTTAAAAACTATATAGGTAGATATTTTATCCCTAGATCCCTCTAAACTATAACAGTCAACAATATGAAAATGTTCATAATTAGAGGAATTCATTTTAATTATCTCTTAATTCTATGTTTTTAATGTTTAGCCCAGCTGGGGTTTTAACATAGAAATGAAAAGGGATTGGGCCCAGTCATGGTTTTTGTAGTATATTAGATTTGATTTCAGGGAATAATAAAAATGATAGATTTTGCTTCTTTCTTAAAAGTATCAAACTAATCCTAAAGTCAAGATGAATTAAAATGGAAAATCTTAATATTTAGGTAAGTCAGACATCAGTCTGTAGGTCATTACCTTAAAGTGTGGGCCATTACATTTGTGCAGAACCAACTTTCAAACACATCACCTCCTTTTCCAGAATCATTAGAACTCCTGTCGGTGTTTTATCGTGGCACAGCTAACTTTGGTTTTTGTCTGTTCACAAGTAACCTTCACTGTGAAAAGTTTACACTATCTTTCTGTAAGTGTTCATCAAAAGCAAAGAAAACAAAACTCAAAATGTCATATGACCTATCATTTAACCAAGCACAAAGCTCACGGGTATTCTAGAAATGATAACCAGATGGTTAAGATCACTAACTATATAAGACCATAAAAATGTCAGTATCATGAAAATGCCTGGCTAAGAAAATTAAACAATATGCAGCTTATGGTGAGTGTACAGATTTCCAGCTTGTACTACAAACTGTGCTAACAAAAACAAATGCCTGTGAAAGAAATATATTTCCAGAAGTAAAATGTTAGATTAATTAAATTAAGTATTTCTTACCTCTCGCTTTTCCCTTCTCTCATTCTTCCCCTCCTTTTTTCCTTCTTCATTTTATTCATTTTTTCATCCATTTGTTTCTCTTTTGTCTCATTGACCAATGTTTATTTGAACCATTAATAGTTGATAAGAAACAGCAAGAACTACCCATAGGCCCAAACACAGATGAAACAAGATGAACAACTTTTCTTTAAAATTTTCTGCAGTGGTCAAGAATAACTTACATGGCAAACATGAATATGATAGTTTAATTTCTTGGGGCACTTTACTTTCAGTACTAAATGAGATATGATCTTACAGTGTATGTAAGTTTTCAGTTGTCTATTTTTATTTACTATAGAAATATTTTGACAAAAGACCAAAATCAATACAAAGGCATTGCTCATTCAGTGGCTAGAACTCATCTGGTACATCCTCTTGGAAACCCCATTACATGGGTAGTAGTATTACCTTAATATCTGAAACATAAAATTGAGGAAGAAAAGCATGAACTAGGGACCTATCTTCATTGGTAGGATGCTTACCTATCACACACATAGTCCTAGGTTCCATCCCTGGCATCATATAAACTGTGTGGAGACAGGAGGATCAGATGTTCATCTTGGCCTACATGGAGCAGCTTGGGATACTCTGTCTCAACAAAAAAGGAAGAAAGAAATGGAAGGAGGAAGGAGGAGAAAAGGAGGGGAAAGAGAGAGAGAGGAAAGGAGAGAGAAAGAAAAAAAAGAAAAAAGGTGGAGAGGGCTAAAGATGAAATGGCAGAACTGGGACTTAGGACCACTTGCGTAATGCCAAAAGACCAAACATGAGCTATAAACACTCCAGATCTGTGTGTGGACAAAGTAATGCTCGCTTCTTTGGAGGCCTAAACTTTCTGTTTAGTCCTTTTCAGGGGAAGGATTAAAGTGTCATTGGCACCTATAAAATTGCAGTTCATGGGGTTAGTTTTAAAGCATCCAAGCTCTCTGCTAAAGTGGAACAGTGATTCCAGTATAAATAGAGTCAGGGCAGGAGATAAATCCAGCAATCCATTCCCATGGAATCTAAATTTCATGGAAAATATCTGTCTAAACATTTCAATTTAGAATAAAGAGTTCATAACATGGGAAATGGTAAAAGTGGAGATGAAGGCTTAAATTGAGGTGGGGATGGAGGACAATAGTTTTTCATTTTATTTTATTTACAAAGAACCAAGAATTTAGAAAATAAAACTTTTTCTCACACAGGGTCCTAGGAAAGCAATGAACAGCCAGCACATCCTGGAAAAGAGAAATCTGTTTTAACCTGGGCAATGTAACTATCTCTAACCCCATTCTACTCAGCCTGTTTCCTCATTTGTGGATATGGAATACTTACCAGCTATTGTTTGCCATGTAGAATGTGCTGATAGGGATTTGACAGATTACATGTGCTAACTTTCCACCAAGGATTCCTGGAGTGGGAACATGTCTTAGGAACGAGGAGAAGTACTGACTGTGATGCTGTGGGCAAGTGGTGTGGGAGGTCCTTCTGTCCATGTGCAGCTTTCATTGGTTAATGAATAAAGAAACTGCCCTGGCCTGTTGATAGGGCAGAACATGGGTAGGCGGAGAAGACAGAACTGAATTCTGGGAGGAAGAAAGCAGAGTCGGAGATGCCATGGATCTGACACCAGAGTAAGACATGCTGCCGAAACTTAGCCAGTAAGCCACTGCCATGTGGCGATACACAGATTAATAGAAACGGGTTAAATTAAGATGTAAGAATTAGCCAATAAGAAACTAGAGATAATGGGCCAAGCAGTGTGATTTAATTAATACAGTTTCTGTGTGGTTATTTTGGGGCTAAGCTAGCTGGGTGGCCGGAATGAACAAGAGGGCCCTCCTTGTTGGGCTGGGATGCCACACTTGGTTGGTTTATCTTGTACCCTGTGACATGGCCTATCTACTCAGAGAGTCAGGGAAACAAAAAGGCATACTGTTTTCAGTTTTACATTTTAAAAAAAAATCCGGAAAAAAATTTAAATAACCCTTTTCTTTGGCAGATAAAGTTTTTCCCTAATGTAGTAGGAGGCATATATACTAAAGGTTAAAGGAGCCTCCACGAAGTTGATAATAGTTAAATGTGGGAGAGTTGATAGAGAAAACCCCAAACTCACCATGTTACAGCAAAGGAAGCACTGGAGATTAAGAATGGGACTGAGCATCGAGTGTTGCAGTTGTACCAACTTCGTTCTTTGTCTGCAATACCTGTGAGGTCCTGTGTTCATTCAGGAGTCGATGAAGCCTAGGCACTTTGGTCTTTGACCATATTTCTCCTTGTTTCCAAATTGCAGTGTCACAAATCTTGTTACCTTACATTTTGCCTTGGTACTCCCACTTAGAAGCTACCTGTCAGTGTACATTTTCACTAACTCAGGAAGAAAGGAAAAGCCACACTGCTTTGTGTTTGCGCTCTGAGCTGCCTTAGAGTGTATGGATATTTTTCAAGGTGCTAAGGCTGAAAACTCCTAATACTTTATTTTGTTTGTTTGATGAGTACATAATGATTTTGCACCTTAGATTTTTTGAAATACTAGCAACAGGAGAACAGATGGACCTGCTCATTAGAAATGCCAGGAAAGATGGCAGGATGCTTAGCGATTCCCACATTTATCGATCCTATGGAAATGTTCACCAATGAGACCAGTGATCCTCAACCTTCCCAATGCTGTGAGCCTTTAATACAGTTCCTCATGTTGTAGTGATCCCTAAGCATAAAATTATTTTTGTTGCTGCCTTATAACTATATTTTTGCTGCTGTTATTAATTGTAATGTAAATAGCTGTGTTTTCCAATGGTCTTAGGTAACTCCTGTGTAAGGGTCATTCAACCCCAAGGGGTCATGGCCCACAGATTAAGAACCACTGACCTCAATGCACCACAGCACACAGAATTTAAGAGAATAACCACAAACCTCAGATGAAACTTCAACAAAGAATTCAAAAAGTTTGAAGAAGACACAAAGAAATTTAAAGAGAATTAATTAAAAAAATATGTTAATGATGCCTAAGAACATGAACATAAGACTAATGGAAATGACAATGACAATCCAGCATTTTAACATGGAATTCAATTAAAAAAAAAACTGGAAGTGTTGAACAGGACTCAAGTGAAAATGAAGGCAGAACTAAAAAAAAAAAATACAACTAGAAAACTCAAGGGAAAGCCTTACAAGTAGAATAAATCAAGCAGAATATAGACTATCAAACTCCAAGGTAAAGTAGAGTATAGAGATGAAATAAGCAAAGAATGTAGAAACATTTTAAAGCACAAGAAAGGAACATAGAGGAAATGTGGGTGTAGAAATAGACTAGGGAGAAGAATCCCAGGTCCATGGCATGGACCAGGTCTTCCACAATATCATAGAGGAATTTCCTTCAAACTAAGAAAAGACATAACCATACAGATACAAAAAGTACACAGAATACCAAATAGACAAGACCAGGAATAGAAAGAAATTCCACACAGCATACAATAGTTAAAACACTTACGTATAGAGAACAAAGGAAGTATAAAGCTACGAGAGAGCACACACAAACCACATACAAAGGAAAACTCATAAGAATAGCAGCTGGTTCCTCAATGGAAGCTTGGTTTTCTAATGGAAGCTGTCTGATAGATCATTGGCAGAGAAACAGCAGGATTAAATGACATCATACATCAAATGGATATAAATTCAGCAGTTTCAATATGCAAAACAACTCTTTCTGCATATTGCAGGTTCCATGAAGATCCGTTAATACCATATGTAGAATATAAATCTGACTTTTAGACAAAGTCATACAGACTTTGAGGCCTTTTACTTAAATTTTCTGATTTGTAAAATTAAATTGTAAAATTAAAATTTCTGCTTTTCCTGATTTATTTGCACCAGTATAGAATGTGGGCTCCAGATATTGGTGTTTCCCATACAATATGAGAATAGATTCAGTTAGTTTTCTCTATAAATTGAATTCTCTTGCTTTTGGGATATTTGTTGTTGATTTGTATTTTGTTTGGATTATGCTTAGAAAAAAATATTGTTTCTAGAAATGTCCTGTCTACAATCCCTTTTTAGGTGACCTTATTTACTACAATTGAAATGCTTAATGTTGGGGTGATGGAGGAAGGTCATTGGCTAATAAAGAAACTGGCTTGGCCCATTTTATTGGTTAGAACATAGGTAAGTGGAGTAAACAGAAGAGAATGCTGGGAGGAAGAGGAAGTAAGGTCAGAAGTAATGCAGCTCCTCTTAGAGCCAGACGCCTCAGACAGAGAGGCATGCTCCACCCTCCCTGGCAGATGCACGCAATGAAGCTCCTCCGACCCAGGATGGACGTAGGATAGAATCTTCCCGGTAAGCGCACCTTGGGGTGCTTACACAGATGATTAGAAATGGGCTAAATTAATATGTGAGAATTAGCGTAGAAGAGGCTAGATAGAAATGGGTCAAGCAGTGTTTAAATGAATACAGTTTGTGTGTTGTTATTTTGGGCATGAGCTAGCAGGCGGCCGGGGTGCTGGGGACGCAGCCCCACCGCCGCTCTTATTTCAACATTGGGGAATATGATTTTAATGTGTGTGACTTTTGTTCATGCTGTATTTGTTTACCTCCGCAAAACTGTGATTCTTTCTCTATCTAAAACACCTGATAGTCATAATAAAGAGCTGAGGCAGGAGGAAGGATGGGTGGGGCTGGTGAGCAGAGGATATAAATAGAAGGAGAAATGAGAAAGAGGAGCAGCAAGAGAACAAGGAGAGGAGGACCTCAGGGGCCAGCCACCTAATCACTTAGACAGCCATGGAATAAGAAGGAAATCAAGATATACAGAAGGAAGAAAAGGAAAAATGATCTATTTTAATAAGCTTTTCTAAGGCCCATTTCTTGGTACTCAGATCAACCAACCTTTTAAGAAATAAACCAAGAATTGTCAAACCAACAATGCAACCTTCCTAATGCTATGACACTTTAATAGAGTTCTTCATGTTGTGGTGACTCCAGACCATAAAATTACTTCATTGTTACATCTTAACTGTAATTTTGTTACTGTTATTAATCATAATGTAAATATCCAATATTTAGAATATCTGATATGTGACCCCCCCCAAAAAAGGTTTGCTACCTGCAGGCTGAGAACTGACTTAGGGTATATCATTAATTCATTTATTTGAAATCCTGTACTTTTTTTTTTGTAAGGCATTTAGTGCTATAAATGTTCCTCTTAGGACAGCCTTCATTACATTGCACAGATTATAATATTCTTTGTCTTCATTTATATAATATTGTTCTTTTTTTTTTCAGTTTTTCCTGGGCTTAATCTGACCCGCAGTCATTCAATAGTGTGTTATTCTCCATGAGTTTAGGCATTCTGTAGTTCCTATGGCTGTTGACATCTAGCTTTATTTCAGTGTGGTCAGATGAAGTGTAAGTAGAGACTTGCTTTGTGTCCTAAAATATGATAATTTATTTTTTTGTCCAAATAACCTGTCAGTTGTGAAAGTGGAATATTGAAGTTGCCCACTATCATTTACTTTCACTATGTTGAAAATAATCTGTTCTTTTACACCTGTTAATATTTGTTTTATGAAATTAGGAATCCCTGTAATTCATATTTTTAGAATCGGGAAAAGTGAGCACTGCTTTGTCAAATGAGAAGTTGATTCCTAATCATGGTATTCAAGGATCTTCTTAGTACGAAGCCAATTAATTTTAAGCTTTAAATTTTCAAACAGAGTTTCCATTTTATATTTTCTGTAGCCAACTTCCTGTTCATCTACCAGTCTGTTTGCAATGGGCGCCCCTGTCTCTGGTGTATTCTGCACCAGGGTGACTCTGTCTCCAGTCTTTTCAAGATGAAACACTGCTTGCAGCCTCCGCCCCAGTTGATTTTCGTACTTAACATTCTGTTTCATGCCTCATGGTTTCACAATGGCAGGACTGAATCAACTTCCATTTTCACAGGAAAAGGAAACTAATAAATTATTTTGCGTGAAAGGCTTGTTATGGGGTCATTGACTTGTTTCCCTCCTTTTCCTAACATGTCGTTTCCTGGAAGTAAACAGGGCGAGTGAAATTGAAGCTTTCACTTCATTCTTCTTCTCCCCAGACAGCGTAACTCTGGTTCATTTGCAGTGCTACATCATATTTTTATACAGCTCCTCATATTTGTATATGTGCACTTACACCCATTGTTATTATTTTAAATGCCTTTAAGCATCAAAAACAAAATACTCTGTGGTTTAACTTTTGACTGAGTAATGACTTACCAGATTTATTAAATCCACACACGTACATCCAATGGGCACCCTTGTCTCTGACATCTAGCTTCATTTCATTGTGGTCAAATGAAGTATAAGATATTATTTCTAAGTTGAGACTTGCTTTGAGTCCTAAAATATGATAATTTTTAGATTTTTTTAGATAAAATTCTCTGACCTGCAGAGAAGAACGTGTATTCAGTGTTTGAGCGTCATGTTCTGTGGAGGTCTATTTGATTTATGATATTTATCTCCAATGTTCAGTTTCTTAATTCACTCCTGTCTTTTCGTTTGTTTAGTTATTTCCTGTCTCACTTTTATTCTTAATTTCTTGAGACCCGGTGTGTTAGCCAGAGTTCTTTAGAGGAACATAACTCACAGACTTATATATGCTACTTATTCTAATGGCTTACAGGCAGCCGTGCCCCAAGAGTGCTAGGACACATGATTAAGCATGCTTCTAAATCTGTAATATTTAAATTTTTTTCTTATACCACGGGAATTTCCAAAACTTAGGGTTGGAGGAAGCTAACTGTAAATGGTTGCGAAATCTTCCACAATGATGCCTTATCTGGCCTGCCTCCTGAAGCTGCATGCATGGCCAATCTAGCGTAGTCTACAGTGATTACACACCTGTCCTCCACGCCTCTCTAGGATAAGCCAGGAAAGCAGTTATGAGAGCATTAACCCTTGTTTTCTTTGAACCAGGTCTTTTGAGGTGGATACCAGGAAGGAAATGGGTTCAAAGTTGATACTCCCAGCTGAGCAATAAGAATCTGCTTAGACAATTTGTGGAGGATAACCCAAGATCCAATTTTCCAGTAAATTATATTAAGATATATTTTTATCTAATAACAATATATTAAAAACAATGCTAGAGTGCCGGGCGGTGGTGGTACACACCTTTAATTCCAGCACTTGGGAGACAGAGGCAGGCGGATCTCTGTGAGTTTGAGGCCAGCATGGTCTACAGAGCTAGTTCCATGACAAGCTCCAACGCTATAGAGAAACCCTGTCTCAAAAAACAAAACAAAACAAACAAACAAAAAAACCAAAAGAACAGTCTAGGAAGGGTTACTATTTTGAATGTGTTCAAGTTTACGTAAATTCAGTAACAATATTGGAAAGGAAAATAGCTGACTAACTCATAACCATTATTATAGAAACAATAACTATTTTAACATTGATTGAAAACTTGCTCTGTGCCCAATGCAAAGAATTTTATGTAAGCCATCTTACTAATTGGAAAGCTATCAGATAAACACAGTGAGCTTTACTTACACAACAAGAGGCACAGGGTCCTTCGTTACAGTTTCTTAAGGAGTAGAGACCAAGCCGTGACCTGCTATATCCTACTTCTCATTCTGAATCAGAATGGACACTGCAAATTACGAGAACAGAATCAGCAGATTAAAAAACAAAAACCCAAGAGAAGTTGGCTGCCTTCCCCAAACTAAATGATTAGTGACGGTGAGGTCAAGTTCAGACATATCTAAGGCACACGTGTTTATGGTTCGTCATAACTGCTGCTGCTGTGAGCAAGAAGGATTCCCTCTCCTCAAACGTGAGGGCTGCTTCCTCTAACACAGACACTAGACTTGGTGTGTCGTATCTGGCCTTGTGGGCAGAAAAAAAAGCTAGACATTGGGCTTCCTTGATTCTGTTGGAGAAAGCATGACCTTTCTCACTCTCTCTCTGTCTTCTGTCTCACGGTTTCTCTATTTCTCTCTACCCACCTCCATAAGTTACTGAGTACCCTCCCCTTTTTTTCCAGCCAAGAAGAAAAGGTTTGCGTTTCCATGTAGGCTATGTAGACAACCTGATTTTCAGCTGACTTGGGTCTCCATGTGGCTCTTCTCTTGGGCTCACTAAACACACTTGCAGCCATCCTCTCTTCTTTAGAAAGGCGTCTGTGCCCCCTGTTGCAGCAACACACAGCTGGTTTTCAGAAAGAGCTGGACTAAATCCTGCAATTGTGGGTCCTGAGCGTTTAGCTGCAATTTGAGACAGTGTCAGCAAAACCTGAAACTGGCCTCCACACAGGAGATAACGTACCCTTCACTTGTCTGGCAGATAGTTTTAGTTTTCTGTCCAACTTTTTGAAAGATGGAATTTTGAAACTATTTTCTTAAGCTCTCAGCATTCTTATTTTAATCTTCCTTGCCCAGGGAACCCGAGATTTTCTCATCGCCTGGATTAGCACAAGCGGGAGTGATTCTTGAAGGTGTTAGGGGTTTTCTCAAAAAGCAATGAGACTTGAAGTACCAGACAATGACTTCTGGATTGAAGCCAAGTCTAAAGTGGCTCTTGATTTTTTTTTTTCCAGCACCTACGAATTTTGACCCGGAAAGTGTTTTTTTTTTTTTTTTTTCTTTCGTATCCTATTCCTTTCAAGTAGTGTACTGAAGCTACAGAAATAAATCAGAAAATTTCCAAACCTGATGAGATCACTTTAAGAATTAAAAGGACAGGTGGTGGAGTACACCTTTAATCCTAGGACTTGGGAAGCAGAGGCAGGTGGATTTTTATAAGTTCGAGGCGAGCCTGGTCTACAGAGCAAGTTCCCGGGAAAGCCGAGGCTATACAAGGATATGGATGGTTTCTGTATTGGGGGAGGGATGGGAAGTGGGAATGGGCTTTTTTTTTTCTTCTTCTTCTTCCTCGCCTTAATCTCTGGAATTGAGAACTCCCAACAAGGAAAGACCTCAAGGACTTTGGGAACTGGAAGGAAGCCTCAGTTACCTGGCGCTGAGCAGTCCCTAGCGGTCGGTCGTTCACCGTTCCACTCTCCAAGAGAAAGGCGGGGGAAGGGTCAGAGGAGAATGTTTGGAAGCAGTGGTTGGAGATAAGGAGGTGGGGTATTCCTGGAGTTAGGGGAAATGGGGGAACAATAGGTAGGAGAACAAGAGAAGAGAGAGGACACCGGACAGAAGAACCTAGGGATAAGGTAGCAGAGATGGGGCTCAGGAAACAGAAAGGTAAGGGGGCGGGGACACCTTGCAGCGGGTCACGGGGCGGGGACGCCAGGTGTAGGAGGCCCGGCGTCTGCGTGGGAGGAGCGAGCTGGAGCCGGGAGTGATTCACCTTTCCCGGCCCTCCTGGCTCGCCCCAACTCCGGATCTGGGCGGAGGGACCCTGGGGCGTGTTTCCCCACCCCTTGCGGACTTCGGAACCGACTCGGACAGACTGGCGCCGGAACAGGAGTGGTCTCTACTGGACGACAGCTTGGTGGGTTCGGGTCCTGCAAGAATGCGGGCCCTGTCGGCCGTGGACGCACTTGCCAGAATGCGACCCCCTCTCCGGGACCCCAGGGCTGCAGAGGACACTCATCCGGCGCTGCCAGCGCGCAAGAGCGCGGTGGAGAGACTGGCGGCCGACCGCGCCAAGTACGTTCGGAGCACGCCGGGATCCAGCCAGGGTTCTGTCTCCGAGGGCAGGGTCCCTGAGACCCCAGGGGTGCAGCACCGCAACCCAGTTCCTTCGGCTGTTACTCCAGTTCCCGTAGCCCGCAGGGTTATCCCTCGGAAGCCGCTGAGACCTGATTCGTTGGTCATCTACCGACAGAAATGCGAATTCGTCCGAGGGCCAGGAGCAGACGGTTCCAGAGTCGGGACGGTGAAGAAGTTTTCCCAGGGGTCTCCCAAGGACAAAATACCAGTGGCCCCTGAGACGACCGTGGTGTCAGGTGAGGGCAAGACGAAGGAAACAGAGGCCACTTGGACCAAGTCCGATCAGGCGGTTGCCACTAGCCCAGCCTCTCCGTTATCACCTCCCACCCCTGTAGTGGCCACGGAGTCCCCAGGTGTGCCTTTGAAGGTGGCTTCAGAGGTTCCAGTTGCACCCTCCGCAGGGGAGCTACGGGTGTCGCGTCGCAGAGGATTGCAGCGCTCTCAGTCAGATCTCAGCTCCCGCTACTCGATAGCCAGGGCCGAACCCGACAACTTCTTCCTTTATTGCGGCCTGGAACCTGAAGTGGTGGAGGCTCTTGGGAGAGAGAACTTCTCTGCTGGGTCCGACTGTGTTACATTCAAAGTGCGGAGCGTGAGCATGGCTACTTCTGATAGTAGCTTCTCCAGGCACAGCGAGGACGGGCTGCAAGAAGAGGAGCTCATGGAGCAGATGCCCAGCACCACCTCTGTAGTAGAAAGGAACGCCCGTATCATAAAGTGGCTGTTTACCTGCAAGAAGGCCAAAGAAACCCCCAGCCAGAGGTTGCAGGGACCTGCCTGATTGACGTTTGATCCAGGTTAGAGGGTGGGGGGTGTGTTTATATGTGTTAACTAAACTGGGTGCTGGCCAATCACAGCTCCTGGTTAGAAAACAGAGCCTACAGTGTGAGGGCTTGCAGTTGCCCTCCTGGTGTTGAATTTGAATACCTGGAAAGGTCATTCCGTTAACGCTCTCCCTGCTGGTTTATTGCAGTGTAGCTGGTAGAAGGCAGAAGTACTAAATGGTCCAACCGGCAGTCTCACGCTCCCATTAACTCCTGTTTTGAAAGAAAACTCTGAGGCTTAGGCCGTTTTGCACCCGGCCAAACTCCTGGTGGGCCTTTCTGGTGTCTACCTGGCATTCAAAGCTCCCCTTCAGCCCTGATATCTTACTTCCAGCAAGACGCTGGGGATCCCCCACCCCCATCCTAGGCTATGAGGTTTTGAGATCTTGGTACTCCTTTAGCAAGAAAAATATGTTTTGTTTTGGTTTTTGTTGTGGTGGTTTTTGTTTGTTTGCTTGCTTGTTTTGCCAGAGATGATAATACAGAGTGTAAGCACCTCCTGGTCTAGGAAGTAACCACACACTTCTCTGTCCTCGGCCTGTGCAAAGATGCTAAGGTTGCACACCTCCTTTCTCTTTTGTTTCGAATATACCTTGGGAGCAGGAAGGAAAAGACACCTTTAAAGGAGTATTGTTGCGAACAAGGCATTTAAATATTTCAGCAGGTTTTTTTTTCATTCTGCCTTTGAGAGCAAGTTACTGTGAAAATTTTTAAAAATCACATTTTCTGTCCCTGAGATAAATACTAACTGAAGACACCTTATTAGAAAATGAAATTCCATGGGGGATTAGATGCTTATATTCAGCCAACCTATGTTTATGAATGAGCTATTGAGTGGTCTTTATACAGATAGAAAAATAGTAAGGCAACAGGAATTATTTTTTCTTGCTTTCAGAAGACTCAACCTTAACTGTTTCATTATAATTTATTGAAGATTTGCATATTGCACTAGTTCAAGTTCCCAAGGAAGGTATAGAAATAATAACAATAAAATAATAGAAAAAGTTGCATCCGTTTGTATTTTCACGAAATTGTCTTTGAATCTGAGCCGTGTGGTTGATGGCAAGGGTACCATGGTGCAGCTCTGAACACTGAGACATAGAGGGGGTAGTGGATGAGTAGGTATGGAGAGAGAAGAAACAGCGAAGGGCTCAGCCCACCTCACAGGCACACATGCTAGGGCTGACTTAGTCATCTATAAAAGGAAAGGAGACAGAAAGGTTGTTCTGCTTTGGTGTTTTCTTTTCTGTGTAGCCAATAATCTACATTTGTTGGTGGTGTTGTTCTGAGAGTGGTGCACAGGGGAGAAAAAATTGCCTATTTGAATGAGACATAAGAAAACATAGATTGCCCTAAGATAAACTTAGGGTGTAAAAAATGTTGGGGTAACAAGATGCCGTACCGATAAGCTAAAGTAAAACCCAGAGAATACTCACCCCTCTTTTCTCAAGACTTCCGGATGGTTTTGGCATCATCACATGAAATTTGCTCCATTACCTTAATCTACTAAAAGATTAGCACAAAGCAGCCTGTGGTATATAAGCACTGCAGAGATATCTGGAACCTTGGGACGGTGAAGTGACATTGCTGGGCACTCTCTAGCTCCTCGAGCTGGTGTTTGAGCCCACAGCTCCATTCACCTACTCTGATCCAGGTGGCTAACCCCAAAGCTGAGAGTAAAGTGTGCGTCTGTGGTTCTAGTTTTTCTTCTAGCTTACGTTTGTGTTGAAATAGGATTGCAGGGAAATTACAGAGTATCTGAGATGATCAAAGGTGGGATTTAGGAGTGAAAGACTGAATGCCATTTACGACAGTGGTTCTCAACCCAAGGGTTGTAGACCCCCTTTGGAGCTCTAACAACCCTTGCACAGGTGTCGACAAAGACCATCGGAAAACACAGATATTTATATTACTATTCATAACAGAAAAATTAGAGTTCTGAAGTAGCAAGGAAAATACTTTTGTGGTTGGGGGTCACCACACCTGAAGAACTGCATTAAAGGGTTGAAGCAATAGGAAGGTCGAGAACCACTTATGTTAATGAGTATTTTGTTCACTTAGTAGACAGAGACCTATAATTTATAATAAAATATCCTTCTTGGAATTAAAGCATAAGTTTATAGGTTTCTTACCCAGTGGAATAAAAATGCTTGCTGGTCAAAATAGAAAATAGTGTAACTGCATACAAATCATAGAATTTTCACACCACCCTGTAGTGTTCTATCAGACAGCCTACCTTGTTTTTGGTTTTGTTGCCCAGCCCTAGGCCAGTATTCCTAGGTGGAAGGTTTTGTCAGTATTCCACTGCATGAGCTATTGAAAGAAAAGAGAAATCTCAAAATTCCAGGAAAAGGCTTGTAGAGAGAGATAGTTTTCTATCAAAGAACCCAGATCAAAGCTCTCTTTCACATACCTAAAATTTTTTTTTTCAAAATTTAAAACACAAGAAAGATGTATTGAAATAATAGAACTATTATAAAACCAAAGAAAGGAGAGGCCATGTTCTCTTGTACATTTTATAGCAGATGAGATGTGACTCATGGTTTTTTTCTGTTTTCTTCACAGGAAGCAAACTTTTCCATGATGAAGGGACCCTTAGATTGAATGGACTCCTGAGCCATGTGTTTGGTTCTGTTGACCAGGCTTGTATATTAGCCATGGTGAAGTGCCGTGGTGAAGATGGGAGGGAAGATATTAGTAGCTGTGAGAGGCAGCCTCCTTGTAAGAGTACATCTCAAAAGGCAGCTGAAGAAAGGATAGCTGTTGGAGAATATTTTCAGGACTTTTTTTTTTTTGTCTGACGTACTGACAGTTTCTGCAATGTGTTTTGATAATATGTAAATATATGCTTTCAAAGAAAAGAAGAAAGTATGAAATCAAGCATGGATGCGGTAGTATACTCCTTTCAACTAATTTATGCTACTTAAAGTTATGTAAGCACAAAGAGGCATCAGTGTGGCTGACACAATCACTTGGCACTTACATTGGTTTCCTATACTATACAACCGACAGTCTTTTGTAATGATTTGAAGAGGACATTTAAAATCACTTTAAGGCTTCGTGGTTCATTTTGTTAATGCCACTTTCTTCTTGGCCATAAATATATAAAAACACCCATTGGGAGATTCATAAGACTAGAGAGCATGCAAAAAAAAAGTGGGGGTCCTCTTTGCACTTGTTCAACGTATGTGTAATTAGGGAGGTCCATAAGAGCCTGGAATATAAGATAACAAGTATTTACTTATTTGGGGAAAAAAAACTCACAATAAAGATAGAGAGCCACAGTCCTCTGTGGACACTGGAAGCTATGAGCCGAACTCTGACCACCAACCAAGAGAAAGCAAGCACGTTTCTTGTCTGTGTTTATGGTACCTCAGACCATACCCTAATGGGCCAATACCCAAGAGGCTATTGGCTGAATTAATTCCCACAACACCTCCTCCTTTTGTCTAAATAAGAGAGTTCTAAACCCAATACAAAACTATATAAAATAAGAACAAATATCAAGTATTGTCCAGGAAAAAGAAAAGGCAAAAATATATACACAAAAATAGAACTACAACCCACATGAACAGCCTCAAGCAAGAAACACAAGCTACATGTTCAGTCTAAGGTAATGAGCAAATGACAGAGATTATTTCAATAGCTGCCTTATCCTGAGAAGTCTAAATCTTGTACTAAAATGTCTTAGCCAAGTTATGAAAGGAAAGTAGCTATGACTGTTTAGTCTTCAACTCCATCAAAGACCTGAGAAGGAAAATAGTATACCTGAGTAAGCAATGGTGTAAGCAAACAACTTCCAAAAGGTGTGAGAAATGACAGAAACAGCTGGCTACCTGGACAGTCATCCACAGTCTCATTTGTAATTTTGGGGCAACCAAATTTGGCTAAGACCTAGAGCATCTGACAAACCATTTTCAGAGGCAGGAAAATTCAAAAGACTGTCCTATCCTGTCTTCACAAGGTTCAGCAGTCATTTTTGCTTGTATCTTGTTTCTCAGGTTTGGACAGCGTGCATTTTGTCAGTAGTAAAGGCAAGGGAAATTCTTTGCCCCAATACTAGTTTTGCCAAGAAGAAAACAAGCTCTAAGTGGAGTATCTTCAGTGTTCAACATTCTCTCAAGAGTAGATCAGTGCTGCCAGGAGCAATCGTGTCTTGTGTCAGCAGAATCCTGAGTTATTTAGATGTCATATTCTATAGTTCTTTGAGGAATTTGAAGATTACTCATCCATGTGGAATACAATCTCTGTGCATTTAGAGAATCTGATTAGTCTAACTCTAAGTATGGCAAGTATGGGTGACTATTGACTTATAATTCTTGAAACTGTATAGCTTAAAGACTAAGGTTTCACATTATAAAATAGTCTTTAAACAGATATGCAGTAAATGAGGACAATGACCCCAAAATGTAAACAATCTATGTAAGTATCTTGATCAGAGATAGAAATGTATAGTGCAATATGAAAAATATACCCTAAAATTGCATCAATATCCAAAATGTCTTAAGCAGAGGTAGAAACATGCATGCATACAATATGACAGAATAACTTTGCATAAGTGCACAAATATTGTAAACAGAAATAGGAGCATATCCAATATAATAAATATAATTTTAATTTGTATTAATATTCAAATTATCTTAGACAAGGGTACAAAGATTATTTTACAGTTCAGTTTCTTGTGATTTGGCCAGTACCTAAGGAGGCCTGTTAGTTCTTTCACAATGTTCCCAGTAGAGTGTACTACATAGCACCCTCATCCTTACTCTAACAGGGATACTTACTCTAACTGGTTCACACATAAGGAGCACTTCCCTGGCCTGGGGTCTGGTTCCACTTCACATACCATAAAATTAATTTTGGCATCCATTCATTGTTTGCAGAGGATGTGTTTGGAAGCAAGGGCTGCTCCTGGGGTTTGTGAGGTTCTAGGTTCTGAGTATGTGTAAAAAGTTACTGAGCCCCGGGTTATGAACTTGTGTGTAATGTTCACAATAAAAGAATTTTAGATTCAGAATGTTCTGAGAGAAACTATGTGTGAACAACAACTTCCCAAAAATTGTCAGTCAATTCTTTGAAAGTTTACTGTATTTTTTTCAAAATGTATTCCTTAATTTTTAAAGTAAGATATGAGAAAAGATTGTGGATGGAATTTCTAAATGGTAATATTTTATGTCATTCCATTTTGAAATGTCTGTACTTTAGTTTAAAATGTATTATGTGTAACTGTTTTAAGAGTATCTTTTTAGTCACAAAAATATTTAGTTTTGCATTTTCTAGTCCTCAGGTGGCTTTCTTTTATTTCACATGGCTTCCCTTTCCCCAGCTCATTTTTACATTATTTTCTCTTTTGCCATCTTTCCATGCACACTGTTTATTTGAGCATTTATCTTTTGTTTGCAAGTGGAGCTCTGTGAGACTTGTTTCAAATATGTCACAAATGATTATTCTTGGGGTTTTGCCTCTGGAGCCGGCTTGGGAAGTGTGACCTGTGCCACCCCACCCGAGCTGCTGTTCTGCATATCACTGTGTCACACTTCGTTTCAAGAGGTGTCACAGTGACAGCAGTTTGTAAAAGATCTTTCAGTATGTGCAATTCTTTATTTTCAGGTGTCCCATTAGTTTTATTTGTAAATGTCTTAAGAGAAAGAGTTTGGGGTGGAGACGATTTAGCAGTTAAGAGGGCATGAAATTTATACGTTTGTCACCTGTGTGTTAAGTTAATGTTACAAAGAATGGCGTATAAATAATGTAATTAGATATGTTGGAAAGAAGATAGTAATGACAGCCATTCAATGGTAACCTTTTGAACTGCTACATGTGAATAGAGTAACAGTGTCCAGATTAAAAGATAGTGATATGCCAGGGGTTTTCCTCATTCTCTATGAAAATATTTATATCTACATCTCTCTGGCAGTAGAAGAAAAGGTGACTTCGCTGTTCCGTGCTTGTTCCAAGAGTTTATTGCAATGCTGCCATTGCTACTGCCTTGACCTTGGCATATGACTGCCAACAGGTGGGGCAGTCCTGAAGTGAGGTTGTGGTACTGTGATCTTCTCCTCGCCAAAGGAAAGCCTTTGCAGACTTGGTCAAAGGAGATGCATTGTGTTTGAAGTCTGCAGCTCTCCTACCTATGTTTATATTTACTATATGGCTGCATTAAAACTATTTTAGAGTATTTAGCTCTTTGGTTTTCCTTAAATATACCATGAATCATATGCTTTAAAATAGTTCTTTTCATGTTTTAGTACTAGCATCCATCACTGAAAAAATGAACTTCAAAATAAAATGAAAACACTGTATCTTTATCATTCATTCATTCATTCATTCATTCATTCAGGGAAGGCTACTGTGAATTTTTTAAGTTGGTTCCCTATCTGTCCAGCACAGCTGGGTCTGTGTGGACCTGAAGGTAAGGTAGGTGAGGAAGTCTGGTCTCTTGTGGCAGTAACCAAGCCAGGCCAGTTTCACTTTCACACTTGCTATGACTTATGCCTACATGGAACAGTATCCAAGGGATCCAGTGTCTTCTTCCCAGCCTCCGTACATTCATGCGCATATGTGATGCATATGAATTCACTCAACCCAACACAGGTATACACATTTTAAAAATTCTTAAAAAAATAGAATTATTTTTTCTTAGCAATTGGAAGTCTGAACTACAATAGCAGAATGGCCTGGTTCTTCTATAGACCTGTTGCTCAATTTGAACTTACTTAGGACTTTTTCCAGAAAAGGACATTGAAGCTTTTTTAATTTCATATACCCACTGTCCACTTATCTGATATAAAAACGACAGTGCGATTTATTAAAAGTTGCTTTCCCAGTGTGTCACTGATGGCAATGACAGAATTCGTTCACCTGCATATTTCAAGGAATCCGGTGCTAAAGTTGGTACTGAAATTCACCTTGTTCCCTAACTCCTCCAACCCCCCATTCCAGTATGAAACAAGATAACAAGGAAAGAGAGATGATGGACAAATGAATGTATTGACATAGAGAAATGGAAATGAAGGAAGAGAACGTGTAAAGAAAGAAACAAAGCAGGTAAGAATCGTGATGCTAGACCTATGAAATTTATGGTTTCATTCATTTCATTCATGGTTTCTATTTGATGTAGTATTCCTGAGCTACAAATGGATCTGAAAGTCCAAATCACATAAAGAGAATCAAATAAAAGGCAAGGGAAGCATACCTTTTTAAGTGGCAGATAATTCTCTACACTGTTATCAATTGTTCAGCTTTGAAGCTTACACTGAAGAGAAAAAGTACTCACAAATGATGCTCAGGAAACCTACATCTAGTTGGTTGTTGTTCAGGGACTATATACTGTAGCACGAATAATAAAAGCTTAGAGACAGATATTAGGGTTCAACCTGAAGATCAGAAAAGCAAAGACGCTAAGCTACTAGAGAGCTCTTTCCTCTATGAACTCTTCAGACTGACAGAGAGAGTTCCTGTCTCATCCTGCCTTATATTCCTCTCTAGTGCTGGGATTAAAAGCGTGGCCCACCAGTGCCTGGACTCTATGGCTAACTAGTGTGGCTGGCTGGGATTAAAGGTGTGTGGCAACACTAGCTGACCTATACGGCTAGTGTGGCTGTTTTGTGTTCTGATCTTCAGGCAAGCGTTAGTTATTAAAATACAATTGAAATGCCCCTGCATTTCTCCTGTTTGTGTAAAATAAAAAAGAAGGATATAACTAATATAAGAAAACTACATACAGTAAGTACAATAACTATAATATATACAGGTAATAAATATATCAACAATGTCTAGTCCATTTGCATTTGACAAATTCAGAAAAAATACTAAATATTTATCCTATCTTAGTGAGTCCAAAGTTTGTACCCAAATTACTTTTTATAATAACTTGCTTTCTGTGCCTGGTAAACAAGGATTTCGATTGTAGTTTAATAAATAAAGCTTGCTTGGGTATCAGGAAAGAAACACAGCAGTCTGAGAACAGGGTTCAGGGAAAGCCTACAACCCATGGTGGAGAGAGAGAGAGAGAGAGAGAGAGAGAGAGAGAGAGAGAGAGAGAGAGAGAGAGAGAGAGAGNGAGAGAGAGAGAGAGAGAGAGAGAGAGAGAGAGAGAGAGAGAGAGAGAGAGAGAGAGAGAGAAAGCTGTCTGAAAACGCACAGGGGATTGTTCAGAAAAAGCATGTGAGGTGGGGGGGGGGGGACTGCCTGAATGCAGAACCAGCCAGTCGAGTGTGCATGAGTCCTGTAGCATTTAGAACACGGGTGCTTCTGGAGTTTGGTTGGCAGCTGGAGACTGCTTCAGGAAGTCTACAACACGAAAATCCCAAACTCACACAGAGTCTTGGGGAAAAAAGAAAAGAAAGATTAGTTGAGTGTGGCTGGAGCCCTATGTGAAGCTCTGGCCTGTGCTGGTGGCTAAAAAGCCTTGGGCAAATCCCTTTTTCATGAATTTGTACCCCAAACATTGGGTACCAATTGTAGCACGAATAATAAAAACCCAGAGACAGATACTGGGGTTCAACCTGAAGATCAGAAAAGCAAAGCAGCCAAGCCACTAGAGAGCTCTTACCTCTATGAAATCTTTAGACTGAAAGAGAGAGTTCATGTCTCATCCCACTTTATATTCCCCTCTAGTGCTGGGGTTAAAAGCGCACCCCACCACCATCCGGCCTCTATAGCTAACTAGTGTGGTTTCTGGGATTAAAGGTGTGTGCCACCACTGCCTGGCCTGTATGGCCGGCTAGTGTGACTGTTTTACATTCTGATCTTCAGGCAAACTTTATTTATTAAAATACAAATAAAATATCACTACAATATACTTCCTTTTTTATAAAAAAATTAAGACTACACCTTTTCAACTTAGACAAAAAATAAAGGGGTTAGTATCACAAACTGTATAGTGCTTCTCCCGGTATAGTTTGAGGACTAATCCTCAGATACACTCCACTATACGCAGCAGGCTTATCTATATATAGGCTGTTTCCAGTCAGGACAGTATGTTAGCACTTGGATACCCTGTCTTCAACCTGCTTAGCAAGTTAGGATTGCAGTGTCTACATTGGGTTCCCAAAATGCTCCCATGTGGGCCCCCTTACAGGTGTTCGTTAGGTACCAAACCAAAATATCAGTAGGCTTTTGTAGAAGTGATCAGGGACCCATTCACATAATAATGTCTATTCAAGAGTAAAATCCGAGTTTGGCCCTCACGTCACCAAGGTGGAGAATGGGCCTCAATCTCTGAAAATTTCTTACTGTCCACTATGTACTAAGAGGTGGCCCTCTCCTCTGTTCTTCCTGGGAGTCCTATCAGATGTAGGGAAAGTTTAACAGGGCCACCAGATGTCACTGTTTGAAGAGATCTTCCGGTTTAGGTTCCAAGTCCTAAAAAAAGCCGTGAGGGAGCAGGCAAAGCTGCACATGTTAGCACGGACCTTTGACTAACACTTCTCCATGACAAGCTCTTGATTTCACCCCAGTCCCCACCTGCTGAGGAGACTAGTATCAGAACCAAGTGCTGGTCTGCCGTCTTCACACTTGCTCTACTTTCAGCTTGCACTATTGAAGGTCATGTTAGAATCAAGCAGCTATAGATGTTTCTTGAGTGAAGGAACTGGCTGAATCCAGCTTCCCTTATGTTTAGTCGAGCATGATTGAGAGCAACTTAAGAAGAAACTCCTGAGGCATGGAAGGTTTCCCGTGGGAGCTATGCAGATGCTGTGTGCGCTGTTTATACAACTCGAGTGCTGTCTAGATATGAGGATCCTTTCTTAGACCAAAAAATTATCAAGTAAGAATTTGAGCCCAAATCTGTCTGACTCAGATACTTTTCACTGGACTAGATTATGAAAAGAATCTACATTCGCCAGCGAACATCTACTGGGGGTTCTTATCTAAAGGTCACAGTCTGACTCAGCCCGTGAAAACCTAGACTTGAGCTCAGTTTTGCCGTCATATGCTACACTTGAATTTCTGGAAGGACCTGTATTTTGTTAGCTGAGACTGGAACCGTGGTGACGCTGATGCTGCCCCCTACCTCTTACAGAGAAACATTTCAGAGCATTAGATTTTTATATAACAGGGAAGGGCTCCTGTTTGCGTTGATGTTGATAATTTTATGTAAGATGGTATGTGCTTTCGAAAGAGTAACAAAAAGAAAATTGGAGTGAAAACAAGCAAAGGCTTCCAGGAGCTTCGAACAGGGGATATCAGGGCCCCGAGGGAGCAAACTGGTTAGTCAGATGTTGGCTTGATTTTTGTCAGCACAAGTTCTACTGGTGAGTGGAATGCCAAGTACAGTGTTTCACGTGCTTCGTGAAACCACAATGCAGGAACTCCTAGGACACCTCAGAGATGTCTGGCAGAACCATGATGGCTTCATTGGTAGGCGACCATTGACTTTTATATAAATGGGAAAGGTCAAATCAATAAAAAGAATTGGACCTCCCTTAACGCACTTCTAAGTCCTGGTAAATTTTGCACAGTCTCAGGATTGATTGTACAATTTTTTCTTCAATATTAAAAGAAAATGCCTAGGCATGCACACTCCAAATATATGCTCACAGACTTGAACATGTTTCAAGGCTATACAAATATTACTCCCGAACAGGGAAGAAGAGAAATCAGCCAACTGTAAACACTTTCACTATGCAGGTAGAGGCATGAGGGAAGCATTACTCACCCATTCCCATTGCTCTCGCCTGAGTGAGCAATTACAGCTTTAAGGCCACAGGAAGTCCTTGTCTCTCCTCTGTTAGCTTATTACTCAACACCAGGCACTTTATGTTTTCCCTATCCTGTGGTCGGCACAGTTCACAATAGCGTATTATGCCAGCAATACTAAACACTAAGACAGGCCTCTTCCGTGGGAACATTCTCTTGAACTAGTGGGACAGACCTTTGTCAACAAAGACCAGGTAGGTTGGACTGTCATCCCTTTTCCCTCTAATGTTTGTATGGAATCGTTAGTATTAGTGACAGGAATCTTTTGGGGTTGGAAAAGTGGTAGTCTGTGGTTGTATTGTGAAAGCTGATCTGGAAAAGATGTGTGTGTGTGTGTGTGTGTGTGTGTGTGTGTGTGTGTGTGCATGTGTATGTGCACATGCACAGGTATCTATGTTGAGTGTAAGAAGGTAGGGCAAGAAACCAAAGAACACAGCCACTCTCTGTGGAAAGACAGAACAGCTTTAAGAATAAGCAAACAAGCAAGACCCTGTTATGACACCTCTAAGAGCAGCCTCCAACTTCAAGACATGGTTGGATTGCATAGAACTGAACACTCCCTAACACCACAGTCAAAACCTGAACACTTCCAACTTCAACTACAATGTTTCTTCAGACTAAAAGAGTCCCTACAATTATCACCTGACTGTTCCAGCATCAGAGGACCTTGTCAAGTCCAGGGTCAGGTCCCTTTCAGGATTCAGGTCAGGGTCAGGGTTGGGGGTCAGCATTGGGGTTAGAGAGCGTCTTACGGTTACTATTGCTCTGATGAAACCCCATGACCAAAACAACTTGGGGAGGACAGGGTTTACTTGACTTACACTTTCCTTGCAGAAGCCATGGAGGGATGCTATTTACTAGCTTGCTTCTCATGACTTTCTCAGCCTATTTTCTTATAGAACCTAGAACCACCAGCCCAGGAATTAAACCATCCACAATGAGTTGTGTCCTGCATCAATCACTAATTAAGAAAATTTCTTACAGCAGAATCTTAGAGAAGCATTTTTTAAACTAAGTTTTCTTCTTTCATGTAATTTTAGCTTGTGTTGACATAAAAGTAACCATGCTAGTGTGTTATAGTTAGGGTCAGTCAAACCTGCATTTTCAAACTTTCTTACTTCATTGTTTTAAAGATTTACTGTCCTTGTAACCTCCTACCCCAAAATTTCAACTTTCAAACTTACATTAAAAATTATTTTAAATTTTGCCTTATTGAGGGGGTGGGTGTTTATTGTTGTTGTTGTTTCTGTGGCTTTTTTTTTTATAAGCAAAAGCAATATTCCTGATTTGTCAACAGGACGGCTACTTGGTGAGATATTGTAGCATAGTGATCTTTCCCAACTCCCCTTGTCCCCTCATTTTGACCAACCAATGCATGGACTGTACTGAATGCGGTGTGCTCTACAAAACCCAGGAAAGCGCAGCACAAATTTATATAGGGCCCAGTTTTGCAACTCAAGTCTCCTCAATACCCACTAAGCTTTAACTGTCTGAGATCATCTTCCCCTTCACACCAGAATTAAAACTACTTTCAACGACTTCAGTTCAAGAAAAACTTGAAAGTTAGGCTAAGAAAGAACAATCTGACATGGGGGGGGGGGCGTTATACTTAATTCTTGTGAGAACATGTTAAATTTGTTTGAACTATTACAAAATAAAGTAGCATCTAAATATAGCTCAAATAATTACTATCTTATATTTGGTCCGACTTATCAGGAAAGTTTATTAGCAATCTTACAGCAAGTTGGCTAACATGAAAATTTAATGGACTTTAACGTTTTCCATCGTCTTTTCCCCATTTTCTTCTTTTCTGGGAAAAAAATATACTATTTTCTAGAGTGACCGTGATGAATAGCACTAGAAAGAGAAAGACAGCCTCTGTGAAGAGTCTACATTCATGAAGGATGGCAAGCTTCAGCACATGCTGGAATCTGCCCCAGGTCATGTGAACAGATTCCCCTCCTTGCTTTGTTTTTGTTGTGTTGTTTGATCAGAACTTCCTTAAGTAGAACTCTAGTAGTTTGTTGTTTGCTCATTGTTACATTTGTTTATGTGGAGGTGGGCATGTCTCACACACATGTGGAGGCTGGGGAACAACTTGCAGGGATTGATTTTCTCCTGCAACCTATGGGTCCTGGGATTGAACTCTGGTCAACAGGCTCTGCAGCAAGTGTATTGTCCCACTGATCCATCTTGTCAAGAACCATAGTGGCTCTAGAAAGGCAGATGAAGAACTGGTCTGGTGAGAAAGGCCCACTGTGAGGCTCTGTAGGACGTGGGTTGACTTCTGTTTTTATAACTCAAAGGTTGACACCCTGTGGCCTTGTAGGTAAAAGCTGGCCTACTTTTATATGGCCAATGAGCTAATGACGGTTTCTTAGTACTGAACCCAGGACTTTGCACATGCTAAGCAAACACTCTACCACTGAACTATACCCTAGCTTTGTCTTTACATTGTTGAACAGTTGAGGAGAGATGACCCAGCTCTTAGGAACACTTACATAGGACCTGAGTTCAGTTCCTAGGATCTACATGGTGACTCTGTAACTCCAGTTCACAGCAAGTTAATCAACAGTAAGACTGCGAGAAGAGCTCAGATTCCTAACTCTTCCCTAGCGATCTCCCCGTGTGTATCATTCAGTGTTCAAGGCTTCTCTGTGTGCCAGCCATCTTTCTCTTTGGGTACTTCCCTATTCCCTATCTTTTGTCCAAGGCCTGTGTCTACCTTGTCATTCCTCCTGTTGCAGACTAGTGAAGAAGACAGACACGGAAGTGTGATGTTGGTGGCTTAGGGATTCTGTGAGAAAGCCATTGCCTTTTGGCAAGGCATAACAGACTTGAGAGTATGTAAAATTGACGAGATTCATGGTAACATTATTAAGATAGGTCTCAGAGTTTCACATGAATTAGAGATGGCTCTAGAGAACAGATGACACATAAGGTAGAAAGATGGCTCAGAGGCTGAGTGCTTGCTACACAATCTGAGGACCAGAATTTGGAAGTCAGTACACACTTGGTAAGCTGAGTGTCCCCCAAATACACAGAACTCCGGTTCCAAGAGATGTGACATCTCTGCTTGCCTCTGCCCATACACAAGCATGTTTACCCTCACATATGTACACACATATTTAGACAAAATCTCTCTTGTTGTTGTTGTTTTTATTTTTCGAGACTAGGTTCCTCTGTAGCAATAGAGCTTGTCCTGAAACTTCCTCTGTATACCAGGCTGGTCTTGAATGCACCAAGATCCACCTGTCTCTGACTGCCAGGTGCTGGGATTAAAAGTGTGTGTTACCACTGCCTAGCTCAAATACAATAGTTAAAAATGACACAGAAGCCAGGCATAGTGACTCACATTTTTAATCTCAGAATTTAAAAGGAAAGTCAGGTGGATCTCTAGAAGCTTGATGCCTGTCTAGTCTACATAGAGAGTTCCGGGTCAGCCAGGACTACATAAAGAGATTCTGTCTCAAAAAAAGAAGAAAAAGAAAGAAAGAAAGAAAGAAAGAAGAAAGAAAGAAAGAAAGAAAGAAAGAAAGAAAGAAAGAAAGAAAGAAAGAAAGAAGAGACAGAGGTAGCAGATTTGTGAAAAGTGAAGCAGGTCCAGGTATGACTAAGGGGACAGTGGGGAGGCAGCTTAGCCAAGAAAAGGAAGTTGAATAAAATGTTTCAAAGGGATAAAGGGTAAATTAGATCAGAAGGAGTCAATAGGGAGGTAGGTGGGAAGACAGAGGAAAGGGCGGTGTATGGGGGTGTGGTGGTTTGAATAAAAATGGATCCCATAGGCTCAAATATTTGAATGTTTAGTCACTAGGGAGTAGCATTATTTGAAAGAATTAGGAGGTATAGCTTTGTTGGAGTAGGTGTGGCCTTGTTGGAGGAAGTGTTTCACTGGGAGTTGATTTTGAGGTTTAGGAAGCCCAAGAGAGGTCCAATGACTCTCTCTTCCTGCAACATACTGATTGATATGGATGGACCGGCCCAATGACTCTCTCTTCCTGCAGCATACTGATATGGATATAGAGCTCTCCAGCTCCTTCTGATGAGCTCGTGCAGTATTATGTCTGCCTGCAGGCTGCTATGTTTCCTGCTGTACTGATAATGGAGACCAAACTTTGGAAAATGTAAACAAGCCCCAATTAAACGCTTTCCTTTATAAGAGTTATTATGGTCTTGGTGCCTTTTCAGAGCAATAGAATATTGCCTAAACCAGGGAGGTTGAAAAGCTGTATGGATGCCTGGAACTGTAGAAGCTTTCTGAAATACACACATATATAAAAGTTGTTTTATTGGGATTATTATGTGATGGGGGAGACATTAGCCCAACTAGACATCCTTTGTTATAAAATAAAACTTCCATGACTAGGAATGGGTTACATCTTGCTGAGTCATTGGCTAAAGGAATCTCACAGTATGGGCCGCAAATATTACAGGCTATCACTTATGCTGTTGTTCAACCTTTATAACCTGAGAGTAAGGCCTAATTGCTGAGAACACCATACACTTAAGCCTCCATGTACTTAAGTCATCAAGTGTGTAGAAATTTAGCTCAACTAGAGACTTCAGTACTACTGACTAGTTAGGGTTCTCTCAGGGGGTACCAAGACTACCGACTTCACATTCTCCATGCTATAAAGACCTAGATTTTCCAACCAACCATGTGTGGGAGGGGTAGGAAATCAGCAGTCTATGCTGTAGGTTGTCTGCAGCCCCCTGTGTGCAGATGATGAGCTCCCCAACACACACATACACACACATGCACACACACACACAGACACATGCACACATGCACACACACGCACACATGCACACACACGCACACATGCACACACACACACACACACACACACACACACACATACCAGGCTGGCTGCTCTGAAATCAGAAACAGGGTCTGGATACCTGTGCAATGGTTAAAAACTAGCTCCATTTCAAACTTAGTTTCAAACTAAGTTCTTCGTAGAAGAGTCAGCAAGACCTTATTCTCAGCCTAAGGACTGTGAAGCACAAGATGTCTGGGCTACATCCCGAAGTCATTCCCATCAGTGGTTGAGTCTTGACAGCAATCTAAAGGGAAAACTGTTCTCAGAGCCACCTGGCTTATTTCTCAAAATTCTTGTTCCACATATTATGCAATTGTTATCCTAAAATGTTACTAAAAAGGAGGATGAGGATATGAGTCAAAGAATCCCAAGCTAACTCCAAAAGATTGTAATTATATTTCTTTATTATAAGGGGCAAACTCACGAAACAGGAGCGAGAAGTCCATCCTCAGGTGTGTAACGCGGGAACCAGAGAGAGAGAGATAGCTCTGAGCGGCCAGCGGTATTTCTCTGGGTACCCAAAAGGTGACATCCTAACCTGGTCCAGCCTCTTAAAGGTTATTGGCTGAAGGAGGCTCCCCATCACTAAAATATTAACCAGATGTTCCTTCTGCTTCAGTAATCTCACTTAACCTCTGATTGCACAGAACAAAGCAAAACAAAACAAAAACAGGATAATGCCTCTCATAGCAAAAATACCCCAAGAGATGAGACCATTGAGGTCTGTGCCTTTAAAAACTCCATCAAGCCTCCCCCTTTTGCAGCAGCTCTCAGATCGTCAAAGAAGACTCTTGTGGCAATGTTGCTATAAATAAACTTGTATTGTTTTATATCTTTTAGCTTAAAAGAAGTTTTGTCTGGTGGTCTCACTCTGCAGCACTTGACTGAGGGTCACACACGGATGACGGGTTCAAGGGCCAACTGTTAGAGGGCGACAGAGCAAGGGCGACAGAGCAAGACCACCATAGGTGATGCCTGGAGGGACCAGTGGACTGAGAAAATCTGCAGAGGAATAGAGAGACCCCAGAGGGCGTGATTCTGCTGTGGCAAGGGATGGTGGGCCCTGGGGCCTTGATTCCTAGTTCTACGGGAATCTGTAGAGTAACAACTTGCTTATTATTGTCAGCAAAGCTCGTCCTGTGGGTTGGGAGGGGGCAAGGCATTTGCAAAAAAGAACACAATGAATATTTCAGTGAGAAGTCTCCCAAAGCCTGCTTAATTAGCGGCACAGACATCCTAGAAAAACTGCTGAGAGGGTTTAAGAGTAATTGGATCCAAAACACCATAATTAAATTTCCCTCTCTCTCTGGTTCCCGCGTTACACACCTGAGGATGGACTTCTCGCTCCTGTTTCGTGAGTTTGCCCCTTATAATAAAGCCTCATCCTCGAGAGTAGAGAACTAAAAGCCTTGTCTCCCGAGACTGGGTCACCCGAAAGCCGAGTCCAAGGCACTACCAGATACCAGCCTGGAACATCAGGACCTTATCTCCCGAGTGCAGACTACGGGGTCAAGAGTCGATCTTCGCTACCCAGCCCTCAGTGTGGACAAGAGCCCAGCCTGAAGAAATTCAAAAAGCCCTTTTTAAGCCAGGGAATATCAGGTCGTATGATGCTATTTCATGTGTGTATGAGAGGTTAAGAGAAGAGCATGGATGTGTTAATACATATGTTAATGTGTGAAATGTTAAGAGATATTTTAAGGATAATTGATCAGATTAGGAAATAATGGATAAGCTAAGGTTAAGGAGTGTTTTATAGATAATTAATGGATAAGTTGTATTAGGGTTATAGATAATTAATGGATAAGATGTATTAAGGTTATAGATAAGTAATGGCTAAGTTGTATTAAGGTTAAGATAAGTTAGATTAAGATAAGTTAGATGAATTGGTTTTATGTATTAGGTTTAGTAGGATTAATAATTATGATATTGAATTGCCTGTGTGTTGCCCATTATCAATCCCCCATGCCTACTGAGATTGTAACCCCCATTGATGCATTGGATATTGAAGTTGCTAGTAAAGAATCATCATAAAAACAATTCTCTTGCTTGGTCTGGTTACTCATCACTCTCTGGGGAGAAGGGCACAGAGTCCTCATAGATACTACTCGAAAAGAACCTGGAGCTGAAGTCCCCCAGCTCGTAACACCTCCAAAGCCACAATTAAGGCTTTGGAGTTCCGGTCCTTAAGAATGAGAATTGACGTTTGCATGCCTATAGCCCTTGCCAGGCACAGGCCTAAGAGGGAGGATACTAAGATACTAAGACAGCCATGAAAACATCCAGCTTGGCTTGTTTTGGTGGTCTTAGCCAGTAGAAAACCTCCTTTTGAGGGTGGTAAGTTATTTGGGGGAGTAATTGCACCAGGACACCTAAATCCTGTGTGTCGTTCAAAACTTGGGCATGCACGCAGGAAATACAAGTGCTCCAAGCCCACCAGGCATCATCCAGGGAAATTAGGTACCCTCTCCCTGTTGGACTCTTAGACTCAGTGCAGAGATTGGTGTAACTTGGTGGGGGCTGGACTATACAGAGTCTGTTACCTGTTCAGATTATGTGGTGAGCCTACCTTTGCCCAACTGTTGCCACCTACATCACTGGATATCAGAGGAATCTGCATAGTTCCCTGTTATTGCAATTCCTTTATAATGGGGAGTGGGCGTTATCCAGGCAAAGCCACCAGGCTTTAGTGAGACTGAGTTTTGAGAAACTTAAAACCAAATAGGTGGCTTTCAAGAAACCTAGGAGTCTTGGAGTGGGGCTTGGGTCCATGGGGTAAGTTTTGTGTGTTAATGACAGTATTTTAGCTTCCATGGGCCTCGGGGTAGGGGCAGGCTTGCATCCAGTCAGGTTTACTACATTATTGGGGTCCTGGGGTTGCCATGGTTGTAGATTCATTGACAAATAGGCCACTGGTCTCTTTCAGGGTCCAGGACTGATGCCAAAAAATGAACTTGAGGCTAGCGTGGATTATGAGACCCCATCACAAGAACAAAGACAAATTCTGGTTGTGGGGTCCTGTATTTTTATCTCGTATTTGTTAGCATGCATTTCGTCAGGTGAATAAATAGTTTCAAGTGTTCTCTTCTTGGGTTTTTTTTCTTCCATTGTTTATTTTGATAGTTTGGTGGTTTTAGGAGCATTCCTCTTAAAGGACTTGAGTTTGATTTCCAGACTCAATGCTGCCTGACTTCAGCTTATTGGTTTCTATGCCCTCTTCTGGCCTCTTTCAGGAACTGTAGTGATATTTCATCTGTATTTTTAACGAATTAAAGCTAACCTGAAGGTCAGAAAAGCAAAACAGTCAGTCACTGGCTCTTTCCTCTACCCTGTCTAAAATGGTGATCCTACCTCTAGGAATCTCAGAATGAGACTACCTCTGTGAACTGATCCCCCGTCTTATATTTCTCTCTAGGGCTGAATTAAAGGTGTGAACCACTACTGCCTGGTTTCTATGACAACTAGTGTGACTACTGGAATTAAAGGTATGTGCCACCACTGCCTGGTCTGTAAGACTGACCAGGGTGGCTGCTTTACTCTCTGATCTCCAGGCAAGCTTTATTTATTAAAATACAAATGAAATATCACTACAAGGAGCTGCACTCATAAACACAGTTATCAAGGAAACACATACTCAAAATTCAAAATAAACAATGACTAAAACTTAAAAATATTCTCAGTTTCTCTTTCTTTCTCTTGTTCTCTCAGCAAGAGAAGACCTTCTCAATTATGATGGCCTCAAATTCTCCACCTCAGACTAGTTTTCAGCATCCAATTTTCCTACCTCACCCTCCTTACCGATTGGGATTATGGCATGACACAGTCCACAGCTCAGATTTGCTTTTTAATGCGGACAAAGGATCCCATGAGAAACAGGTTCACACTCAATGGGCAATGCAACTGCAGACTTACGTTGACTGGTACAGTCTGCTCAAAGCTGTGCTGGAGCTAGCTGCCTTTCTTAACAGGAAATTGTCTTATGATGATCAAGTAGAAGTTCAAGCACAAACAATTAATTAATTAATATTCCAGAGACCCTCGCCATGCTCACTGATGAGGTCACTTTGCCCATCCCATTCATCAGGCACAGATGAGCCAACCAAAAAGTTTCTGACCTGTCCTCCAAGGCTCTTAAGGCATGCACCCTGCAGAACCCTTCAGCTAACATCCGTAATCTTATTCAACAGCCAGGGGAACTTTTTATTGATTTTCTCACCTGTGCCAATGAGGCAGTGGAGCGGAGAGCAGACCCAGGCCCAGCTAGGTAAATGTTAATCAAACAATTGGTTTGGGAAGAGCTTAATGTCCCCACCTGCAATACAGTCACAGCAGTCCACAGTGAGGACATTCACCAGTGGGTACTGACCACAAGAGATCTTGACCCCAGTAATGGTTACATTGCTGCCCTCATTCCTTCCCTGGATGTCCTCTTTGCAGACAGGTCCCCACACCCAAGGGTCCCCAAGTAGATAGATCTTACTGCGGATGTGGCAAACCAGGCCATCTTGGCATGATTGCCCCAGGCAAAACCTAGTACCTGATGCCCCAGAGGCAATAAGGGATTTCATTGGGCAAAGGATTGCAGAGATAACAGCCTGCCAAAGCCCTAACCCTTTAAACTTCAGGCACAGCACTCCTCAGCCCTGCTGGTAAGACAATGCTCTGGTAACCACTGCCCATTTTTTCATGCTCCCCAATGCTGACTGTCTATCTTGATGGACAAGCTGTCAGAAGCTTGGTGGACATGAGAGTGGGCATCACAAAATTATGGGAAATGCATTTCTAAATTTGGAATTTAGACCTGGCCCTCACATCAGTGGAGTAGGGGGCCAACAAGATTTAAAACTTACTCCCCTTTCTGTCCATTGGAAAAACCATGATAGCAACAAGGGAGCCATTCACCCTATCATTTCTATGCTACTGAGAAACCTCTGGGGCAGAGACATCCTGGAGGATATGGGTGCTGTCCTAACTACTAATGATAGAGTTTCCCTGATGACCTCAGGTCCATGAAAAGAGAGGTTTGGCAAATTGTGATGCTACATATGAGTCATACCCCAATTCTAAGAATCACTATCCCTCAGAAATCCACCACAATCAAGCCTCCTAGTCCAATTCCATTGACATGGTTCTTGAATCAAGATGCCTAGGTGGAACCATGATCTATAATTGAACCCAAGCTGTCAATCCTAAAAAAAATTAGTTGCAGAACAGTTACAGATGGGGCACATAGAACCGATCACAAGTAAACATAATACTCCCCCATATTTGTTATTCTCAAAAGATCTAGATGCTACTGCCTCCTGCCGGATCTTTGTGTAGTTAATGATCAAATGGGAAAAAATGGGGTCCATGCAACCAGGCCTCTCCCACCCTAGTATTATCCCTTTATCTTATTATATTTTAGTTTTACATACTAAGGATTTTTTTCAAACTCTCCTGGCACCACAGTATCAAGACCTCTTTGCCTTTACAGTATACATAAGCCAGCCAAGAGATAATAATGGGCTGTTTTACCTCAGGTAATGAAGAATAGCCTCACAATCTGTCAGTTACATGTTTCACAGGTCTTGGAGAATATTCCCAAGGATATCCTCTTAATCCATGACATGAATGATCTCCTTCTGGCACATTCAGATGCAGTCTATCTGCAAAGGACTGCTGAAAATGTGTTAAAAGGTCTTGCATCTTTACATCTGATGGTGGTGCAAGATAAGGTTGAAAGCAAAGAACTAATACACAACCTTCCTTCTTCCATTGTCCTAGCAGAAGGTATGACCCAGATTAACAGTGTGCCTTCCAGCATAAAGGACTGGAATAAAGGTGTGTGTCATCCAGAGGCAGGATGTGTATCAAAGGCACGTTGTCTTCTTGCCTCAAGGTTCAGACCACAACTGTGCCCTCCATTTCTGAATTATATAGTTCATTCCAGATATAGCCAGGCTAACAACCAAGAATAGCCATTACAATCCACTGCTTATCTACTTGACATACAATCGTATCACCTTATGTCACGACTGATGTCTAAATAAAGAACAATAGCCAGGTCATAATTATGCCTAAACATAGCATAGCTATCCTACATACAATCACAAATGAATTGTATATCTAGAATAGTGGCAAGGTCCCTTGAGGGACATTTTTCCAGTATCTCAAACTTACATATGATAACCACTGAGATTTTCTTAATTGATATTGCAACATATGATAAAGAAATAGAAATAACATACAAATATCTGTACAAATACATTATTAACAAAATATAACAGAATCACTCATGCCAGATATAATCCTCATTTCTACAACTGATCATGTGGCCTAAGATGGGTATTTAGAACTACCTTCCTCTACTACCCATTTTGTATTTCTACCTTTGAAAGCACTCCATCAGGTCTTAGGTCTTTCCTGGAGAAGTGATCCTCATGGATCTTTGCTCTTTGTCATCCTTCCTGGATTAGACTGTTGTAGTTCCTCATTAACTTTAATCACAGGGCATAGTAGCACCAAGAGATGCCCTAAAGGATCTCCTGTAGTGTTATTTTGTTTGTGTTTTAACAAATAAAGCTTGCCTGAAGATCAGAGTGCAGAGTTAAGCCAGTAGAGGCCAGGTAATGCTGGCATACACCATTAATATCAGAACTCAAGGGATAGATGGATCTCTGTTAGTTAAAGGCCACTCTGGAATACAGGAAATTGATCCAGTCTAAAAGAGAAACAGAGCTCACAAAAATATGATCCTACCACTTGGGATCAGATGCCTTGAACCCCAGCACTAGGGAGGTGGAGACAGGGGTGATATGGCTAGGTGAAAAGAGGAATATAAAGCAGGAGGAGACAGGAGCTCAATGCAGTCAGAGGAGCAGTGCAGTCTGAAGCCATTAGCCTGAGGATGAAGTCTGAGGAGGTAGTCTGAGGACAAAATCACCCATTTGGTCTGAGCACTGGTAGAGGTATGAACTCTGTAGTGGTGGACTGCTCTGCTTCTCAGCTCCTTCAGCTTTCACTCCCTGATAGCTAACTCCAAGATTTTATTATTAAGACCAATTAGAATTCATGCTACAGTCTTCTGGATTCCAGACATAATCCTTCTTATCTCCATTGTGGAGAGGCAATCCAATTTCCCCACGGTAATCTGAATATATCACCCCTCCTAATGGCATTATTTTCTTAGTCTGTTGGTTTAAGGGCATTTGAAGTCCAGGGGGAAAGCTCAGTTTCTAGGTTAATGGAATGTAAGTTGTGGCTCCTGGCAGGAACCCTCCTCCATCTGTAATCAAAACTTTTAGGCCAGCAGAACTCTGAGTAGCAGAAAAATGAAGCAAAATCTTTCCTAGTTGGTAACTATTGGTGATAGTGAGTGGAACTACCTCTCTTCCAACACTTGATTCCTTGACCCATGGATTCTGGCTTTAGGGGAAACCCTGCCCTACATTGGATGCTGTCAGAGCATATACTACCTTCTGGAGAACCTTGTCCCAGCTTTCAAGATGCTGCGATCTAATTGGTGCTGTAAGTATGTCTTCAAAAGACAAAAGTATTGCACAATTAAGTGAGGTCCACAGAGCATGTGATATAAGATAACAAATATATTTATTTGGGATCACTCACAATAAAAAGCAGCTGTGTTCCTCTGCTTTGTGGGTGCTGGAGTTGTGAACAAAACCCTGACCGCCAACCAGCAAAAGGAAAAAGAGGGGTGAGCACACTTCCTGTCTGTGCTTGTAGTACCTCAGACCATGCCCTAACTGGCTGGTATTTAAAAGGCTATTGGCCGAATGAATTCCCACAATACCTCTCCATTTTGTTTAAATAAGAGGGTTCTAAACCTAAAACATAACTATGTACAATGAGAACAGATATCAAGTATTGTCCAGGAAAAAGCAAAAGCAAAAGTATACACAAAAATAGACCTACCACCAACATGAACAAAACCAACAAGAAACACATGCTAAATGTCCAGTTTAAGGTGATTAGCAAATAACAAGATTATTTCAATAGCTGTCCTATCCTGGGTCTAAGTCTTATACTAAAATATCTTAGCTAAGATATGAGAGGAAAGTAGCTATGACTAGTCTTCAACCCCATTATGAAGTATACTGTCTGATTTAATTTAAAAGTTTTTTTTTTATTTTCCAATGTCTCTCTGCAGCTGTTGTTCCTTTCTCATTAGTATTTAAAAACTCAAGGTTAATAAAGCATTATGCAATCTATATGGGGGTATTTATCATTAGCTTCAGTTTATTTAACATATCATTTAGAGTTTAATTTGATCTCTCTATAAATGCCTGCCCTGTAGGATTGTGTGGTATATCTGTCATACGCTTTATATTATACTAAGCAAAAAACTGTTTCATTTTTTAGACATATGTTGAAACATCGTCTGCTTTTATTTATGCAAGTATACCCATGATGGCCATAACTTCTATCAAATGTGTGAATACTGAATCAGTCAGTGCTGTGGAGGCAAATTTTTCTCTCTCTTTTTCTTGTAATGGTATAGTAAAGAAACTGTCTTTTAAATTAATAACTATAAGAGGTCATCCTTTAGGAAATAGAGAAGGCAAAGGAATGTATTATAGAGAGCCCATTGGTTGAGTCATCTTACTAACAGCTCTTGGATCCATTACCATTGTCCATTTTCCAGATTTCTTTTTAACAACAAATATAGGAAAATTCTAAGGGTTAATCTATTCTTCAATATTAAATAGCTTTTAGTTGCTCCTGTAGTTTCTCTATTGTTTAAAGCCATTGTTTAACCTATATAGATTTTGTAGTTAATCATTTTAAAAGTAGGGCTATTGATACCGTTGAGAGTTTGCCAGTTGTTGGTGTGTGTGTGTGTGTGTGTGTGTGTGTGTGTGTGTGTGTTTTGTTAGAGCCTGAATCATTTGTGACTTTTTTTTATATAGTACCTTATAATATCCTTCCCAGAAACATGAGTTGGTTTATGGTCAGTTTCTGAAACTTCAGGAATTTTAATTTATGTATTCCATTGCTACAACAGATCTTGATCCCATAGATTCATTGGTATATTAGCCACATATGACTTCAGCCTTCCTCTTTGTCCTTCTTGTCCTATGCCTTCAACCCATCTCATATTTTGTTTTTACTTGAGAGAGGGTTCCAATTCCAGAGAATTGAACATCTGCCTCCTGAAGAAGCCAATTCAGATGCCAAGATTCTGGAGCAACAATAGCCACTTCTGCACCTGTGTCTAATAATCCTTCAATTATAATATGATTTATTTGTACTCTCATTTAGCCTTTGATCATTTATAGAAGTCTGACAAAATACGTTTTCTATTTTCTTCTGAAATTTTTGATTCGTTCTCCATGATTACTCTATCATCAAGAGCAGCATGGTTTTTTATACCAGGCACTGGATTTTCTAATTTTCCTGGGGTCCTCCACAGTGACTGGAAATGACTGGACCACATTCAACCTGGGGGCCTGTGAGAGGCCCTCCCAAGGATTTCCCCAGTAGTAATGGGTTGTCTTGTGTGTCTCTTGTTGGTCTACTTCATTGGTCTACTGTTAACCTTTGCCACATCTTCTGCCTAATCTAGATGATTGTGATCTTCTAATTGGGTCATTTCCAGAAGAAACATCATTTCTAGGAATGTCCTGTCTACAATCCTTTCTCAGATGGCTTTTTCTACCACAATTAAAACATTTGGTATTTTGATGTTTCTTCATACCTTTGGAAATTGCTTCTCCTATCCAAGCCTCAATGTTATATTCAAAGGACTCAACATTGACTGTGTGCAGGATCCATTCATCCATTGGTGCTGATCTGAATTTTAAAGGGCTAAGTGTCTTTTTGCATTCTAAGCTAGCATTTTCAAAGCCAGAGATTCGATGAATACTTATCTAGTATCTGGATCTGTTGTCCCTATTTGTACAGCTTTAGTTAATCTTTGCAAAAGGTTACCATAGAATTCTCTTGGTCCTTGTATAACCTTTGTATGCGATTTAATTCTTTTTCTTAGTTCTTGAATCTTGTCCCAAGCATTCAAAGTTGCTGTATAGCATAGGGACAAGATGTGGTCATTGTATGTAGCTTCACTATCTAGATCAGCATAACAGCCCTCACCAAGAATTTGGTCTTGGGAGGTCTCAAAAACTCGGACTCTACCTTGATGTTCAAGGGGCTTAGCTTCCTCTCTCAAACAACTCTTCCACTGTATATATGGCCAATGATCTAATACAACTGAAGCTAAATGAAGCCAATCATGTCAAGTAACCTTATTTCTTGAATCCCATAACTTTACTAACTGCCCCACATATGATGAATGGATGCCGTAAGAAACTACTGCTTCCTTAATATCTTTTAGATCTTTCATACTTATAGACTCCCACTGACATTCTGTATAACCTTTTGGGAATTGAGTATTTGCTGGCTTTTCAGAGGTAATTACAGGATAAATAGTTAAAACTCTCGGTAAGTCATCACTGATTTACCGATGCTAAATCTTTACTATTGTCTTTTGTATGTATCTCCTCTCTTTGCTTATCAGTTCTGACAAGTTCTTCAATTGATTCAAATCATTTTATCACTGTCTTTTTTAAAGTCTGAATCTCTTGATCTGTGAATATTTCTAACAATTTCATCAAATCAATTAATTTCTGGTTTTCATTCTGCACATGTAATTCCAAGCTTTTAAAATGTTTTATTAATGATAGCTTCTCATCCGTAGAGATTATTTTGATGGCATGTAGATTGCCTTCCAGGAGGGATGTTCTGTCTGCTAACTTCTCATAACTTCTTAACAGATTTTGATTGTCAATTTCAATAATCTGAGTCCTTTCAGCTACCATCTCACTACCAGTTTATAAAGTCTGTATCATTTCTATAAATTTCTCATTCTTGCTTCTGTTATCAAACCATTTCTTTAAGGATAAAATATTGAAAATCAAACTAATAACAGCTATGGCTAAGAATGTTTACTTCCCAGATAGGTCATATGCCTCATTTAGGATTCCATCCATAGTAGAAATGAAAGGTTTTCCTGATGGTAGTATTATCTGCCATTTTCTTGAGAGTGGTTTACAAATTGCAATCTAATATCAGATGAGCTACCTCTGTTACAAATTATTGAGATTAAAGTGTAATAGTGACATTGGCCAGCAGGTGTCAGAGTTGTACCACCAAACTGGTCCAGGAACAGTTCCAATGTGGTCCATCTATGAATTTCATAAGCAAAACTCAGACTCAAAACCACACAGATTCTTTTCTTTTCTTTTCCTTTCCTTTCTTTCTTTCTTTCTTTCTTTCTTTTTTTTTTTTTTTGGTTTTTCGATAAAGGTTTCTCTGTCACTTTGGAGCCCATCCTGGAACTATTTCTTGTAGACCAGGATGACCTCAAACTCACAGAGATCCTCCTGTTTCTGCCTCCCAAGTGCTAGAATTAAAGGCATGCATCACCACTGCCTGGCTGGATTTTTTTTTTTAAAGAGAAGAGTACAGTGGAGGGCATATGAGGGCAAGGCTCAGTCCATGTGAACATTGGGTGCCAAAATGTTGCATAATTAAATGAGGTCCACACGAGCCTGTAATAAAAGATAACAAATATTTATTTGAGATCACTCACAACAGAAAGCCACTGTGTTCCTCTGCTCTGTGGACACTAGGGTTGCTAACTGAACTGTGATCTCCAACCAAACGAAAGGAAAAAGAGTGGCAAGCTTCCTGTCTGTACTTATAGTACCTCTGGCCAGGCCCTCATGGGCTGGTATCCAAAGGGCTGTTGGCTGAATGAATTTCCTCAACACCAAGGCTCATTCCATCTTTATCTCAGGACAGCTTTTTCAGGATGCTGTGAAACATGGTAAGACCAGTTGATTCCATGATTATGGTTCCACTGCTGTACTTCACTGGCTGTGAAGTGAGTTCCCAGGACAGAAGTGATACTGTAAAATATCATGTATTACAATACTGTGTAAAATATGATGTATTATAACTGTAAATTATCATATATTACAATACTGTAAAATATCATGTATTACAACACTCTAAAATATCATGTATTACAATCCGGTGTAAAATATAAGACATTCTGTAAATTCATTGATGGTGGTTTTGGCAGAAGCATTGCATGTAGGAAAAGTAAATCATAACCAGAATAAGTATCTATTCCCGGAAGGACAAAGAGTTGTCTTTTCCATGGAGAAAGTGGTCCAATGTACTCAACCGTTACTAGGTTGCTGACTGGACACCCTGGAGAATGGTGCCATATCGGGGATCAGTGTTGTTCTCTGTTCTTGGCTGATCTGGCACTCAGAAACAGCAGAAGCCAGATCATCCACGGTGAGTGGAAGTTCCTGTTGTTGAGTCCGTGCATAGACACCATCTCTGCCACCATGGCCACTTAGTTCATGGGCCCATTGGGCAATGACGTGAATGGCTAAGAAAAGAGGCTGGCTAGCCACAAAAAAGGTCACCCTAACTTTGATTTTTGAACTCCTCCTCAGCTGAGTCATCTTTGGGTGAACATTTGTATGGGATGCAAGTATCTTCACATCCTTTGCCCATTTGGAGAGATCTCTCCACCTACTTCTTCCCCAGATGTCTTTCTCACCAGTTTTCCAATCATGCTCTTTCCAAGTCCCAGCCCATGCAGTCAGTCCATTGGCTACAGCTGATTAACCAGCTGGTAGTTGCACATTTGGCCATTTCTCCTTCCAAACAAACTGTATGGCCGTGTGTAATGCCCAAACTTCTGCCCACTGTGAAGATTTCCCTTCACCAGTATGAAGTGTGATCCTAATTAGTCTTAATCAATAAAAACCTGGAGTCAGATATCCAGCGTGGAAGCTGAATGATCAGAGAAGCAGAGCAGCCAGTCACCAGAGACTTCTTACCTCTGTGAAATCTCAGACTGAATGGGGGAGATCCTGTCTGTACAAACAATCAGATTGAATGGGCAGCTGAGATTCTGTTTCCATCTGCCTTATATTCTTGTCTCCATCTCCCTAGTGCTGGAATTAAAGGGTTAAGCCACCTCCTCCTGGCTCTGTTTCTCTTTTCGACTGATTCACGTGTAGCTCAGGGTGGCCTTGAACCCCTGATCTTTCTGCTTCCTCCTCCCAAGTACTGGGATTAAAGGTGTGTGCCACCACTGCCTGGCCTCTATGGTTAACTGGTGATTTACCTCTGCCCTCTGATCTCCAGGCAAACTGTGTTTGTCAGAACGCAAACAAAATATCATACACACAAGCATCCGTCAGGGTTGTCCCAGAATGGGGTTGAAAAGCTATAGCTTTCCACTTCTGCATGATGCCTCCATGATATACAGAAGCACCAGGAAACCTGGCCCGCGTGGCAGCATTAGTTCTAATAGGTCTTAATAATAAAAGACCCAAGTCAGATATAGAGGAAAATGCTGAGAGAGCAGAGAGGCAAAGGAGCAAAACCACAGCCACCTAACCTACTCAACTTCCCAGCTGAGGCCAAGCTCCTACCTCCTCCTGCCTTATCACTTCGTCTCTCCACCCAGCTATACCACTTTCTGTCTGTCTGTACAGACCTCCAGACCTCTATGGTTAGCTAGTTGGCTAACTCTGCCCTCTGATCTACGGGCAAGCTTTATTTGTACAAGCGAGATAACATCACATGACTTGGTGGGTCCATTAACACCCAGTTCATGATGGGCAGTTCAGGTCTCATGGTAAGGTCCGTGGCCCACTGTCAAATGTTCAGTTTCTTCCAGGGGCTGGGATTAATAGCATGTGTTCACATGATTGGCCATATTTATTTTTGAAAATGGTTCTATGACAACCAGTGGAAGACACTTGAAATGACTTTAATAGGCATTGTATTGTCCCAATTCTTGAATGCTTCTATTCTTGTAAGTTATTAAGTTTTGTTCTTTTCTGGGGTGTGTGTGTGTATGAGGGAGGGGTATGTGTGTGAGTGTCTGTATGTAGACTATGTAGCACAGGCTTTAAAATTCACAGTGGTCTTCCTGCCTCAGTGTCCACACACTGATACTAAAGAATGCACTACCATATATAGTTTGAAAGTAGTTTTTTATGGTCTGTCTCCTCTTTGTCTTATGGCCGTGGAGGATAGGATATGGTGTCAGAACTCTTGATGCCAGAGTCAGAGATAGTGAAATTTTACATGTACTAGGAATCAAACCTGCATGCTCTGACCGGATCTTCTGTGATCTTAACTGGCAAGGTATTTTCCATCCTAAGTTTTCTATTCTTGATTATGTTTCCTGTCCAAGGCATCCTAGTCATGGCCAGACACCACATACTGATTAAAAAATAGAACTCCCCCTTCCCTCTTGGGGCTTTGGGGCTGAATCCCGAGGGCAACCTAGCGGAGCTCCTTTGTTTCAATAGCCTGTCTGCAGCAAGCAAGGTAGGCGCTTTGTTTACAAGCTACCCAATGAGCACTGAGATCTGATCTCAGCACCAGGAGAGCCATCATTGGGGTGAGATTCGGACCCATGGCAGCAGCCCAGGACAGGGAATTCAGAAGTTCCTCATCCTCCCTATACTTCCTGGACTTCCTGCTGGGCCTATACTCCCAGCATACTGCCTCTCTCTTCCTATCCCACCCAGTTTGCATCCAGAACCCTCCCCCTTTCTGCCTCCCTTCCCTCTTCGAGGCGCTGGGGCCAAATCCCGAAGGCAACCTAGCAGGTGGGAGCTCCTTTGTTTCAATAGCCTGCCTACAGCAAGCAACATAGGCACTTTGTTTACGAGCTACCCAACCAGCACGGAGATCTGATCTCGGCACCAGGAGAGCCATCACTGGGGAGTGCCATTACTGGGAAGGTACATCAGTAGGCAAGGAGACCTGATCCTGTAAAAGAAGATCCATAGGGAAGCATTTGGAGGAAGAGATGGGCAGGCGCCAATGCAAGAATTCACCCAACAATCTGAAAAACAACATGAAACCACCAGAACCCAGCGACCTCACAACAGGAGGACATGAACACCTTAATCAAGAAGAAGTAGAAAAAATTGACTTTATGAAAGTGATTGACGCCCTTAAACAGCATGTAAAAAATGCCCTTATAGAAACAGATGAGAAATATAACAGAAAGTTTGAAGAATTGAATAAATCAGTGAATGATACCCTAGGAAACCAAGGAAAAACAATCAAACAGATAATGAAAACAGTTCAAAAATTGAAAACTGAAATGGAGGCAAAGAAGAAAACACAAACAGAGGGCCGGCTGGACATGGAAAATCTAGGTAAACGAATAGAGACTACAGAAACAAGCATAACCAGCAGAATACAAGAAATAGAAGAAAGAATCTCGGATTCTGAAGACACCATAGAGAAAATAAATGCACTGATCAAAGAAAACAGCAAGTCCAACAAAATCTCATCACAAGACATTCAGGAAA
>NW_026068137.1:479809-514993 GCF_014885135.2 Alexandromys fortis | reverse complement strand
CTGACTGCTCTTTGGACTGGAGAGGGAGGGGGAGAGGAGTAGGGGGAGGGGGAGAAAGGTGGAGGAGGGGGAGGGAAATGGGAGGCTGGGAGGAGGCAGAAACTTTTTTTTTCTTTTTCTCAATAAAAAAATTTAAAAAAATAAACATAAAAAATAGATTTGAGAGAGTAAGCCTCAGGCAGGGATGAGATTCCTTACTGTTTATTCAATACAACATGGCCAACCAATTATCCATATATGTACAACCAACAGAAATGGATGCAGCAAGTTGTATTCATATATTTCAGCATACTTATTCACCCATACTTAACAAGGAAGATGATGGAAGGGATTTGGGAAGTGAGCAAAAGAAGAGATAAGAGGGAAAAGTGATGTAATATCATTAAATTATCAATTTATGGAAATAAATTTTAAATAAAAGAGGGACTAGAGAGATGCTCAGAAATTAAAAGCACTGGGTGTTGTTACAGAGGAGCCAAGTTCCATGTCCATAACCCACATGGCAGCTAACCATTTGCTGTGACTCCAGTCCCAGGCACCTCCTGCCTTCTTCTGGCTTCTCTCTAAGTGCTGTGCACAGACACATGCAGGCAAAACACCCATATAACCAAATTTTAAAAAAGTTAGAAAAAGGAGAGAATGGAATTTTCTACAATGATGTCAGAGCCCTGAGACAGAGAACAGCCAGGGCTAGTTAAAATGAACTCGTTCTGGTCTTGAATGGAAGCAGCTCTGGCCTTCCACTGAGCCAGGCAGCTTTGTTCTGAGGTTAACAGAGCTCATGGTAACCGTTCATCTAAGAGCAGAGTATACAGTGCTGTGAAGTGACCTTCCCTTGACATTTTCTGTAGTTGTGTTCTTTATCCTTTGTATCTATGAGAATTGTGGCATTGGTCCAGTTATCTTTTAGATTGAATGTTGTGTGATGTTTTACTCGTTTGTCTTTGGGGGGCCACCACTCAGCTCCCAAATAAATCACACACAGAGGCTTATTCTTTATTATGAATGCCTGGCCTTAGCTTGACTTGTTTCTTGACAGCTTTTCTTAAATTCTCCTGCCTACCTTTTGACTCTGGGCTTTTATCTTTCTCTTTTTCCATACACCTTTTTTTATTTTTTTTTTTTAATTCTTTCTCCATGGCTTGCTCTGTAGCTGGGTGGCTGGCCCATGATGTCCTCCTCTCTTTGTTGTCTTGCTCCTTTTCTTCCTTGTTTTTCCTTCTACTTATACTCTGCCTGCCAGCCCCACTTATCCTTGCTCCTGCCTTGCTATTTGCTGTTCAGCCAATACTTTATTAGTTCATCAGGTATTTTAGACACGCAAAGAAGTTCAGCTTCACAGAGTAAACAAATGCAACATTAACAAAAGCAACTCACCTTAAAATAATATTCCCCATCAAACATCAGGATTGACAGGTCACATAGGCTCCAAAGCAATCTTTCACTGTGTCATTTATCAGATTTTCAACTAAGACCATGTGGTACAAAATGAACATGCCAGAGGCATTTCTCTCCATCATTTTAAAAATTTATATGTTTTGCATGACTTTGAAGTAAGAACGCCCCTAAATGTCTCTGCTTTTACATTGTGATCATGTTCAGAAATGGATTTGTTAACTGAGCCTGCTTAGGAATAGGTAGAACTCTACATGAATATGTCCAGACTGCCTAAGTAAAATCCCCATGCTTCCTCTGTTTTGGAAAATAAATGTTTTGGAAAAAAAAAAAACTCTCATGTTTTCCCTGCCTCTGGCAAGTAAGAAATTTTTCTCATTTCTTCTATCTAGGTTGGCTATTCTTGGTAGTCAAACTGACTGCCTCTGGAATTAACTAAGACCCAAAGAGTTGGATAGACCTATGAGGATTTTTTTTTTAAAAAAAAGACTTTGAAATTAAAGACCCATCTTTAATCTGGATTGTTTGAGATGCTGTGCACTTCAGTTGCTTGGAGGCTGTGCACACCTCTAACCCCAGCACTTAGGAGGCAGAAGCAGCCAGATTTTCGAGTTTGAAACCAGCCTGGCTTACCGAATGAGTTCCAGCGCTACATAGATAAACCCTGTCTCAAAAACAACAACAACAACAACAACAAAATCAAATAAAGAATAAGCTCCACCTTTATCCTGGATTGCACCTTCTGGTGGCAGCTTACATATATAAAGGACATTGAAGGAGAAAGCTCTCTTTCTGTCTTTTCCTGCTTGCCCTAACTCTGGCTACCTTTGCCAGCATTTGAGCCTGTTTCCTTGGATTGTTGGTGTACACTGAAGACCAGCTGAGATATCCAGCCTCGTAGAGCTGAGTAACTACTGGACTCCTCATGTTTCTTTTGGTAGGCAGCCATTGTTGGACTACCTAGACCACAGCTTGTAAGACATTCTAATAAATCAACTCTCTGCATGCATGGACAGATTCATTCTACCAGTCCTGTTCAGGTAGAGAACTTGAATAATGCTGTTGTGATTCTCTTTTTTACCTCTGTATTATGCCCAGATCACAGAGTTCCCCTCACCCCCGCCCCAAAACCAACAAGGGGACCGAATCCCATATGTAAAAGCAAAGAGCCTTTAATCAAGTTCAAAATTGGATCCTCTGGTGTGTCCAGTGCATTGACACAATCAGAGAGCCTCCAGCTCAGTTGGGGTGGTTTTTGTTGTTGTTGTTGTTGTTGTTGTTTTGTTTTGTTTTTATCATAGCAGAGGTTGGGTTGAGGGATGTCTAAGGTTCAGGACCCCTGATTGGCTGACATTTGTCTAAGAGTGTCTTGGTGAAAGGGGATGGTAATCCCACCTACAATGGTTGGAATGTTCAGTACTTTCCTCTTGGATGCTGATTGGTCCGTTCCAAAGTGGTGCCTGGGTTGTCCCAGTTTGTGGTTTTTCCTGGAGTCAGGTGTTGCTTTAGGGTAAACTGAAAACTCAGGTCTCTATCTTGGCATGGCAGGAGTGGAGCCAAGGGGCAGTGGGTACCAAGCTGCCCTGAGCTCTATCTACAATGCCCTTTGAGGACTATGTGCTGACTAATAATAGCGATCATAAACTCATTCTTCCTAGCTCCATTAGTCTCTAAGTATTCTACTTTGTATGAACACTCCTCTGTAGTACTATTGATTTGCCAACTGTTTGCTCTGAATTTCAGGAATAAAACTCCTAAAACAATGGAGCCATCATCCAGCTCTCTGGTGACAGAAAGACCTATTATCTCGCTAATGATCTAGTTCCTGCTTTTCTTTCCTGGTTGTCTGAAGTCCCTGTAACCTTCAGTTCACCTGACCTCCGTGTGTAGCCACTTAACAAACCTCTCCTTTTGTGTCCTTAGTTGTCAGTGTTCTGCGTACCCTTCCACTTGTGTGTCAGGGAATGACGCCACCCCACATAGTGTAGTGGACTGTACAAGCTACCTAGCCACATTACGTCCTGGAGGAAGACGGGCGTGCCTATGGAATGCAGGAAGTTAGCAGATTCTGCTACTGGAGCCTGGGGCAGATGCTATTGAAATGCCTATCTCTGCTGATCTAGAAAAGGTCTTTGGGGTGGAAGGCAGGGTCAGGAACCTATGTGCTCTGTCTCTAAGCACAGTAGAGCCCTATGGCAGGTGCTCTTGTCACTCAGGTTTCACTAGCCAATCAGACCCTCCAGGTGACCTGCCAGTCAGAAGTTGTGAGGGTCCTTCCGGCCGCCAGCTTCAGGCTTGGCTTTGAAGAGAAGCTGGCGCCAGTGGTTTTGTCCTGTGCTGTGAGTGCTGTGGCTGGGAGCTGAGCAGAGCGCATGGGCAAGCTGGAAAACCACGACATGGTGAGTTTCAGGCTGCTATCCCCAGACTGGGAGGAGCGACTAGTTGAGCCGAGGGAGTCAGTGTGGTGGGTGCACCCCTGGCCGGATGGGAGCCAGGATGGTCCAGAGTGTTCCTGCTGGTCCTGCATACTCCAGCATGGTCTGCATGCTCCTGCAAATCCTGCATGGTCTTTGCAATTCCTGGGGTTGGCTGGCAGCCTTCGAGTAACTTCACTTCGTTGGCTGCATCTACGCAGACCATCGGGAACGGGACTGCGTTTGGAGAGATCCCTGTTGTTGACGTCACTGTCAAATGCCGGCGTCCTTAGGGCTTGTGTTGTCGCAGTGGAACACATTTGCGAAGAAACTCAGCCCTGGTCCCTTTAGTATCTTCCAGAAGTTCTGCACTTTTAAGATTTAACATTTAGGTTTAGGAGGCGTCTGGAGGTAGTTCTATGAAGCTTGTAAACAGTATCTCCTATGTAGAGTAGAACTCCACTGCTAAACTGTGATGTAGAAGAGTAGAATTGGTGGTAATAAAGGACTCACCAGTTCTGAGGAAACGTTCAGTCACAAAGTGGAATTTAGGTAAGGGAGAGCTGCATCCCAAATACCACAAAGGTAAGTGGTATGTATGCTAATCATACTTGTTAGAAATTAGCATGATGAGATGCAAGTGTTTGTCCCCCAGGATTAGCCAGCTACATTCCCATAACAAAGGAGACAACCCTCACCCTCCTTTTCAACCAGCAGAAAAAACACCTGCCTGTAAATGCTGCTCGGGTGACCATTTCAGGGTCCCAACCTGTGCTAAGTCCCGGTGTGCCAGAAAGGTAGGTTAATTCTAGAACATGGCATCACCACTCTTTTTGAAAAGCAATTTTGAGTCAAGATCTCCTATTTTGATTGAGATTACTTGAACCCTGTCATTCAAGTAATGCTTGGCATTGCTCTTGTTCTCCTCGTGACTAAACACCCTAAACCTTGGATAGCAGGTCTGCCGCACCACAGAGCTCCAAAAGGACCAGTTTGAGTCACATAGTGGACTACCCATTGCAGAACAGGGAAAGGGTTTCTGTGTGGAGCGTGGCTTCTCCCTTCAGACGGGAAGAGGAGGAACAGTGTGCTGGGCGCATTGCGGGAGGAAACAGACCAGACAATAGCTACATCACAGACTGAAGTTGGAGGTGGTGCACTTCAGGGGTCTCCATTCCAGAGGAGGAATGACTTTCTATGTAATTTCCCCGCTTGTATTAATTCCTTCTAAGTGAATGAAGATGACAGAATTGATGGGTATACAGTTTAGCAAGGATAGGTTGAACTACTAAGTGTTCAGTTTTCAGTTAGCGAGCTCTCCTATGCGGATGTGTGCAATCCTGGTTGACACAGTTAAGTCAGCTGAGAGGTTGGGGAAACAGGCAGGCGTTTGGCTGTAACTTCATGCGTTCGCTTATGGCACTAAGTGACTAGCATTTTAAATGAGACAAAGTCACACAGTCTCTTATTAATGGCATTCTCTCTATCAGGGAAGTACCTATTCCATTTCAAAGTCAGTATAGATAAGTGTTCTTCCTATTTTTATTATTTTAAAACTTTAATTTTTGGTATCATTTTTAACATTTATTTTCTTTAAATGCATTACTGTGTTTTTGTTTTTACTTTTCAGTGTTTCCCAGTTTAAGGATTTTGTTCCATTTTTTTCTTAAGTGCTGATTTATTTATATCAGTTTAGGGCAGGAGTTCCCAGCCTTGGAGGATTTCCCTTCAGGGAATCAAATAACCCTGTCAGAGGACTGGCCTAAGATCATTGGAAAGTACAAATATTTATATTATAATTCATAGCAGTAGCAAAAATATAGTTATGAAGTAGCAGTGAAGTATTTTTTTTAGTGGGGGTAGCCACATCATGAGGAGCTGTATTAAAGGGTCACAGCATTAGGGAGGTTGAGAACCACTGATCTATATCAATGTCTCCTGTAGCTCAGGCTTGCCTCACACTATGTAATTGAGAATTGCTTTGAACATCTAATCCTGTCTCTTCTGACTAGTTCTGGGAAGACAGTCCTGTAACTCCTTCCAGGCTGGACCTTGACTGGTCTGTGGGAAGGAAATAGAGACCAATGAATGAATATCCTCTAAATTCTCTAGATTTTATTGTGAATTTACAAGTGAGGTGGGGCCTGTGTAAGAACTGAGTCCACTGACAACTGTAAAACAGGTGTAGTTACAGCAGAGAAGGGGAGGGGCAGGAAGGAAGGCGAACGCTAATATAGTTGACATTAGCAATGAATAGTGAGGTAATCAATTTTAGATGATCAATATATATTCTGACTGGCCATCTCTTGGGTCCACAGACCAGACATTCAAGAATCTATGTAAAAACTGAACTAACCTTTAAACCAAATTACTGTAGTTACAGTAATTCAAGCAAAATAGAAGGACTGGATAAAATGGTATGGGCCTGCCTAATATGACTGTGTTTTCCAGGTTTAAGATGTATACGCCAAGAAAAAATGGTGTAAGTAGTACTTGGTATGCTCTAAAACAATTCTTCATCTCTGGAGCACTTGGCCATCAAGCCTGTTTTAACTTTTTAATAGAATTTTTGGGAATTATTATTACATTATTTCCACTATCTCTTTCCTGCCTCCAAGCCCTCCCATAGACCTTGCATTGTGGTCTAACCCATGGCCTCTTTTTTATCAACAGTTACTGTTTGAATGTGACCTGTGTTTGGTTGCAGGACCTCCCAGCTATGAAGTAAAGGGTTTGCTACACTGGACATTGAGTGTATAATGGAATGTGTTCACCTAGAACCCTGTGCATTAGAGGAGGAACAGGAAGTACTCTGGGAGAATGGAGGGTTTTACTCAACTACAAATTTCTCACATGAGGCTCGTATGCACCCATAGTGTGGAAGGGCAAACCTGGGAAGGTTTTTGCTCTCTGCTCACTCATCAGGGGATAATGTCCTGAAGTCCAGCTGGGTGGTCCTAGCTCATGAGGGACTCTGGTAATGCTTGGTAACTAGGAGCACCGGTAAGAGGTAGCTTACAGGTTCTTTCCAGGAGTCTCCTCTTATTCTGATGTAAGGACCACAAGTCATGCCTTGATGAGTGTAGGAACCACTGTCCCCAGACCAGAAAGAGAAGATTGGCTGAGTTGTCAGAGCTGTTTGGACAGGGATGGATGATGAGCCAGACTGAGGTTCTGTTTGTCCCTGTGGTGACCTAGGTAGTGGCCCTTGCCCTTTGAGCTTTGTTGAGTGTGGATTCCCAGGGGAGGGAGAGGCTCTGCCATCCTGGCGTGGGAGACAATGTGCTTGCAATATCACTGCCTTAGGCTATGTAATTGAGAAATGCTTTGAACACCTAATCCTGCCTCTGCTGCCCAGTGCTGGTTAGATAATCCTGCAACTCCTTCAGGGCTGGGCCTTGACTGGTCAGTGAGAAGAAAAAAATAGACCAGTTAATGGGTGACCTTCAATCTCTTGGACTTTTAGTGGGGACTTAAAAATGAAGAGGGATCTGTGCAAGAATTAAGTTCATAGACCAAGCCTGAAGCCGGTAGAGTCACAGTACAGAAAGGGAGAGGCAGGACCAATGGGCGAGAGCTTTCCTATTTCAACAGTAGTTGAGATTGAGATGTGGAACTAGGTAATCAATTTTAGATGTTCCATACATGTCCTGATTTGCCATTTCTTGGGGTCCACAGACCAGGGCAATCAAGAATCTGAGCCAGGCGGTGGTGCCGCACGCCTTTAATCCCAGCACTTGGGAGGGAGAGGCAGGCGGATCTCTGGGAGTTCGAGGCCAGCCTGGTCTACAAGAGCTAGTTCCGGGACAGGCACCAACGCTACAGAGAAACCCTGTCTCGAAAAACCAAAAAAAAAAAAAAAAAAAAATCTGGATAAATGACTGACCTTATCATGAAACCAAATTGCTATAGTTGTAGTTTAATCGAAATAGATCTGAGTAAAATGTGTGGTCCTGCCTACCAGAACTGTTATTTTCCTGGTTTTAGATCTACACCCTGAGATAAAAGGTTTGGGAAATCTTTGATGTGCTCTAATACAAATCCTTAGTCTCTGGAGGACAGGGCCAAAAAGCCTGTTTCAACTTCTCAAAATAAGTTTTTGGGATTATAGTATAGCTACATCATATTCACTTTCTCTTTCCTGTCCCTAAGTTCTACCGTGAAACCTCATTATTTTCTAATAAATGGCCTGTTTTTCTTTAATAACAGTTACATAGTAACAACAGCCACTGTGTGCATATGACCTATGCTTGGCTTTGGCTACAGGGTTACCCCACTACCCGGCAATGGGTTGGCTGCACTGCACACTGATTGTATAATGGAATGTGCTTTGTTTGGATGAGGAACAGAATGTGCTCTAGGAGAGTGTAAGAATGTCTACTAAAATGCTTTCTAGACTAGGGCCCTGTACTGTCCACTGGGCTGGAAGACTGAGCAGGAAAGACTGCTATCTAAGTGATTTGATCTCTGATCACCCAGTAGGGGAGCTGGTAATATTCTGAGGCCCAGCTGGGTGACCCTAGCCAATGAGGGACTCTGGGAAGGCTTAGCAATCAGGAGTACTAGTGGCAGGTAGCTTGCAGGTTCTTTCCAGGATTCTTCTCTGCCTCTGCTGTAGGGAGTTGTAAGGAAGACACAAGCCATGCCCTGGTTGGTGTGGGGTGTTCAGAGAAGGTCTCTGGAGCTGTCATTTGTGCCAGAATCTCTTAGGTTCATTTGGTTTATAAAGTCCATTAGCTCTAATATTTCCCTGTTTCGTTTTTGTCTGGATGACCTATTCATTGGCGAGAGTGGTGTATTCAAGTCTACTACTATCAAATGCTGTGTGAGAATCAATTTGTGATTTAACCTTTAGAAGTGTTTCTTTTACAAAAGTGGAAGGCCTTGTGTTTGGGGCATAGATATTAAGAATCTAAATGTCATATTGGTGGAGTTTTCCATTGATGAATATGGAGTGTTCTTCCCCATCTCTTTTGATTAATTTTTGTTTTGTTGTGCCCAAGTTGAGACTCCCAGAGAGACACCCCCGGAATCCAGTCAAGTCCAGAATGCAAAAGCAAGGTTTATTCTTTCCAGCCAGGCTGGGAGCTGTCTACTACATATGACACAGCACAGTAGGGAGAGCTCCCGTTCCTCATTTGGGGTTGACACATACAGGCAAAAACCACAAGCCAGGTTTGTTTTGGGTCAAGGGGGTTGGTCTTGCTAAACAAAGGGGTGGGCTACTTCTGCATACCCCCTTCCTCCTTTAAGTGGCTGCTTCTGTGCATGCCCCCCCCCCTCCTCCTGCTCCTGTCTCGGTGTCAACAGAACACCAGGAACATTTTTCCAGAGGTTCCTGTTTTCAACTAGGTTTTGGTGTTACAGAGTTTCTTGAACTCAATGCCTTAACCAGCTCCTGATCAAGCAAAGCTTCTTAAAATTTTCTATGTCCTTACAGTTTGAAGTCCATAAAATGGCTACACCAGCTCCCTTTTTAGTTCCATTTGCCTGAAATATGCTTTTCCCCACCTTTGCCTTAAGGTAATATCTGTCCTTCATATTGATATACCTTCTTGTACGTGGTGGAAGGATGGATATTGTTTTTGGTCAATACCATTAATCTGTGTCTTTCCATTGGGGGAATTGAGGCCATTGATATTGAGAGATATCAGGAATAATGATAGTTGATTACAGTTATTTGGTTTTGTGGTTATTGGTGGTGGTGGTGGTATGATGTATATAAGATTGCATGTGTTTATGTGTGTGTTTCCCTTTTGGCTTTGCTTATTTGAGATTATTTGTTTTCTGTGTATTCATGTGTGTCGTTTGCTTTCTTGGGGTGGATTTTTCCTTCTAGTACCTTCTGTAGAACTGAAGTTGGTCATAGATATTGTTTAAATTTCACTTTATCATGGAATATCTTATTTTCTCCATTTATGGAGATTGAAAATATTCGGGATATAGTAATTTGGGCTGCACCTGAGGTTTCTTACTGCCTGCATTACATGTTTTGTAGACCATATATGGCTTTTACAACCTCTATTAAGAAGTCAGGTGTAATTCTTATCGGTCTGTCTTTATGTGTTACTTGATGTTTTTCCTTTTCAGCTTTTAATGTCTCTGTTCTGTATGTTTACTATTGTAATTATTGTGTGGCAAGGGGACTTTGTTTTCTGAAACATCTGTCTTCTAGTGTTTTGCATGCTTCTTTGTTCCATCATTCACATCGTCTTTAAATTAGGAAAATTTCCTTCTAGGATTTTATTGAAAATATTTTCTCGACTTTTGAGCTGGCGTTTTTCTCTTTCCTCTATTATGCAATTCATAGGTTTAGTCTTTGCATAATGTACCAGATCTCCTGGATGTTTTATATTAAGAAATCTTTGGATTTATCGTATTCTTTGTTTAACATTTCCATTTCTTCTATTGTATCTTCAGTGTCTGAGACTCTCTTCCATCTCTCTATTCTATTGGAGAACTTTGCCTCTGTACTTTGTGTTTGTAGATGAAAAACCTGGATAACTTTAGGTATCCCCAAAGAAAGCCCTGGATAAATCCAAGTTCCACCCCTCCCTCCATCCCCAGCAGGAAGGAAATAGCCAAAAATCCAAGCAGGAAGAGAAGAATCAAAAGTCTAGGATTAGCCGGTTTGTGACTGTGTTTCAGGAACTAGCTGAAGATTAAGTTAGACTGTGATCTTGAGAATAATCTTGAGAAGCAGGGAGTTTCCCCCTTGTGATTGTCATTGTACTGTGTTTTAGGAACTAGCTGATTATGACCTTGGGAGTGGTCCTGAGAGGCAGGGAGTTGCCCTCTTGTGATCTTCACTGGTATTTTCAAAATTTTCTGTGACACACTCCCTGCCAATTCTGGATCACTGGGCTGTGGTTTCTTCCCTTAAAAATCGCTTCTCCCGGTCACTCCACACTCCCCCTGTGTGGGTTATGAGTCTCAGCCCCAGTGCACTCGTTCTCGTCTCATCTCATCTCATCTCATCTCATCTCATCGATTAAAGCCTTGTGTGACTGCAGCAAGGACGGTCTCTCGTGAGTTACTGGGGGATCGTGTTATCCCGAGACTTGAGTGAGAGTCTCCCCAGCACTGGAGGGGGGGGGTCTTTCATAGTCTTAAGGTTTTTATTTCCAGGATTCCCTTAGCTTGTGTTTTCTTTACTGTTTCTATTTCCATTTTCAGGTCCTAAACAGTTTTGTTTCCTTCAAGTATTTGTTCATTTTTTTTCTTGGCTTTATTTAAGGCATTTATTGGCTTACTTCAATTGTTTGTGTTTTCCTAGCCTTCTTGAAGGGCTTTATTAATTTTCTCCAATATTTTTGTGTTTTCATGAATTTGTTTGAGAGATTTACTCATTTTCTTTTTAAGGTACTCTATCATCTCCATATAGTTGGTTTTAAGGTCTTTTTCCTGTATTTCAGCTGTTTTAAAGTATTCAGGGCCTGCTGTGGTAGGACAGCTGGGCTCTGGTGGTATTATTGCTCTGGCTTTTATTGATTATATTCCTATGCTAAGCATCTGGGTTTGGGGTGATTATAGGTCTAGGTGCTGATGTCAGACTTGATCTTGGTTGGATGGGAGTTTTGTTCCTAAGTTTCTGTTAATGTCTGGAGCAGGTATTGGCTCAGTGTTTTCTTTTTTCCTGGCCTTCTTGATGGTGTATTCAAGAGGAAATGTTTGCTGATGTTGAATACTAGGGGAAAGGGGGGCTCGGGATAGATGATCTTAGAGATACACAGGAGACATGAAGAGGGTGTAGGAGAAGCTGCCTCTGGTGTTGTACACCAGTGATGGGGGCAACTGTGCCAATCAGGACTGGGGTTAAGAATAATGTGGTAGATTTGCAGACAACCTAACTGGTCTTCTGGCAGCTGTGGCAAGAGTTGAGTAGAGGGTGTCTGTCCCCATTGGATGATGGGACACAGATATGAGCTGAGAAGGAAAGGGCAGGTAGGGACAATCTTGGAATCTACAGGAGATATGGACTGGGGAAGGCGAAGCTGTAGATGTAATTCTGTTGTAGCCCTAGAGACATCATGAATATTGGGTCTTGGGTAACCAGAGACTGGAGAAGGTCTGTGGGCAGCCTCCCTAATTCTATGCACAACGTCTTAATACTGATTCATTAGGGTCCCAGGGGTCATTTATTTAATATCTTTATTTAGGTTATTGTTGTTAATCTGTGAAAGACTTTTAGTTTATAAAAAGTACTATGAGGGCTACATATGTCACTCAACAATAATTTTCTAGGGGTTGACCTGAGTTTAGATAGCAACACCTGTTGGACTTTAGCATCCAAACACCGAGGAGGAGTCGCCCCCAGAGACCACCTCACACACCACAGCCGATGCAAAAGCATGAGGATTTTATTAATTCTGTCATGACAGGGTCCCCCAGCATTCGGGAAGCCGAGAGACCTTGAATAGCTGGTACAGTCTACTTTTAAAGGGGCCACAGAAGCAAGGGGGGGTTGTTCTTTGACTATTCTGATTGGCTTATTTGAAAGGGCTATTACCAATAATTGACTGGAGAGCTGTTGCCAGATCAGATGAGGTAACAGGTCATTTTGACCCCGTTTCCCAGGGTACCGAACCAAAACATACGTATATGGGTAATTGTTCAGGAACTGAGTACGTGCATGTGTAGCTGTTAGGTCCTTGGTTCCCATGGGAGGAGGGGAAGCACTATGGCACAGAGGCTGAGAGGATTCAGAATTGTCAGAAATGTCTTCAGGATTGTCTTAAAGTCTTACACACCCAAGTTGGGAGGTTCATAGCTATGTGTTATTTCAGATCCAGGTGATCTGGCAGACTCTTTGGTGTGTCACCTATACACACATGGAAAACATTCTCTCTCACACATATAAACATACACATAACAATGGGGCTAGACTTTTTTTCAAAAGTGCTTATGACTTATAAAGCAATTAACAAGTTGCTTTAGGTATATAATACAGATCATTCAATAGTTCTTTAAGAATCTGTTACCTTGCATTTGGTTTAAAATTTTTCATTTCTTCACTGTGATGTAGACTTATATCCAATCATCAATCATAGTAAACAATCCTAACAGACATCCTTTTCTTTATCAAAAGAGAATGAGATAGGTTTAGTATTCAAAATTATTTTCTACAGTACAGAATTGTCAGAAGGTTTCAAGTGAATTCCTTCCAATTTTGGTGCGCCAGACCTCCTCACCCATCCCATGTTCTATTATTTGAAAAGGAGAGAACTCTAGTGCACATGTGTTGTAAAATGTCTTTTTAAAAAAAAAAAAAAAACAGAAAAGGGGAGGTGATGTAGGATGCTCCTCTCTATGCTGTGAATACCATCAGTTAATAAAGAAACTTCTTTGTAGGCCTATAGCAGGGCAGAATAGAGCTATGCAGGGAAAACTAAACTGAATGCTGGAGGAAAGAAGGCAGGGTTAGAGAGAAGCCATGTAGTCCTGCTAGAGACAGACGCCAGTCTCTACCCGGTAAGCCACAGCCTCATGGTAATACACAGACAAATAGAGATGGGTTGATTTAAGATGAGTTAGCCAGAAATACGCTAGAGTCACTGGCCAAGCAGGGTTTAAAATAATATAGTTTCTGTGTGATTATTTTGGGTTTGAGCTGCTAGTCGGTCAGGAAACAAACAAGCAACCTTTTATAATACACAGGGTAAGTGGTCATCAGTGACTTCTTTGATTTTGGTTACAATTTTGTAGTTCTTGTTTAAGGGACCATGTTAAATTTGTAGGTTTGTCTTTGTGTTTTCTTTTATCAGTGCTACCTTCTATGTTCTGTAAATTTTCTTTTTGGTGGCTATAATCTGATAATATTGTTTCTCTGGAAAATGATGGACCTTCACCTATTTTTATTTTCTGAAATATTGTTTCATTATGTTGTGCGTTCTTTGTGTTTGTTGGTTTGGAGACTTTCTGTGGAGAAACAGTTTTAGCTGTCTCTTCTTGATCTTAGAGGCTTGTTCCCTCTCCTTTCTTGGCATTTCTGTTTTTTCTAGTCATTACTATCATCAAGTTTCTGATTTTACTATTTAAGATATTGATGTGGTTGATACCTTGGTTTTGGGGTTTTAAAACCTTCTCATATATCATTGTCTCTGTCTTGTTACCTCTAGCTGTTAACATGTGAGAGCCTACAGTTATCTGTGGGAACATCAATTGAAGATGTACACCCTTCAGATTGGCTGGTTGCTATTTCTTTGAAAGAGTTTGTTGATTGACAATTGATGTGTGAACGTCCTTCCACTGAGGGTGCAGTATTCCTAAGAAAGTTGGTCTGGGCTGGATAAGAGAGCTAGCTGAGCATAAAACAATGACCAAGTAAGAGAGAAGGCTAGGAATAAAGATTCTTCATGAATAGGGGAAGAGGAAAAAGAAAAATCTATTTTCAATAAAAGAAAAATGTTCTTAAAAAAAAAAAGATTCCTCGTGGTTTTTGCCTTCAGTTGTTATCTTGAATTTTTATCCTAAGCCCTTACAATGATGGATTGTGATCTGCCAGAATCAAGCAAATAAACCCATTCATCACCTGAGATGATGTGGTTAGATAATTTAATCACAACAACAGAGAAACAAGTTAGACCAAAACTGGCACACCAAAAGTGATTTTGTTGTTGGGTAGAACCTAGGAACGTTATCTTTTCAAAGAATGGACTATATCGGGACTTTGAATGGCAAAACCCATAAAAAGCTCTACACATACCTTAATCACCTGCGCTTGAAGGACCTGGAAGATGGAAGTGTTGAGCATAATGACAGTAAGTGAAAGTCCAGATCATAGAATTTCAGTGGCAAATAGACTCCGTGATAAATACCTCTAGAGGTCATTTGTGTGATATTTTGGCCCCTAGCCTTTATTATTGTTCCTTTGCCTCCCAAAAATTCAGTAAGGCAAAATTAGAAAATAATGGGCTGTTTTTCTAGATGAAATATTGACTCTCTTGGGTGACTATTACTGATGAGTCATTCATGATTACAATATTTTAAAAAAAGCACAAGTGGGTCATAAATTAACGAAAAGTCTGTGGGTTGTAGAGAAAAGCAGAATTAGGTGGATTCAGATGGCAGTCACGTGCCAAGTATAGGCAGGAATTTTCAGTGAGATTATCACCATTAAATAGAAGGCTCTTCCTCTACATTGGAAGCCTGGCAAGGTGTCTTAAGGGTGAGAACCCATCCTTCTATGCTCTTAGTCAATGGAAGGTCTAGCAAAGTAATTCCTAGTCCCAGGAAGCAACTTCTTACAAAGCCTGCTGCAACTCTAGTCCTATCAGGGTCCATCATAACTTAGAAACTGAATTTTGGAGAATCATTAATATTGTTCTGGTTCTAGAAAGAAGAAAGGTGCAAACTTTAAAGCCATGCATTCTTAGTCTGGTGATTTAGTTCAGCAGTAGTTTATTTAGTAGGCATCTGTGTTTGGTAGAGCCAGAGCTCCAGTGAGGAGGCTGTGAGAGTTTATTGCATGAGGCTGTGTGGATGAAGCCTGTATTTTGAGCCCATAAGATGTTGAGATATTTAAGCTATGAGACATTTTACTTGAAGAACTATATATATGGAGTGGAAGTAACCAAAGAGAGTTGTATGAATAGTTGTGATCATAGAGGCATCTAAGCCCTTTGAAACTGAAGTTCCACATGTCTGATACAGAGCTACTACCGGATTTAATGGTTGTCCTTCTGGGTTTCTGTTTTCCCTCATGCCCAATCTTCACTCATGATGTCTCAGTTCCTTTCCTTTGGAACAGGAATTGGTATTCTGTGCCATTGGATGTTGGAAACATTTAACTTACCTTCTGATTTTACAAGATTACAGTCAAGAGAATGTCTTGAATGTCAAAAGAGACTCTGGACATTTGAACAGTGCATAGGTGGTTGCAGATTACAAGGATCATTGAAGTGACTAAATGCATTTTCTTCATGGATGACCCTGACCCTATATTGACCTGTGTCTGAATCTAAACTGAGTGAAAAGCTCTCAGATAGGGTAATGTATTTGAACATGTGTCTCTCCTTGATGACTTTCTTTGGGGTGCTTGTGGAACCTTTAGTAGGAAGAACTTTTCTGAGTGAAATTCCTCAATGGTGATAGGATTTGAGTGTCTACATCCTTAACCCATTTCCTGTTCTTTGTTTCTACTGTGGTGGGGTTCAGACTAATCAGCTAGCTTCCTTTTGCTGTCACAGTATCACTACTGTATGATATCACTACATCACATTAGATACAGTTGAAGCAATTGCTATTCAGTGGTAAGCCCTTTTGCTTTCCTTATTTTATTTATTTTTTTAAAAGAAACAATCTTTTCTCATTTTATATGCTAATCCCAATTCCCACTCCTTCCCCTTCTTCTGCTCCCTCCACCTTCTCCGCTTTACCCTTCCATCCACTCCTCAGAGAGGGTAAGGCACATTGTTTTGAGGCTCTCCCCACTATATGTAGGCTGAACAAGGTATCACTTCTAAGAGAATGGGTTCCACAAAGCCAGTACAAGCAGTTGGGATAAATTCTGGGCTCACTGCCAGCAGCCACACAGTCTGACCTAGCCATATGACTGTTACCCACCTTCAGACCACCTGATTTTTTTTATATTTATTTATTATGCATACAATATTCTGTGTGTATGCCTTCAGGCCAGAAGAGGGCACCAGACCCCATTACAAATGGTTGTGAGCCACCATGTGGTTGCTGGGAATTGAACTCAGGACCTTTGGAAGAGCAAGCAATGCTCTTAACCTCTGAGCCATCTCTCCAGTCCCCACCTGATTTTTTAAAGAATTTTGTTGTTTTTATTTTTGTTTCTGAAGACAAGGTATGTCTGAGTAGCCCTGGCTCTAATGAAAGTTGCTCTATAGACCAGGCTGGTCTCAATCTTATTCTTGCTCTAAATACTGAGATTAAAAGTTGGCCAATATTCCTTGTTTGTTTTTTTGGGGGTGGGAGATTTTGAGACAGGGTTTTTCTGTAACTTTGGAGACTGTCCTGGGACTAGCTCTTGTAGACCAGACTGGCCTCGAACTCACAGAGATCCACCTGGCTCTGCCTCCTGAGTGTGGGATTAAAGACGTGTACCACCACTGCCCAGCTTATATTCTTTGTTTTATATAAAGTATTGGGTGATGGGCCTAGAGTGTAGGTTTTTGTACATGTCAAGCATGTTCTCTTATTTGTGTTTTTTTTCAAGACTTGAATTTTGAAATTTGGCAGAGGGTATCATTCTCTTCCCCAGAATGGCAGTATTCATGACATTAATATTGCCTGGGCCTTCTGAGTCATTGGGTTACTGGTGTTTGACATTCTTTCTGCTTGTTGTGTTTAATTTTTTTAAATGAATATGATTCTTTGGCCTGTACACATGCTTATGTGCCACATGTGTGACTGATCCTCACAGTAGTCAAAAAATGGTCTTAGATTCCCTGAACTTGAAATAATGGATAATTGTGATCGCCCATGTAAGTTCTGGCAATTGAGCCCACCTATATGCAAGATCAGCAAAAGCTCTTACCTGCTGAGCTGTTTCTCCTGGCCTATGTTGATTATCTATGATCAACATTTACATCACTCATGTCTTTAATCTGTCAATTTGTAACTGTTTATGCAGTCCCTACTAGTAAGATTTACTAAAGTTATAGTGTGAACTGGAACACTTCAGATTTCTGAAAGATAAAAACAGAACTGGAGTGAATGCAGAACTCTGTGTAGGCGCTTCAGTAAAAACCCTGAGTTCTTTTTATCTTTCTTGATTTATTTTTGCAGGGGAGAGTAGTTCTTAATATTTACTTCTTGCTGTCCTGGAACTGATTTCATAGGCTACCATTAAACTCAAGAGGCAGATACACCTGCCTCTGCCTTCTGAGTGCTGGAATTAATGGTATTGTTCTTTTTGTTGTTGTTGTTGTTAGTAATTGTTAGTACACTTTCTCTGGGGTATACTCAGTACTGTTGATCTGCTTGCTTGTTTCTCTATGTCTGTTAATAGGTATGTCTTTTGCAAAGTGATATCCCATTCTAAGCATTAAGAAATGATAAGGGTAAACCTATCCATTTTCCTTCTAAAGTGACTTGATGATTATATTATAATGTCTGTATCAAAGAGTAAGTGTTGGAAACACCAGAATTATATGACTATATTGTCAAAGAAATATACATTTACAACGTTGTCAGTATCATGTTTTTTATTGTATACATGTATGGCATATTTTAGGATACAGTGACTTATGATGACGTGCATGTTGACTTCACTGGGGAAGAATGGGCTTTGCTGGATCCTTCCCAGAAGAATCTCTACAAAGATGTGATGCTGGAGACCTACATGAACCTCGCTGCTATAGGTAATACTGCAAATTTTCCTTCATGTTTTAAAATAAGAAAACAACTGTTCCTTGGTTATCAGTGCTCTTCTGTAATTTTAATTGAAATGAAGAAGAATGAGGTGAATGAATAAGGCATGGTTCTAAGGAACACTAAAGATTGTAACTTAAATTTTACACAATTTCCAATAATATATCATACATTTCCTGGTACTATATTTTAGGCTACAAATGGGAAAGTCATAATATTGAAGGACATTGCCACAGTTCTCGGAGATATGAAAGGTAATTTTCATGTACAAGCTGATACAAATGTGCCTGCGAAGATATTTTATTGTATCTGGAAGTTTTAAAGAAAAGCAGCAACATAAATAATCACAGCTTAAAGTTCATTGATAATCATTAAATTCTCGCAAAGCCATGTTCTTCAAGGGCAGGTAAGTGAATTGTGTTTGCAAGTCATTGTTTTAAGAAGGAAGACAAGAAATCAATGCCTTTACAGATATCACCACTTTATTCATATCTCAATCAGAGCTATGCCAATCCATTTAGTCTCATATCACTTATATTATAATATGTATACATGTTGGGTAAGTGATAAGTATATGTTCAAAAGCTTCTAATAAGCAAGTAGTCCATAGTAAAGCTATTGTTACTCATATACTTGTTTCTACTTTGCTAAGTTTAGTGAGACAGGTAGTTAGCATCATTATTTAAGGGGGGGTGGTTGAGGGGAGTTGTAGAGAAACCATAATCCATGTACCATATGTTTATGAGGAAGAGAAAGTCAAACTGTAAATTCAATGTAAAATCTTTTTGTTATTCTTCCATTAATAGGTATAGTATATGTTACTATGGATATAAGCCATATGAGCATAGGATGTGAATAGAAGCCATGTACCTCTCTCTGTCTCAGAATAATTAGAATATATATAGGTTCCCATGCTGAGTAAACTTGTTGAATGTGATTCACGTTTACAAGTAATTAATTTTCCTGCTTTATTGAGGGGATACATCAACCAATCCATACTGAATAAAAGCCCTATGAGTGCTAAAAATATGTAAATACTTCTGTTTGTTCTGGTTCACTTTGAAAATGTAGTATGACTCACAATATAGGAAAATTTATCAAATGAAGTAAGTGGTTTTAAGGTGTGAATTCTCCCAGTTCTCTTCAAATATGTGAAATATCTCATAGAGATAAAAGATACCATAAATGGGAGCCAGGTAGTAAAGGCTCTTACCATCACTGGCATCTTCAAATATATAAAACATTCCTTACTGAAGGGGAACAACATAAGTGTAAACAAAGTCATAAAAGCTTATGACCTGATTACTCTTTAAAATTAGACCGATTGTAAAATGAACTGATACAGATATAAAGATACTTTACGACAGTGCAAGTCGTAAAACTTTTACATGTACCCATTATCCTTGCAGGCATGAAAGAAGTCATATTGGAGAAAAACTTTCTGAATGCAATCACGGTGGTAAAGTCTTTGCACATCACAGTCATCTCCAAACATATAAAAGAACACATAGCGGAGAGAAAACCTATGAATATAATCAATGTGGTAAAGCCTTTGCATGTCACAGTAATCTTCAAGTACATAAAAGAACACATCCTGGAGAGAAACCCTATGAGTGTAATCTATGTGGTAAAGCCTTTTCACGTCACAGTGATCTCCAAATGCATAAAAGAACACATCCTGGAGAGAAACCCTATGAGTGTAATCAATGTGGTAAAGCCTTTTCACGTCACAGTCATCTCCAAATGCATAAAAGAACACATACTGGAGAGAAACCTTATGAATGTAATCAATGTGGTAAAGCCTTTTCACAAATCAGTCATCTCCAAATGCATAAAAGAACACACACTGGAGAGAAACCCTATGAGTGTAATCAATGTGGTAAAGCCTTTGCACAACACAGTCATCTCCAAACGCATAAAAGAACACATACTGGAGAGAAACCCTATGAGTGTAATCAATGTGGTAAAGCCTTTGCACATCACAGTCATCTCCAAAACCATAAAAGAACACATACTGGAGAGAAACCCTATGAGTGTAATCAATGTGGTAAAGCCTTTGGATATCATAAGAATCTTCAAGTACATCAAAGAACACATACTGGAGAGAAACCCTATGAATGTAATCAATGTGGTAAAGCCTTTGCATGTCAATATAATCTCCAAGTACATCAAAGAACACACACTGGAGAAAAACCCTATGAGTGTAATCAATGTGGTAAAGCCTTTGTGTATTTCGGTAGTCTTCGAAAACATAAGCAAAAATCATACTGTAAAGAAGCTTAAATGTAGTCAGTGTAGCAAAGTTTTGCAAGTTATGGTAGTTTTTATACGAGTAAAGTCTTAGTGTGTAATAGGTCTATGAAAGCCTTTGAATATAACAGTAAACTTTGAGAATTTGAAAAAATTAATAGCAAAGAGTATCTGAATATAAATCATTTAGTAAGATCTTCAGCCAACATACTTATGTTCAGTTACAGACGATCATTTATTCTGGAGAGAAAAAAAAAAAACAGGCAAGCATCAAGTCTGTTCAAGCATTATGATGCCCCTCTTGATTCTATTTACAGCTGTAAACAAACGTGGACAAAAGGCAGATGAATTGAGATGATAAGCTAACCCTTTTAGATTTCATACTTCTCATTGACATGAGATGGTATATCCGGGTGAAAACTTCATAGATGTGTATTCGTTCCTTTTCTGTTGCTGTGATAAAATACCATATCTAAGTGAACTTACAAAAGGGTTTGATTTGGCCATTGATTCCAGAGCAATACAGGATTGCCATGAAAATGACTTGGAAAGAAGTGTTATACATGGCAGCTAATGTAGGAAGCTAAGGATTCCCATTCTTAACCTACAGCACAAAGCAGAAAGTGTAAACTGGAAATGGTGTGCAGGTATAAATTCTCAGGCCAACCTGCAGGGACATATTTTTTCCACTGGGACAGCATTTCCTAAGTCTTCCCAAATGATACTGCAGACTGAGACTAATTGATTTCTCTCACCTCAGGTATATGTGCTTACTTTCTTTTTCATGAACCAATTCATGATGGAGAAAAACTCTATACGCCTTTAGATGCCTCAACAACTATATTAAGAAGAAAGTATTCATGAGTGAAAATTAATTTAAAGATTTGTTTTAATTTTAATGATGTGTGCCTTTGTGTGGGTATGAGCACGTGCTTTCTGTTTCCCAAAAAGGTTAGAACCTTGGAGCTTCTTGTAGTAGGAATTACTGGAAGTTCTTAAAAATGGACCTTGTTCCTGGGAATGAACTTGTATCAAGGACTCAGTTATGTCTGTAGCCCTATAAATATTTTAAAGCTTTCTGATATCAGGAAATAGGGAGGAACACATACAAGAGAAAAACCCTATTCATGTAAATGATTTGGTAAAAACAGCTGCCTTCAGTTTGAAGAAAAAAGTTTTATCTCTTTTTCAGTATAGCCTTGAAGTAAGTACATTATTAACCAGTTCACTATAGATGATGTGAAGATCACATTATGGCTTCTATCTTGCAGATAGATATTAAAGTGTGCTATATGTGTGGCAAATCCATTTGCTGAAGTTATTTTGTGGTCCTTATATTTCCTCCATGGCTTTTGTTCATCACCTATCCCTATTTCACTTTATTGTTCCAAATTTGTCAACTTAAATAAATACCATGTTTTAAATTTTATTTATTTTGCTTTTGTCCCTTTCATATTCGTTTTCTCTGTTTTTTTCTTTTAAGAATAGTATTACTGTGACTTCCTGTCTGACCTGGAACTCACATTATAGACCAGGCTGTTCTAGGACATCAGAGAGATCTGTTCACTGCTTCCAGAGTATCTGCATTATAGGTGGGCATGTGCTCACTGGATAACTTGGTTCATTTAATTGAGGATGAGTGGCTGAGCCTGTCTGGTTAGGGTAGACAGCGTACAGGCTGTGGTCCTAACTACAGTAGCAGAAGAAGGTTCTTATCAAATGCAGCCTTCCTGCCTTAAAGTCCACTGGCTTCCAACTGTGAGAAATATTATTTTTCTTTATGATTGAGTCTGTTATAACTCATCAAAGGAGCTGGGAAGATTTCTGTCCTTATTCTGCAGTAGGTGAAACCCAGACTCATAGAGGTAAGCAGATTTTTGCTCATGTTACTCATTCCATCATTCTGATGCCCCACTAACTGATGTTGAAACTGCCTAAGCCAGGCATGGTGACAGAGACCATGGTACTTACAAAGTGGAGGTAGGAATTTCAGGGTTTCAAAGTCATCCAGGATGAGAATGGTCAATGGGTGTGATGGGACAATCACAGAAACAAGGAAGATTGATTGGCTCAGGACAATGTCCATATAGCTCCAGAACTTTAGGGCCATGGCACCAGCAATTATTAGCATATTTTCTGTTCTTGATAATATTTCCTGTCTTAAGAGTCTTAGGGTCAGACTCTTGTTCTTCATTAAAGAGTGGAATTCTCCTACAGTTGGGAGAATTAGCTTCAGGCAGGGATGAGCTCCCTAATTACATACTCAATACAATGTGTTCAGCCCTGAAACCATATACACACAACCAACAGAAATGGACTCAAAAGGTTTTATTTATATATTTGTGCATACATATTCACACATGCTTAACGGAAAGAACTGGAAGGGAAGAATTTGGGAAGGGATGGAGAAAAGACAAGGAAGGGGAAAACTGATGTACTACATTTTAATTTAAATGTATGAAAATACATTTTAAATAAATTTGAATGTGTGAAAATAAATTTTAAATGAAGTAGGTGCCTAGAGAGTTAGCTTACCTGTTGCAAGAGTGAGGGCCTGTTTGTTTGCCCTGCTATATTAGCCCCAAAATAACCATACAGAAATTGTATTCATTAAATCACTGCTTGGCCCATTAGCTCTAACTTCTTATTGGCTAAATCTTACATATTAATTTAACAGATTTCTATTAATCTGTATATTGCCACATAGAGCAGCTACTGGCAAAGATTCTAACTGGCATCTGTCTCAGGCAGAAGATCCATGGTGTCTCTCTCCTAATCTACCTCTTTTCCTCCCAACATTCAGTTCTGTCTTTCCTGCCTACCTAAGTTCTGCCCTTTCAACTAGGCTAAGGCAGTTTCTTTATTAAGCAATGAAAGCAACACACAAACAGAAGGACCTCCTACACCATTTCCCCTTTTCTGTTTAAACAAAAAGGAAGGCTTTAACATAGTAAAATTACATAAAACAAAACAGGTATCAGGCAAAAACTACAGTTACAATATTTATATCTATTTTATCTTTTTATCATAACTGAGGAAAACTATAACTAAATTCTTCAACTCCATCAAAGACCTCAGAAGGATATGATATTACCTAAGTAAACAGGAAGTGCATTGTAAACAACTTCTAAAACTCTAGAAATGACAGACATCTCACTGCCTGGACACTCACCCAAAGTTCTTCTGTAGCATTAGGGCATCCATCTTCAGCCTACAGGCCCATAGTATCCAGCAGACTTTTCCATGAAGCAGGAAATTTCAAAGACAGTTCCGCCTATATTGGCAGTTTTCAGTCACTTCTGTATCCTGCAGAATATATGGCAGATTCTCATAAAGCAGGAACCCCAAAGGACCATCTCACCTTTAGGCAAGTTCAGCAGTCACCTTTCTGTGGTCACTGAATGTCCAATGAAACAGTCCAGGCAAGAGCAGTTTCTTCCCCAAATGGCTAAGGAGTCACTTCGATGCCTATCTTCCTCTTAAGTAGAGGGGCAGATGTGTCTCATTGTCATGAAAAGTCCTAAATTCTTAAACATTTTAAATGCCATATTCTGAAGGCCTCTGAAAGATTTGAAGAATATCTAACTGAAATATTTATATATCTAGAAAACCTAACATGACTACAAGCTTGACTATTATAGATGATTATCTATTAACATATTTCTTAATTATATATTACATTTTTAAATGAACTACACAAACACAATACCTTAATCAAGAGCAGGAATACATATAACAAAATTGACCTTGAATTTTATCAGTAAACCAAGATGCATACTAATTATTCATATCTATATCATATCCCTCTTTAAATGTGAAAGAACATTTATAAACAATATTTGGGAACATGGGTATAGTTTTGTCCATACTGCTTCCTGCTGATTGGGGGTCACTATTAATCAATCAGGTGTTTCATGGTGTATCCTGTGTGCTAGGTTCATCTCAGTCAGCAGTTGGGTGAAGAAATTTTTTGAGGGTGTTTATGACAACCTTTCAGGAGATCTTGGTCCATGAAACCATATTCGTCTGGAGGCAATCCACGGGTTCTCATCTTCTGCGAAAACAAAAGAAGAACCACTTTTCCCAAGTAACATGTTATTAGACCCAAAATCTGAAGTCAAGATACCTTTATAATATACATGCTGGTTTAGCTTAGCAGCCCATACAATGAAATATCTCTCTGTACTTAGCTCCTTCACAGTCAAAAAATTCAAAGAAAACAAAATAATACACAGAATCCAGACTGTGAATTTTCCTTTTTTTTTTCTTTTTTTTTCTTTCTTTTTTTTTTTTTTTTTTTTGGTTTTTCAAGATAGGGTTTCTCTGTGGCTTTGGAGCTTATCCTGGAAATAGCTCTTGTAGACCAGGCTGGCCTCGAACTCACAGAGATCTGCCTGCCTCTGCCTCCCAAGTGCTGGTATTAAAGGCATGTGCCACCACTGCCTGGTGAATTTTTCATTTTTATGTGGCTTATTTTTCTTTACTCTTTTAATCTATGACTATCTGTACTCTGTCTCTTTAAAGACTTTACCCTTTACTCTTTTACTTCTTTCTCCCAAGCCTATGTACTTATATATCCAACACTGTGACCCATTTAGAGATCTTTTATGTCTGAATCTGTCCTATTGTGAATGTCATTCTCTACTGTCCAGGAGCACTTCTTAAAATGCTATGTGCTTCTTAAAAACTTAAGTTGTGCCATTAGTAGGGGTAGTGCAGTACTACCTGTTTTCCTTCCCAGTCTAAAACTTAAGCTATGCTATTATGATGATAAATACAGTAGTTCCTGCTCGCTCTGCACAGTCCAGCATGGCAGAGCCACTTGTGCCTCTGAGCTGCATACACAGCCCCACTTCCAGGCATACAGGGAGTCCACTTGCCATCAAGCAAGCAGAATACTGCACACAAACTAAACTCAAATGCTCAGTAGCTGGACCTCCTGCCTGAAAGAGTCAAAGTTCCCACCAGCAGTGGCCCAGAAAGCCAGCATTTTAAAATAGCATGGCTTTTTTTTTTTCTGCTGCTGCTGAGTCAGAAAAATCTCTCCTAAAGGAACTGTAGCATGCTGCCAGCAAACAGCAGAATGCTGTGTTAAACTCTGGGGTTGTTTTTTTTTGTGTGTGTGTGTATGTGTGTGTGTGTTTAAAATTAAGGGCTCTCAGATTTTAAGTGGGTTTCGTCCATCATATTGGCACCAGTTGTTGCAAGGGTGAGGGCCTGCTTGTTTGTCCCAGTCATCCAGCTATGTTAGTCCCAAAATAACCACACAGAAATTGTATTCATTAAATCAGTGCTTGGCTCGTTAGCTCTAACTTCTTATTAGCTAAGTGTTACGTATTTTAATTTAACACATTTCTATTAATCTGTATATTACCATATGGCAGTGCTTACCGGCAAATATTCTAACCAGCTTCTGTCTCAGGTGGAGAATCCATGGTGTCTCTCTCCTACTCTACCTTTCTTCCTCCCAGCATTCAGTTCTTTCTTCTCCGCCTACCTAAGTTCTGCCCTATCAACTAGGCCAAGGCAGTTTCTTTATTCATTAACTAATGAAGGCAACACACAAACAGAAAGAACTTTTATACCACTTAGCAGTCAAGGCCCCGGATGTTGTTACAGAGGGCACAGGTTCCATTCCCAAAAGCCATGATATCTTATCTCTTTAACTCCAGTTCCAAAGTATCTGCTACCCTATTCTGGCCTTTGCAGGTATGGTACAGATGCCAGGAAGCAAACACCCATATATATTAAATAAGATAAAACACCCATATGCATTAAATACATTAAATAAGATAAAACTTAACAAAAAGAATTCTCTACAGTGATGTCACAGCCCTGAGACAGACAGCAGGCAGGGCTAGCTAAAATGAACTTCTGGTTCTACATGGAAGCAACTATGGCCTTTCTTTGAGGCAGCATGTTCAGAGACAAAAAAAAAAAAAGTCTTATTCTCAGGTTAAAATAGCAGGACTTTCTGAGGCAATGAAAAAACTCTCAGTCCTTTTTCCTTTAGGGTATGTTGCATTATATCTATGATAAATCTTTCTATTTAGACTCATTGTTATTCATAACTTTTAAAAAGTTGTTTGGGACAGAGGTAAGTTCAGCTAATCTAACTTTGTTGCTGTATATGCCATGTAATTGTCTTGGTGTATAGTGGGAAGAGGCTTGCCATCTGATCTGTGGCCAACTCCTCTAACCTACTGAATCTTGTTGACCATTTTGAGTTTACTTTGTTTTAAATATCTTATTCCTGTTTAAGTACAGGGACAGATGTTTCAAGAATGTTTGATAGCCTCATAAAGAGACCTCTGGCTTCTTTATATGTGTCACGACCTCCAAGGTGTTAGGAAGACCTAAGTAGATAAGCTATCTCCCTAAAAGTGGGAGATGTAATATGTTTAGGACTTTCCTATGGAAGCTTAGAAGCAGTACTCCTGGGAAAAGGCATACATGGTTCATAAGAAATTTTCCACCAATCCCTATTCCCCAAATCATACAAATATTAAAATTCACCCAAATATGTATCAGGTGGAGATAAAAGCGGCCATCATGTGGCTCAGTTTTACAGAATCTTTGTCACATAGCTGTGATGTGAGAGTGTCATATATCAATCTGTTGATTTCATTGGTTAAGCAATAAAGAAACTGCTTGGCCCTGATAGGTTAAAACATAGGTGGGAGGAGTAAACAGAACAGAATGCTGGGAGGAAGAGGAAGTGAGCTCAGAGACGCCATGCTCCTCTCTCCCAGGCAGACTTGACAGCTCTGCTCTCTGGAGCAGAGACACCAGGCTCTTCTCTCCCAGGAAGCTCCGACCCAGGATGGACATAGGCTAGAATCTTCCCGGTAAGCACACCTAGCGGTGCTACACAGATGATTAGAAATAGGCTAAATTAATATGTGAGAATTAGCCTAGAGGAGGCTAGATAGAAATGGGCCAAGCAGTGTTTAAATGAATACAGTTTGTGTGTTGTTATTTCGGGCATGAGCTAGCAGGCGGCCAGGGTGCTGGGGACGCAGCCCTGCCACTCCTATTACTACAAATTGCTGGCCTTATTACTTTTTCCATTCTCATCAGATATGGCTGTGCCAGGCAATAGCTAAATCATAGACTGAATTTTAAGGTTATGGGTTATAGAGGTTTCCATTATAAGGAAGAACCTGACAGGGCAAGGGGAGTGACTTGCTGTGTAATTTCCCAGCACGTATTAATTCCTTTTATGTGAATGAAGAATGATAGAATTGGTGCAAGGTTAAAAACAAAGGAGTGCTGGAGAGTTTGGCGCAGTGGTTAAGAAACCTTGTTGCTCTTCCAGAAGATCTGGGTTTGGTTTCTAGCATCCACATAGTTCACAATCACCTGTAACTCCAATTCTAGTAAATCCAATGCCATTTCCTGACCTCCATGTATGCCAGGCAGCTACATGGTATAATACATGCATATAGGCAAAATATTCATCCACTTAAATAATAAACTAAACAAATTAAAACAATTAAGTACAAAAGGATATTTCAATAAAAGATAGGAGTGATATTTGTTCAATAAGGTAATATCCTGTAGGATAAATAAACATTAGGTAAATTTTTAAAAAGGGATAACATTTAAAATCATAAAAGCTTTTAAAAGCAAGATGTAATAGTTTTAATCTCTGCACTTAGGAGGCAGATATAAAAGATTTCTGTGAGCTAAAAGCAAACATAGTGAGTTTCAGGCGATAATGTGAGACACTGTTGCTTTAATTTTAAAATATCTTGGAAAAAAAAGAAAAAATATAGGGAGGCAGAGGTAGGCAGATTTCTGTGAGTTTGAGGCCAGACTGCTCTACAAAGAGAGTTCCAGAATATTCAGGGCTGTTACACAGAGAAACCCTGTTTCAAATAAAATAAAATTAAAATTTTAACAAAAAGTTTAAATGCCTTACAGTGGTGATATATGATTAATCCCAGCAATCAGGAGGCAGATGCAGACAGATCTCTATGAGTTCAAGGCCAGCCTAGCCTACAGACCTAGTTCTAGCTAAGGCTACCAAAGAAATCCTGTCTCAAAAATTAAAACAAAAAAAAAAAAAACAGGAAAATGAAAAAATTAAATGCTAAAGTCTTAGAACAGCATCTTTGTGAACACTGGAATCAGACAAGTGAATAGGTCAGGTGAAGCTTTTCTCTTTTATCTCCTAACATTCAGTCTTGTTACTGAGCAAAGCCATCAAAGACCAGTTGTCTACAAAGCCTGCATTTACTTTATAAGCTTCCTTCTTTCTGCATGAGAATCCACTAGTGACCTCTCAGGACAGTGGGTTCTCACTTGTTCCAGAGATATCTGAAGTTTGTTTACCTGTAGATGCCTAGTGCTTGAGCCAACTGTTTCCCCCAAGTGTATTTGAGAGTGGAAAAAACAAACAATACAGAAGCATTTTCAAGTAGTAAAGTCCATGACAATATTCATATCGACCCCCCACCACCTAAAAGGAGTTTCCGCTTCTATTGTGCCTTCAGACACTGCCCTGTGGGAGGGAAGAGACTTTGAAAATGGCCCGACTATCTGGTCCTGAACATTAGAATTATGCAGTGCTACCAGAAGCAAACCGCAGATGTGGAAACTGGAGGCTGAGCAATCTGTTTCCCAGAAACACAAGTCTACCAATCTCCAGCGTAATCTCGGAGCAGTTTTCTCAGCACAGAAGGCAGGGCTATATACTACCGTCACCTTCACGGTGCAAATCTGTTGTCTACAAATCTCATCATGTCGTGTCCAGCTTTATATTGCTCCCATCTGCCTCCTATAACAGTCTCCAGGATACACCATAGACTGTGATCTGTGATTCTGTTTAAACATTAATGTATGGAATCTGGAATTATTGAGCTTTTTTTTTTTTGGTCTGTATTTACAAGTGTAGGTCTGTGATTTGTGATCTTTGTAATGTCTCTGCTTTGTTCTGGTGTCATGGCACTATGGGGACTCATCGTACGAATTAATAATTCTTACTTCTCTTACAGTGTCCTGGAAAGGGCTTGGTCAAAACTGCCTTGGGTGATTATCCACAGCTATTTTAGTTTTGTAAAAAAGGGTTCTTTTTTTTAACTTATATATGTGTGCATCTGTGCACAGGATGTGCACATGCATGCAGTTGTCAGCCGAATCTAGGAGTTATTAGGGCCCCCAAAACTGTAGTTACAGCTGGCTGTCAGCCACCTGATGTGGTTGCTAGGAGCCATACTCAGGTTCTCCGGAAGAGCAGCAAGCTCTCATAACCAATGAGCCATTTCTTCAACTCCTAATTTTTTTAAAATATATACATATATATATATATATGTGTGTGTGTGTGTATATATATATATGTATATATATTCTTATATTCTTTGACTTCTTATGAGTTTTTGTTGTTCCTTGTTTTGTTTGTTTGTTGAGGCAAAACAAACAAAAACAAAAAAGTAACCTCTTCACTTTTCCTTCTTTCCCTCCTCTCCAACTGATGTGAGATTCCCCTCTGTATGCTGTGAATACCATTGGTTAATAAAGAAACTGCCGTGGCCTGTTGATAGGGTGGAGTAAAACTAGGCGGAGACAGCTATACTGAATGCTGGGACAAAGAAGGCAGAGTCAGGAGAAGCCATGTAGCCCCGCCAGAAGCAGATGCTGGTCGGAATCTTGCCAGTAAGCCACAGCCATGTGGCAATACACAGATTAATGGAGATGGGCTAGTTTAGGATATGAGAGGTAGCCAAAAATACACTTAAGCTGTTGGCCAAACAGTATTGCAGATAATATGGTTTCTGTGTGTTTATTTTGGGGCTGAGCAGCTAGGAACAAACAAGCAGCTCCCTACTACATCCAACACTTCTTCATTTGTCCTGTTGGCATTGGGACATGTGTGTGTGTGTGTGTGTGTCATATAGTATACGCTTTTGTCTTACCAGTTTTACTAGGAAATGCTCATTATAATGAGACACTGGTCTGGTTCAAGGCCTCTGGTATCCAGTACACCATCATCACTACATCCTCACCAAAACTCCTCTTGGATTTCCCGTAGCTACCCTAAGTCTTGGAGATCCTGCAGATATTGTTCCACAGGACCAGTCCCTTCATGAGCTCCAGCAGGTCCTAAATGGTAGATGTTTGGGTGGGCCAACTGAAGGCCCTGCTGTTGGCCCAGGTGGTAGCTGAGTCCTGGCCACTAGGGCTACCTACCTCAGGCAAAGGGGCAGAGTCAGCTCCCCTAGGCCCATGACCTCAGGGTAGGTACACCCTTGCTTGTGGTGAAGGATGGGGCCATCTTTCTCAAGTGCAGGGGCCAGCTCTGAGATGGACTTTGTTTTTAGGATTTATTTATTATGTATACAGTGTTCTGCCTTCATGTATGCCTATAGGTGAAAAGAGGGCATCAGATCTCATTATGGATGGCTGTGAGCTACCATGTAGTTGTTGGGAATTGAATTCAGGACCTCTGGAAGAGCAGCCAATGCTCTTAACCACTAAGCTATCTTTTCAGAAAGAATGTTTTAAAGAGTGCTTGAGAGCCTGGGAGAGGGTTAGCCAGCAATGTGCTTGTTATGAAAACATAAAGATCAAAGTTTATATTTCCAGCACCTGTGTAAAAAAAAAAAAAAGCACAATATGGTTTGCATCTGTAATCCCAGCACCGAGGAGGTAGAAACAGACAGATCTCTGGGTCTTACTGACCAGCTAACCAAAAATTGCTGAGCTCCACATTCACTGAGAAATGCTGTCTCCAAAAAATAAAATAGAGGCCGGGCATGGTGCATGCCTTTAATTTTAGCCCTCAGGGGGTGGAAACGGACACATCTCTGAGGCTAGCCTGATCTACATTTAAGTACCAGGATAGCCAGGGCTTATATCGAGAGACCAAATCCTAAAATAACAAAACAAATAGGAGTTATTGGGGAATACACTATATGTGAAACACAGATCTTCATGGGTATGCATACATGTAGGCATGTGTACCCAAATGCAGGTGTGTGCACACAGGCACACACACAGACAAAGAGCCCTTGAAAAGAGGAAGCCATTTATGCACATATTTGACCTTAGCTACAGAAGTCAAAGGAATTAGCCCAGAGATAGTTGTAGATGTGTAAAACAGGCATGTAAATATCCAGGCAATGGACACATGGCTGGTGATAGCCACATGTTCTGAAGGTCAACAGGTTAATGAAGCAACAAGGAAGGGAGAAACAGGAGTTCTGTCACTTTTCTTGTGATAATTCTCATGGCCTTGGGGCGCTTTTCAGGAAGGAATTGTGTGTAGTATGTAGATTTGGTAGAATCATGGTGTGATTTCTGTATATAGATAAAACCTTTTAAGGTCAGGCTTTGGGGAAATTTCTTTTCTAACATTTCATGGGTAAAGAGTTTATGAATTCAATGTTTTCTTTTGGGGAGAACTCAGATTGATTCTGGGCAAGACCATTGCTGCTGGTGAATACTGAGGTGCTGAAGGAGGGAGCATTTCCATTGTGGAGTCAGGCAATGGCGTGGTGAGCTTCCAGAGTTAAATCCTTCTAAGTTCTTGCCTGAACACCAGTCAGTCCAGCTGCCAAGGTAGGAATGTGTCTAACTTTCTGAGAGACATTTCCTTGTCCTTATATTCTGGAATGAAGGAAACAATTTGTGAACTAGTTAAAGGTTTGGTTTGTCTATCTTAATTGTTTTGTAGAATGTACCTTTGTAAAATAGAATTAGGTTCATCGTGTATGGATTGATTATATTTCCTTGTCAGCCTGTTTTGCATATATCCTTGAGTAGATTGAACAATCAGGCATGTGACAGCCATAATCCTGATGTCAGCCGCCTCACTCAGACATCTTAAACATCACATCAGGTTTTCAGCTGGCCTGGCCTGACTTAGCTCACACATACACTCTCTGAAATCAGTGATGCTCCTCATAGGACACAATCTAGAATTCATTGAGCAAACTCCTGAGCCTGTTTCCAGGGGGTAGAATCAGTAATTACCCACTAAGCATAGAAAGCCAGGAACAAGGTCTATGCAAAGTACAATTCCATCAACCCCCAATCTGTGGGTACAACCTGTGATTTATTGTGCCCTACTCAGCTCAAAAGGGGTTGTTTCTCCTTTCACCCAGAGGTCAAGGGGACAAGTCCTGGTTCAGTAGCCTACCAGATTCACTGGGAAAAGCTGTACAAACTCTCCACCCACGTGGCTATGGGAAGTCTTTTAAACCTTTGTCCTCCCTTTTGATGCTGCCATTTTCAGAACCTGAAGTATTCCAAACTCTAGGTGACATGACCCCTGTCTTCACTGTGACCTTCACGGTCCACAGAGACCATGTTGAGGAATGCAGGACAACTGTCAAAGCCAGAGTGATGGTGTCAGCTCTGTCTATAGAAAGGGTATGCTGCCCTAGGCGTCTGTGGCAGAACCTGGCCTTTTCCTATCTGCTGCGTGTTCTCCTATCTGCTGCAGGTCCTGCAACCTGAGTTTGCTGCTTCTGCTGCTGCTGCTGCGCTCTTGGCTTCTCATTTCTGGTAGTTGATGCAGGCCAGTAATTGGTACCCTACTGTCCTGTCCTGTCCTGCAGAGTGACTTGCTCTCCAGACTAGAGACCTCTATGCACAGACAGTTCTGGCCTTTGTTCCCAGAACGTGCAGTGATCCAGCAGTTTCAAAAGGAGACTTCCAGTTCCCATGGATGGTTCTTACAGGGCGGAGCTGTGCAATCTGAGTGTTTGTCCATCCTTTCTCCTGAAAGCAGATCAAATTGCTCTTTGGGTTTGGGTTTGGTTTGGTTTGAATTGTGTGGCAAATAGTCACTTGTACGCTTTCTTATTAGCTCTTCTGTATCAATTTGTTTCTTGCTCGAAGTTTTTAGTTCTAGGTAAGGAGAGCTATCTTCTTATGGCCTTCAGGGAAGCATGGTCCTAGGGTGGCACAAAGCCAAAGATCAAGAGAGACCTACTTAGTCTGGCTTTTACAACATATCTACTGGAGACAGCAAAAACTTATTAATCCATGAGTCAAATGAACACAGTATTCCATTCATGAGGGCTGAGCCCTAATCTTCTCCTGAAAGTCATACCTGATCCTCCTACCTCTTAAAATCTCCTGGCAGAGGTTACAATCCCACCTGAATTTTACAGGGGTTAAACTACATTCAGGCGATTTGACAGCAAAGTCCTCAAGTTTGAGATGGCTTCTCATACAAGCATCTCTTTTCCCTTCATAATCTACGGTATTATCAACCACTTGTCCACAAGCATGCGTGGACAAGTGATTTAGTTGCCCTTTACTCCTTCGGTGATTTAGTTGTCATTTTTCTACAAATCAGTAAATATCTTTTTTTAAATGTAACCTGCCCAGTATTTATTGAGCTCACCAGACACAGTCCAGCATCTCTTTGGAGGATGGACTTTGAGCACATTAAGGAGCAAGATGGCGTCGGTGCACAGTTTATGTATAATACCATTGCACTTTGAACGAGTCAGATGTCTGTTGTGCCCCTTGACTTATCACTTTGGGAAGCACACACAAGTCAGATTTTTGGAATACTTTGAAAAGTAAAATATAGTATGTCCAAAGAGGCCTTCACATGGGGTGTATAGAGAGAGGTAATCTGATTTATATTTCATTAATTATTATTATTTTTTGTTTCAAAGCAGCATCTCACTCTGTAGCCCAGGCTGACCAGGCACTCAGGAGGTGGCACAGGTTGCCCTCAAACCCTGATCATCTTTGCTCAATTGTGTCTATGCTAAGCTACAGATAGATACCATACACCTTGTTCCATTTGAGATCTGATAGGGAATACAGTATACATCATTTCTTCTCTTATTCCAGTATGAGTTCAAATGAAATTCTAGGCCCTAGCCTTGATTATGAGGTAGAAAGATGAAAAATGAGTCTTACCTGATGAATGCAAGGGAATGCATTTTCATAAGATTGGTAGACATTACCAAGACTGTTGAATTAACCAAGATTTTCTGAAACATCATTTCTTCTGAGGTGAAGCACTATGACACTGAGTAACTTAATTTAATTTTCTTAATTATTGGAAGTAGACAAGATTGTCAGGCAAAAATTGGAAGCTTGGGGGTCGGAGTGGGGTGAGAGTAAGGGGAGATGGGGAGAGAGAAGGGAGAAGGGGAGGATGGGAAGAGCTTGGGGGAATGGGATGGTTGGGATGGAGGAAGGGTAGATATGGGAGCAGGGAAGCATATATCTTAACTAAGGGAGCCATTTTAGGGTTGGCAAGACTTGAGTCTAGAGGGGTTCCCAGGTGTCCAAGGAGATGTCCCCAGCTTGTTCCTTGGGCAGCTGAGGAGAGGGCACCAGAACTGGCCCTATCCTATAGCCACACTGATGAATATTTTGCATATCACCATAGAACCTTCATCTGGCGATGGATGGAGATAGAGACAGAGACCCACACTGGAGCATCGGACTGAGCTCTCAAGGTCCAATGAGGAGCAGAAGGAGGGAGAACATGAGCAAGGAAGTCAGGACTGCGAGGGGTGTGCCCACCCACTGAGACAGAGGGGCTGATCTAATGGGAGCTCACCAAGGCCAACTGGACTGGGACTGATGGAGCATGTGATCAAACCGACTCTCTTAATGTGGCTGACAATGAGGGCTGACTGAGAAGCCAAGGACAATGGCACTGGGTTTTGATTCTACTGTATGTACTGGCTTTGTGGGAGCCTAATCTATTTGGATGCTTACCCTCCTATACCTGGATGGAGGGGGGAGGACCTTGGACTTCCCACAGGGCAGGGAACTCTGACTGTTCTTTGGACTGGAGAGGGAG
>NW_026068137.1:469852-479701 GCF_014885135.2 Alexandromys fortis | reverse complement strand
CATGGTGGCTCACAACCATCTGTAATGGGGTCTGGTGCCCTCTTCTGGCCTGCAGGCATACACACAGACAGAATATTGTATACATAATAAATAAATAAATATAAAAAAAATAAAAATAAAAAGCTAGAAAATAAAGTAAAATAAATCTCCTTTAAAAATGCTGGAGACCATGACATTATATGACGGGTACATTACAATGGGGTGGAGGGGCTCTCAACTGACAAATATCTTAATTGTTAAGCAGAAAGGAGTTTTCTTTGTAGGGAGGATCAAATCAGGGTAAGAAAGAAATTGACAGAGAAGAGGGAATGATGAGCGGGTGATGAAATCAGATGCTATACCAGATGTCCGTTACCCCTAAGGTCAGCCTGTTCTTAGGATTATGATAAAGAAGGGTGGTTCAAATATTCCAGGTCTAGAGGAAGGAAAGAGACTCAAGTGTGCTTAATAAGTGTTTTGTTTGTTGTGATCCATTGATCATTTGCCAGGCAAAAAGTAGGAAGTTAGAAAGTATGCACCTCATCCAGACACACGTTTAAAAAGGTTACAATGATGCTGGGGAAGGTGGTGAGTACTTTAAATCCCAGCACCAGGGAGGCAGAGGCGGACAGGGTTCTAGGTCAGCCAGAGCTATCTAATGAGACCTATTGTAAGGGAGAAAAGAAAAAGGTTAAATAATGATTAAAACATAATGAGAGCAGTGTAGTTTTTCTCCTCTCCCCCTTTGGTTTTTGAGACAGTCTTTATACACCGCCTGCACACGGCTTGAGGTTGTGACCTTCTCTCTGCCTCTGCCTGCTGCGATTTCAGGTACGTGTCACTATGCCTGCCATACTAAGTTGTTTGAAACATAGCTTTTTTTGTATGAATTTTAACCAAATGTAGACTTAGTGTTAGCTTACTAACTACTTTTGCCATGCATATGTCAATCTCTTTAATATTTAAAGAGCAGATATTATAAAATTTGGATTCGTTTATCATGGATACATCTGTTCAGCATGCAGTACAACCGAGTGATCTATCCATAGCATGGAGCACAGTGGAGGTGCAGAAAGTTTGAAGCACATACTAGCAAAATACCACCTGCCTCCCCAAACTCACCAAATACAGGGAATGCACTGTCTCAAAGGGGGTTTAACACTTGTTTTCAAACTAAGTATCTCCAAAATTTTAGAAGCTTTTTACACAAACTATTATGCCATTGCTACTTTTAAATGTATCGAGCACTTCTAGATATCTTGAAAGAATCAATTTTATATATAAGAAATTGTCTATTATGTACACAGAACTGGTGAATGAAATCATACTTGTAGCGGTGGTTGTCATATGCTGTAGCTTGTAAATGTGACATTTGGGCCTAGAACTCTTCCCTTCTCACTTCCTTTCTCTCTACCTAAAGGTCGAAACTAAAACTTCAGTCCAGTCACTAATAATCTCTCCTAGTGAACAGCTTTAGAACGATATAGCTATCTAAATGCTCATTATAACCATCCCCCTACTTCAGCCCATCTCCTACATAGTATTAGGACTACCTCTTCAGAGCCAAACAGCACCAATAAAAAGGCCATTAAGAGAAAACTAGTTCTCTCTACTCAAGAGGATAAGATATCTGGTCTCTGTAGAGACCTAATATTCCAAGCTATCCAAAATATAGAAGAGTTAATCCACTTGGGCCTGTCAATAATCTGACCAATGGACCATATCTCATAAAGGTAGGAACATTCCTACGAAGGCAGGAACATCTTAAGCCATGCTAAAGAGATCTGTAGAATAAGTATCTCTCTAGCAAGATGCTGTGCTTTTCCTCTCCGGAGTTCCTGCTCCCTAGTGCAGTCCCTGCCATCCTCCCTGAGGTTCAGTTGGGTCAGGTAACCTTTCTGAGAAAGGTATATATTTTTTTCTTTCTTTTTCAGATACGGTCAGACCCTCAGTATGCTTTTTTTCTGGTACCTTTGCTATCGTCTAGGTGTCTTGATTGGGTTTGTTTTCTCTGCCAGTTGAAGAATTAAAAGTCAGGGGCTGGAGAGATGGCTCAGCAGTGAAGAAAACTGGCTGCATAATGAATAAATCTTTTTAAACATTTTTTTTTTAAAAATTAAAAGTCCAGAAAATTCTCAAGTGCAACAATTAGCAACGGGAAATCTCCAACACTGCAGACAGAATCAACCTGTAAGAGTATTTGGGGGTGGTGCACACAGAATGACCCTCTGCAAAGCAAAGGGGTAAGGATCAGGAAGCTTGGAAGGGTCTTTCCTAACTTAAAGTTGTTCAGTTTGAACAAAGACAGGGAATCAAATAGGCCCACACTTTGGAGTAAACATGTCTGATCCGTGTTTGTGAACTTGCAGGACCTGTCTACAGGCAGGAGCCCTAGGAATAAAAGCCTGCTAGGCCTTCTAGACATTTGTCTGTATGTAGAAATATAAGGAAAAAGCTGGAAGTTTGCCATCTTTTTTATTTGTGGTCCCTCTTCCTGTCTGCCTGTCAGAAATCTGTCTTAAGTCCTAGTCTCTTACTTTGGGTTAGTTTCCCTCCCTGCCACGTAATTGTCTGCCTCAGTGCGGCTGGCCTCCACCTGGGCAAAATTCAAATGGCACGGCTTTCTTCCTCTTTTCTCCTTTCCTCTACTCCAGTAGCTGCTGTGACTTAAAGCTTTGCTTCCCTGGATTTAAAAAAAAAAAAAAAATTCTAATAGAACAGATTTAATTGGCAGAGCAAACGAACTGGTTCTTCTGCCCCTCAAGGACGTTATGATGCTACTATGTAATTACACTTTTCTTGCACCTCAACTATATCCTCTTGGCATGTTTTTCTTTTCTTGACTGAAAATGTGTAGAGTGAGTGATAAGGTAGGGAAAAGCTTCTGCTATGGTGCAAGCTACATTATCTCAAATTTCTTGAGCGTGACAGATACCCTCTCTTCTTTTCCAATGTGCCCTGCCCTTGCCTGGCAGCCCTTTTTCTATGTGGCTGATCTCGGAACCCTTTCTCTAAGGTTGCGTCCGTGGTCCACACTAAATCTGAAACTTAAAAAAAGGTCGACTCGGGACCTCATTTCCAGGAGGAAGCAGCAGGAAAACCATTCTTAGGGAAAACCAAGTGAAAATTCTGCTTAGATGCAGTTAGCTATCATGATAGACCGATTTCTGCCTGGGCCATGAGAACGGTGACTGAGACGGGACGTTTGAGCCCAGCTTCTTAAAATCAGCTTACACAGGCACAGCGTACAGGATAGGCTCTGACCGCTATCCAATCAGTACCGCGGAGCGCAGCGCGCGCTATCTAATCAGTAGCGCCGATTGATGGAGCGGAAGTTCCTCACCAGACATCTTTCTTCTTGGCCGGCTGTGCCGGTGACACTCTCAGGTGAGGGAGTCACGGGTGGCCGTTCACACCGGGAGCATCCCTAAGGGCCTCACGGAGCCCGGGGCTCAGACTTGGTGAGTATCCTTGAGGCCAGCTGTCCAATCAGGAATGCCGGAGGGCCGACCGGATGTTCCTCACCCGCCATCTTTCTTTCTGGCACTGTCGGGCTAGTTGAGAGGGGCGGGAACATGGTCAAGCCTCTGGCCGTTTTGAAACTTCAAAGAGACCCAAGAAGCAGCCGTGGTAAACGTTGGCGAGTGAAGGAGTCGCTGGTCTGCACCGCCCCTGCTTTGGGAGCTATGGGACTCAGGTTCCTCTGCTCTCTGTGTGACGGAATCCAGGGCCTGCCCCAACTCTTGCAGAATTCCCTTCTCTTGCCTTTGCAGCAATACCCTCTCCTGAAAAGTATGTAGAGTTAAGCATGTTAGCACCTGCGAGATGGCCATGAGTAAGACCAATTTGGACTGAATCCCACGTTCTAGGCCAACCTGAGCTAGCTGTAAGACTTTGTAAAAGAAAAAGAAAAGTGATGTAGTCAATGCTTTCTAATTAGTTAATTTGGAAATCAATTAAGAAATCCCATAATCCTTGCCGGGCGCTGGTGGCGCACGCCTTTGATCACAACACTACCGAGGCAGAGGCAGGCGGATCTCCGTGAATTTGAGGCCAATAGATTAAAGAGTAAGTTCCAGGACAGGCTCCAAAGCTACACAGAGAAACCTTGTCTCGAAAAAACAAACAAAAAACAAAACAAAAAAAAAAAAAAAGGAAGAAAGAAAGAAATTCCAAATTCTAGCTAGGTTTTCTGGTGCATTATAATACGTTATGAACTTCTTCTACAGTGATTTGTTCTTTTAACTTTCACTGAATTAAAAAAAAACTGAGCAAAATAACGAGAACTATATTCACTTAATTTTTGCTTACTGATTACCATAAAAATTGCCTGGTTTCACCTGGATTGGTGGTCCATGTCTTTAATCTTAATATTCAGAAAGCAGAGACAAGTGAATTTCTGTGAATTCAAAGCCAGACTGGTCCATTGGTTCAAACCTGAAATTCCACCTACTCAAGAGACTAAAGCAGAAGGACAGCAAGGGCAAGGTCTGTCTAGGCTACAAAATGAATTCCTGACCAGCTTGGATAACTTAGAAAGCGTGTGTTTTAAAATAAAAAAGAAGAACTGGGGATGTATGTAGTATAGTGGCAGAGAAAGTTTGCAAGAAAAAAAAATGTGAATGGAATAAATACTTCACAGGACACCTAATACCAATACTAGGGTATTCACATGGGTTTGTTGTTGTTTTAAGAGAGTGTCTCATTTGCTTGACTGGAACTCACTATGAAGACCAGGCTGGCCTGGAATTCATAGAGATTTATTTGCTGCTGCCTCCTGAGTGCTGGGAATGAAGATATGTCAGGAAACTCAGCTAAGTATTCTTAATAGACATGTACAAATGTCTAAAGTTGAAACCACAGCCAAGAAGGCTGTAGTGGCATAGCTTGTATTCCCCACTCTTGAAAGAACATCACAAGTTTGTGGCTAGCCTGGGTTACATAATGAGACCCTATCTCAAAAAACTCTAATCATAGGCAGGCAGTGGCGACAAATGCCTTTAATCCCAGCACTTGGGAGGCAGAGGCAGCCTGGCCTACAGAAAGGAGACTCTGTCTCAGAAATAAATTGGGGTTTCTTTCTTCTCTGTGCATATTCAGTGTATAAATACGTCAGGGTGTTATTCCTGAGCATTTCTGTCGCCATATACAACACTAATTCTGTACCAGCACTTGTTTGTGTGTGTTTATGAACAGTGTGGGGTGCTTTGGTCAGTCTAGCCTGGCAAGACTGTCGTGAAACACTAAAGATAAAAAGCATAGGTACAATGCATTTTGCTAATTTAGTTGTTGCCGTGCATGTTGTATTAGTCATTTTTCCCTTGCTGTGATAAAACACCGTGCGTGATCAAGGCAACATGCAACATACAGAAAAACCTTATGATTCCAGAGGAATAAGAGTTCATAGTAGCTGGGAAGCATGGCAGCTGGTGGCAGGCACAGAACAAGAGTAGGAAGCAAGGTCTCGACTTTAAGTGCAAGCATGAAGCAGAGAGGGTGAAACTGAAATGATGGGTGGCTTTTAATTCCCTGTTAATGCACTTCCTCTAGAGAAGCCATGCACCTAAACCTTCCCAAACAACTCCACCAACCTGGTGCCTGAATGCTTAAGACTGTGGAGGAGGTTTCTCATTCAAACCTCCACACATACATGTAGTATGTAATTCTGAGTGTGGACACGAGAGTCTGGAACTGAGCTTTCTTGTTACTTTGAAACCCAGCCATCTGGGGTGCATCCATTTAGCATCACTTGAAGATTTACAAGTGCATTTTTATGTTTTATTACACTTTCAATCAAATGAACCCTATTACACCCCATCTCTCAACACATTCTTACCAAGTACCCTAGGTTGGCCTGGAACTAGCTATGCACACCAGGCTAGCCCCAAATTCATAGAGATCCTCATTACAGTCTCTTATGTCTCCCCTACTTCCTTGGATTTGTTTTCTTTTTCTCAACTAGTGCCTTCCCTGTTTTCTACCACCAAAAGAAATGTCTCTTCCTCCCCTAGCAACCATTAACTACATATAGATCCTCGAGAAGTAGATAAACCTCATGGGCCCTTCCTAGTTAATGGCCTATAATTTCGCAGAAGTCTCTCTCCCCTCCATAAAAAGATGTTGATGAGCCCAATAGTGTGTATATATATATTGCAGGTTACCACAGCTGCTGGGAATTTAAGTTCATGATATCTAGATAGGATAGATGATTGGATAGGTGCACAGATAGAGAGACAGATAGGCTCTGTGTGTGTGTGTGTGTGTGTGTGTGTGTTTTATACACACTTGTATTGCAGAGGCCAGCAAATAAATGGGTCTTGCTGTACCTGAAGTGAGGATGGGAGTCAGTAGTGTTGTCTCAGCTCCTCCACATAACTTTCCCTCTAAGGGCACATGCTAGGATCAGAACTCAGGTTCCTATGCTTATGCAAGCATCCTTACCCACTGAGCCGTCTCTCCATCCAGTACGAAATGATATTAGCCACATTCTTCAAGCCCTGATGTTTTTCCCAGGTTATGAAATAGTTCAATTATTTGTACACTCAGTGTTGTCTCATGGTGGCTTTTTCCTATGGATCTAATAACAATCTAGTCCACTCTGATGCCCCCTTTGAAATAGTAAAGGAAGTCACTTCCCAAAGCAGTAATTGAGGTAAGCATCAGAGTGCCTTCTCGATTTGAACACTACCTTAGTGGGAGATGGTATTGTGATTTGAATGTGAAATGTCCCCCATACTTCACACTTGATCTCCACCTGGTGGTACTCTTTGGGAGGTTGTTGAACCTTGAAGAGGTGAAGACTCACTGGAAGAAGTAAAATGGGGAGCCGGGCTGAGACTTTATTGTGTGGCCCACTTGCTCCATTCTCCTTTTCCTGAGTATGAGTGCCTGTGACCAGCCAGCTTCCTGCTCTTTTCCCCGTGCCATCTCTGCTGCTGTGTCTTCTTTGCCATGACTGACAATATTCCTCTGAAACTGAATTTGAGCCCAGCCTGGTATACATAGCAAGTTCCAAATCAATCAGGGATGTACAAAGAAACCCTCTCTCTAATAACAATAATAATAACAACAACAACAATAATAATAAAAGACAAGCAACTTGAGAGAATGGTTTACTTAGTTCTTGAGTCCAGGTTACAGTTTGTTACTGCAGGAACGTCAAGGCAGGGACTTGAAATGGGATGTCACATCACATCCTACTCACAGTCAAGAGCAGAGAGAATGCATGTATGCCTACCACTCAGCTCCCTTTCATCTCTCACCCAGTCTGGGACCCAAACTCAGGGACTAGCACCACCCACTTTTGGCCTGGATTTCCTCACATCAGCTAACACAACCAAGATACAGACATGACGACAGACCAACCCCATATGATCAGTCTCACACTAAGACTTAGTTCCTAGGTAGTTTTAGATTTTGTAAAGTTGGTGATGAAAGCTAGCCAACACAGTTCCCTTCAACAGAATATTGGCAGAGAAATGGACAGCGAAGTTATAGTGATGAGATTTAAATCAGAAGTGAGGACGTCTGATTGTAAAGGGGAAATTGCCATTCTCATTACAAGCGTCAAAAAGGCTGAATTATTTCTGTGTCCAAGGACAGTCTGGAGAACAGAACTTCAGTGATGAGCTCGTATATTTGGAATAAACGGTCTCAGCTAGTGTTTGGGTAGCTGCATCGCTTCTGTTACCGGTGAGTGAAAATGAGGATAGGACTTCTCCAAGATGGCTGAGTACAAGAATTTTATCTTAGATATGGAGAGTTTAGTCCAAGGCATGTGGGAGGGTCCAGACTGAACCAAACCATGAGAGGAAAGAGTGGGGCAGGGGTTGTGGGGACATCAAGAGAGGGAGAGAGAGAAGAGAGCCACGAGGGCAAGGAGACAAGGGCGAACCAGCAAGGTGCTGAGGCCAAGAGAGCACATGCGAACCAAGAGTGTGTGGCCAGCTTGGCTGGCTTATAAATGATCAGAAGCTGGGGAAGGGAAAGGAAGCCCAGCCCCTGGGCTGCAGAGGTTTAGGATAGGGGGTGGGGTTAGAGGTGCTGGGAGAGCCACAGATACAGAGTGAGACTTGTTCCAGGTTTCTTTTGGACCTGACAGCTGGCTTCTAAGGAAATGCAGGAGGTGAGACAGGACATAAACACTGTTACTGTAATCAAAGAGGAAGTGGCGTGTCAAGATCTGGAACATTCTCAGCCTAAGTATGTAAAATATAAATAGTGTATATTTTGAGAAGAACAAGTAGTATCCAAGCCACCTTACCTGGTAGATTTGGCTACAAGGAAGCCTGGTGCTCTCCAAGAAAAATGTCATTTTTCAAAGCTCCTCTTCCCATATTTGCAAATGTATGGACTATTTTGCTCATGTTGTTTTTTGTTTGTTTGTTTGTTTGTCTGTCTGTTTTATTTTAAGACAGTATCTCCTTATATAGCCCAGGCTGGCCACAAAATAACAGCACTGACTCAGCCTTCTGAGTGTTGAGGTTAAAGAGATGTATCACTATGTCATGCCCTTGGCTCAGAAGAGTTTAACATCGAGGGAGGGGAGCTCGGGATACCAACTAACCTTGAGGCTAAGGCCACAATAAATCTGGTTCTTCCTTGCTGTACCTGAGTGAGCCAGGACTTACCCTCTGTCTGCTGAGGAGAAGTCACAAACAAATCTCATACTATGTGTTTCTAATACTCCAGGTCTACAGAGTATAAAAGCTGGAGAGAAGAGTGGACTTCTCCATGTATGTTCCAAGAAATTTTTCCAACATTCCTAAGGCCAAGGCAATTGTCCGGTGGGAGGAGAGCTATCACAGAGACTCCCAGCAGGACAAAGCCCAGACAAATTGTGGCTGTTGCAGTCTCAGCAATACAGTGCATGTAGGGTCCATGGAAGAATGGTCATCCGTGAGACCGCAGAGATGCAGCTCCACCAGTGTGCAGCACAGTTATGTGGCAGTCATAAGAATATTTGCTTGATGCGTGACAGCAAAAGCATTTGCTTCACCTCCCAAAGGGTTTCCGACAAATCTATCCAAGTTTTGTGTGCTTTGAGCATGGCCAATATATTCCGGTCGAGCTGTCCCAATATGTCCAGCAAGTTCAGCTAACTTATGCTTGCAGTATGGATCCTTACCTGCCGTATGGATTCTGCAGTTTCAGTCCAACTGGTGTCTGAACACATTAAATGAAAATTTCTAGAGGTAAATATTCATAACCTTTAAATTGTGGGTAGTTCTGAGTAATATCATGAAGTACAAGCTAGTCCATGTACTTCTTATAATCTCTTTGTAAAACAGCTATGTGATGTCACATCAGCCGAAGAAGAAAGATGAGTGTGGCATACTGTGACGTTGAGACAGAAACTGACTCATTGTCTATCACTGCTATAGTTCTGTTTCACTGTTATATACTGTTGTGAACCTCTTCTTGGGTCTACTTAGCTAATTAGAGTTTCTCGTATGTGTGAGAAACTCTAATATAGTATATATTAGGCTAACTACTAGCCACTGTTGTTCTCCACTGAGGTCTTAGGACACACCTCCTTCAGATACTAGTCATTGCTATTTATTTTTTTTCGTATTTGTAGTTTTCATAATTTCATATATGTATATTTTGATCTTTTTCACCCACCCTTACACTCAGTCATCCCCATCCCACTTCTGCTGAACCCGGGTCTCAGCACGTCCCTCTGACTGTCCCTTTTGTCTGTGTTGGTTTGCAATCTTGTGACCCTAATCACTGTGAGTTGACTTGACACAGGTGAGGGTTATAGTTTTCTGTACCATGGCCAGGTTACCCGTGGCTATATTTCTGAGGACAGAGACTCCGCCCCAGCAAGCCACCAGCTCTTTTTTTTTTTTTTTTTTTTTTTTTTGG
>NW_026068137.1:425577-469597 GCF_014885135.2 Alexandromys fortis | reverse complement strand
AAGTCCCCCTCCCTCGTCAGCCCAAAGAGCAATCAGGGTTCTCTGCCCTGTGGGAAGTCCAAGGACCACCCTCCTCCATCCAGGTCTCGTAAGGTGAGCATCCAAACTGCCTAGGCTCCCACAAAGCCAATACGTGCAGTAGGATAGCTCCTCTGGAAGGGTGCGGCCTCATTGTCTGATGTCCAGAGGCCCCATTGTCTGCAGGTCTGTCAGCTCAACAGCTTTATCGTGTGCAGAGGACAGCATTCACAGCATCACTTCCCACCCCCCAATGCATGTATTCTTCCTGTCCTTTGTGATATTCTCCATACCTTGGATGGGTAAACAGACATCACTTACTCTCAGCACTTGGACCAACTTACCAGCATCTGTATTAAGTATCACGCGCTGCAAACAGACGCTTCCCTGGCCAGCACTGATCTTCTGAGAGCAACACTCATTTATGAGCACAAACACAGATATTTGTAAGACAGCCTGACATTATGTCCATGTAGCAAAACAACAGAACAGTTCTCGCCCGGGGCCTATGCCCTCCCCACTGATGGGCTTTTGAGCAAGTTTACACCATCACCCATTGAGTCTTCCTGGAAAGAGAGCTTAAATGCAATCAGAAGTTTGTTGCAACCATAGCTCCCATTCCACTATCATACCAATGGGTATGCCATGACTCGCAGGTCGATACTGATGTTACAGGGTTCATAACTGGCTAGGACGCTTGATAACTCTTTCAGCTGCAAGGTGCTGGCTTGATTTTCGTGGTGTTTTGCAAATGGTGGTGTATTGTCAGCATTAGAGTCCTCCCGTTTAGTTCTAATGGTCAATCAGAAGCGGGCCCCGAGCCAGCTAGAAACCTAGGAAGCAGAACTAAGATGTGCCCAAGGTTGGGGGAGCTGTCAGTTCAGAGGCGGAAGTTCTTTACCCGCCATCTTTCTTCCTGGCGCGGCCATCCTAAGGAGTGTCAGCGGAGGAAGTCTTGGGGGCTCAGCCTAGGTAGCAGGAAGAGCACCGACCCCAGGAGCAGAGGTGAGGCCGCAGGCAGCCGCAGGCGGAGACATGGTGAGCGCGGGGCTGGGGTGTGCGGTTCTCCCCGGGTTAAGTCCACGGTCCACGGGGGTGCAACCTGGGGCTTGCGGGAGCGCTCAGCCCCTCTGCTCCCTGGCGGCGGGAATCCGTCGTTTAACCAAAACCTGGCTTCTTGTCTGCAGCTCTGCCCACGCTAGACCAGACCCCCTCCCGTGTGGTGACAGCCAGAGGGTCCTAGGGAGAGCTTTGGCCTCTACGTGGGGCCGCGAGCGGGAGCTGCTGCGGGGCTGGGTGCCTGGCTCTGCTGCAGCGGTAGTTTTCCGGGAAGTCTTTCCAGTTCCCTGGCGAGAAGCACAGATCTTAACTCTATGACCTTCAGATCTCCCCGTGTCCAGGCGTCCCCTCACACTGCCCAGCTCAGTAGAAAGAATCCTAAGTAACTGTGCTGTTGGAGGAAGAGACTTGCGCTCCTCTCTGACGTCATTGTTATTGTCCTTTGACCGTTAGTTCGTGACAGTGGTTTTAAGTTTGCACGCTAATTGGAAAACTTGGCTGTGAAAAGTATAGCAATAGCAATAAGCCAGTAAATAGGCAAAAATGGTCGTAATGTTGATGTTTCCAAGTACACTGGGGTAGAAAAGAGGTGTAAAGGAAGGGGTGAGGGTTTTCCCCTCGGGTCAACCTGTTCTTTGGGTGAGCATCATGGGAAGGTTGTGTGCATTATAAGGAATATTTCACAACAACACTGCTCTTGCAGAAGACCCATTTGATTCCCATATCCATGTTAGATAGCACAAAACAGCCTGAAGCCTCAGTTCCAGCAGGGTCCTAGCTCTCTGGCCTCCGTAGGCACCTGCACTCAGATGCATGCACCACATGCACACACGCAGACACATGCAAAATTTAAAATAAAGTGTTTTTTTTTTTTAAAGTAGAAAAGACAGAGGAGAGAACAGTTTGGGTTTTTTGTTGTTGTTTTTTGTTTTGTTTGTTTGTTTGACCTTAAGCTGAAGCTAAAATAGGAAATACTTGTCTCTAGATTTTCAAAAATTAGAATCCTCCAGCCTTCGGAGTATTGTATATTTTCTATCTGGGTATTCGATTGCATACTGAGTTTGTAGAATATCAGAGCTTTTCTACTGACCAAATCTTGGCAAAATGTAGACTGCATTGGATACATGTGTGTTTGCTCTGGAGTTGGTTTTTTTTTGTTTGTTTGTTTTCCTTTTGACTCTTGTCAAGAAATGATGGGAAAAATTCAAGCCTCACTGAGTTGCTGGAACACTACGGTGAGCAACTGAAGCACCTAATTCTGTCCTGGGTTATTTGTATTCTATTTACGCCAGTCGTCCCAAGTCTCTAAGTCTGCTCCCAATCTCTTGAAAAACAGCATAATCTGGTATTGCTTCCTGTGACAAAGGACAGATCACTGTATTCTTTAGTCTCCCTTGCCACAATCCATACTCCATGCAGAACTAACCTATCCGGATATTTGTGTCAGAGATGCCATCCATAACTGTTCCATGTGGCACCAGCCCGTCAATGTGGATGGAAGGATGTCCACCAGTACTCTTGAGATGTGGTTGCACTGGATTGGCTGATCTCCAGAGTAAAGACTAATGATAGCTGTCTTCTTAGGGTGGATACTGACTGTGGCATTAAAGATTTGCTTACCAATTGATTCAATGGGCTCTGTTGGGCTGAAGCTCCCTTGTTAGCTGACTCTAAGCTTCAGATTTATTAATACGGTTCATCCAAGGGATACATCCTTCTTTTGTTGTCTGTGTCTGTGCATGACCTCGCTCTCCAGAGAGGGGGTTCCCCTAATACAGTGGCTTGAGTCTCAACCCTCCTAAGGCTGTCGCTCTTTAATACAACCTCATGTTGTGGTGACCTCCAACCATAAAATCATTTTGTTGCTACTTTGCTACTGTTGTGACTCGTAATTCCAATGTGATATGCAGGATATCTGATACCATGGTTGAGAGCCACCACAATGAGGGTCTTGGGAGCATTCCCTGGACTTAAGGGGCCCCAGCCCCATCTTATTCTGGCAAGCTCTGTTGATTGACAGTGCAGGGATTGCTTAGATCCCAGCATGCCCCCACCACCACCACACCAGACTGTCACCAGATAGGATTCTCAGTCACTTTTGCCTCACCTTCCCTGGATCCTTCACTGGGTTGGGTAAGTCCCCCAGTCTACTATAAGTAGGGCAGATATTGGTGCCACCCACCTTGTCCTCACCTGGGACCTACCTACAGTGACAGATGGGAGTTACCACCTATCTCCAGGGTGAGGTAGCTGTCTCTGGCTTCCAGCTGTGGCAGATGGGGCGCTAACTCACCACTTCTGTTTCTACTTTATGTTATTCCCCTTCCTCCAGTGGAGCATTAAAGAACTAACCTTACCCCTCTTTTTTTGCTCCTCTCTGCCCCCCCCCCCCATTCTGATACCATCTTTCCCTCTGTTCACAAGCTACCTCTGGACATCTGTATTGGTTTTTGTTCTGTGCTCATTCTTAGACACGCACCATTGCTGCTGCTACCAGCAACAAACCTTCATCCTCTTGTTCTGGCTGTATTCTCCTCTCCAAGATACTGAGGGAAGAGGGGATGGGGCCAGCAGGCTGTTTATTAACCCAGCCCAGAGAAGATGGGGCTCTGCCATTTGAATACTGCTGCAGAGTAATGAGAGGGGCCCGTGTTGATGGGGAAGGGTATGGGGACCACCTTCTCTTCTTCTACTGGGGAGGGGTGGCTGCTATTTGTCTCTCCTAGGGCTCTCCCTCTGGTTTCCTATTGCAGTTACTTGAAGAAAAAATGACCTTTTCTTTTTTGGGGGAGTAGGGGGCTTCAAGACAGGGCTTCTCTGTAGCTTTGGAGCCTGTCCTGAAACTATGCTGGGATTAAAAGTATACACCACCACTGCCCGGCAAAAGTTGATGTGGGAGTGTCATATATCAATCTGTTGATTTCATTGGCTGAGCAATAAAGAAACTGCTTGGCCCTCATAGGTTAGAACATTGTTGGGAGGAGTAAACAGAATAGGATGCTGGGCGGAAGAGGAAGTGAGGTCAGACTCTGCTCTGCTTCCTGAGAGACGCCATGCTCCGATCTCCCGGGCAGATGCATGCAATGAAGCTCCTCTCAGCTCCGAACCCAGAATGGACATAGGCTAGAATCTTCCCGGTAAGCGCACCTTGGGGTGCTTACAAACAATCATTAGAAATGGGCTAGTCCAGGTGCGAGAATTAGCCTGTAAGGGCTAGAGTTCATGGGCCAAGCAGTTCTTAAATGAATACAGTTTGTGTGTTGTTATTTCGGACATGAGCTAGCCAAGCGGCCGGGGTGTTGGGGACGCAGCCCCGCCGCTTCCTTATTTCAACAAAAAGTAACCTTTTCAAATGGGGCTGGTGGCATCTTGAATTCATTTGAGTTCCATTTAAAATTAGTGGCACGATTCCTATTACTTCATATTTTTTTGGCATTTTCTATTTTTCTTAAGTAATATTTGTTATTACCTTAGTAAATTCCTCTCCAGAATTCCCATGGTTACTTTGTAAGAAACTAGTTGTAACCTCCCTTAAGTTTTCTATTAGTGCAGGCACAATAAATATATTAAACTTCATAATAACAAGTTATGAAAAAAGTGATCAATATTATCACACCAACTCAATAAAGATTCATCTTTCAGATGGCACTTTGGAGGAAATTCAAGTGGTCTCCCTCTGGTGGTAATATTGGAATTTTTCAAACATTTAGAGGGAACTTAAGGAAATAATATGTTGTGTACAGAAACTATATGGATACATTTTTAACTCCAGCCCCTGCTGAGAGCCGCCCAGTGGGCAAGATCTAGACACCAGCAAAAATACTCGGGTTTCAGTCATTTCTGAGGAGATGTGGACTCATAGCTAGTGTTCGCAGTGTATGCACTGAGTGGCAGGATTGTAGGGAACCAAAGTTCGGATCCAGCAGCATAATTGGTGTTCCTGTTCCTATGCTGTTGTTTCTTTAACAAAGAGTTCCCGTCCAATACAAGAAATGCTGGGTACCCTGACCTGTGGGAAGTCCAAGGGCTGATGAGGGAGGGGGACTTGATCGGGGGAGGGGGAGGGAAATGGGAGGCGGTGGCGGGGAGGAGGCAGAAATCTTTAATAAATAAATAAATTATAAAAAAAAGTAAAGGGAGAGAGACACCTCAAAAAAAAAAAAAGAAAAAAAAGAAATGCTGGGTAGAAGGAGAGTTGTATGGTGAATAGAGTACCATGCTTTGAAGGACACAGAACCCTGTGACTTCCTACAGAGTACATCTGCATTACAGTGCTGTGAATCTTACTCTTCCTCCTGCTGTGGGATGTTTTAGGACTGTCTGACTTTTGAGGATGTGGCCGTGAGCTTCACCTTGGAGGAGTGGGATTTGTTGGATTCTTCCCAGAAGCAACTCTACACAGATGTGATGCAGGAAACCTTCAAAAACCTCGTTGCTATAGGTAAGGATGAGGTTACTTCCTCAGTTAAGGATAGAGAACAAATCTGCCTCACTCGCCAGTGCCGTTCAGTGCTTTAGGATGTGAAGGATAATGTGGTGAATGCGCCAGGCATGGGTATGTGATATCATGGACTTACAGAATATTATAAGTAGACTTCATCATGATTTTTCCTGCATCTGCGTTTTAGGACAAACTGAGGAAGGCCAGAGGATTGAAGATGATGAACATTATAGGAGAACCCTAAGGTAATCTGCCCCCTTTAAATGAGAAGAATGCTGTTTGAGAGTGTGGGAATCAAAGGTAGAGATAGCACAGTAGTTAATAGCGCTGGTTGTTCTTTTAAAGGACCAGGATTAGATTGGCAGCATGCCCACATGGGTCCTAACCAGCTGTAACTCCAGTCCCAGAAGATTGGACGCCCTCTTCTGGCCTCCTCAGGCACTGCATGTAGGTGCTACACAGACATACATGTAAAACACCTATACACATACAACAAGATAAAGGGAAAATGTTTTTGAGAATCTAGTCATGACTAGAAATTTTAAAAATAAGCCAAGCAAATAAATATGTCCAACTTTAAAATAACTAAATCTCAAATAATTTTATAAAAATTCATAGAGGATTGGTGACATGATACACCAACAACAGGATATGGTTGACTTTCTGATAATCCAGGATACATAAAATTTGTTTCATAGACAAAATTAGTTGTTTTTTTTTTTTTTTTTTTTTTTTGGTTTTTCGAGACAGGGTTTCTCTGTGGTTTTGGAGCCTGTCCTGGAACTAGCTCTTGTAGACCAGGCTGGTCTCGAACTCACAGAGAGCAAAATTAGTTTAAAAATGATGTGGTCTGGACAGATAGATGGGTCAGGTGGTAAGAATACTTGCTATGTGAGCATTAATACCTGAGTTCAATGATCCCCAGCACCCACATTTAAAAATAAAAGTGGAGCCTGGACTGTCTTAGGGTTTGCTGTCTCAGCCTAGCTGAGGCGGGGTGAGACAGGTGGCGTCAGTTCCGTATTCAATACGAGGTCCCCATCTCAGGGGTAAGATTCAAAGCGGTAGGAGAGGGGCCTGACCTTCTCACCTGACCTTCTAATGACACACCGCGTGTACATAACATTAACCACATAACACACAGTAGAGACCAATGAGATGACTCGGTAGGTAAAGTGCTTGCCACCAACCTAATGACCTGAGTTCCATCCCCCGGACACATGTGGTGAATCAAGAGAACCAACTCTTGCAGGTTTTCCTTCCATGTCTACAATGAGGTAGTGGTGCATGCGTTTTTACTCACTTACCTATGACCATACATACACACTAGATAGATAGATAGATAGATAGATAGATAGATAGATAGATAGATAGATAGATACATACATACATACATACATACATACATACATACATACATACATACCAGTGCTGTTTTTGATTAGAGCCTGAGTTTGGTTCCCAGCATCCACGTTGGGCAACTCACAAGCACCTGTACTCCATCTAATTCCTGGAGGTCTGAGCTCTTGCCTCTACAGATACCTCACTTGTGTGCATGTACCTACACAGACACACACAATTAGAATCCTGAGTGCTGTGACTAAAGGTGTGCGCCACCACCTCCCGGCCCATGTTCAAGAATTGTAATGGTGCAATAAGAACAAGTCTCCTCACAGGTAACTTGTAAACAAAATTTGAGTAATGTGCCTTCTACTTTTCACAGAAACGAAGTGGTGGAATTGCTGTATGGACCCAGTGAAGGTAGACAATGTGAGAAAATCTTCAGCCAGTTTCCAGGTACTGTTGTGAACAAGAAAACCCCTCATGGAGGAAAGCTGTGTGAAAGCAATTTAAGTGAAGACGTACTTATTGGTCTTCCACCCCTACGTATGCAGAACCCTGGTCAAACAGGACATAGACCATACGGATATGAGATGTACGAAGACAGTCTCTATAAATTTAGGGAATGTAGGAAAGCCTTGATGTATCCTGAATACCTTCTGAAGCATGACAGTAATCACACCATAGAGAAGCCATATAAATGTCAGCAATGTGGAAAAGCCTTTTCTTCTTCAAGTAAGGTTCGAAGACATGAAAGAACTCATACTGGTGAGAAACCCTACATATGTAACCACTGTGGGAAAGCCTTCCCTAGTCGTGGTTCCCTTCGACGCCATGACAGGATTCACAGTGGAGAGAAACCGTTTATTTGTAAGTATTGTGGAAAAGCTTTCACTGGTCAAAGTTCGCTCCCTCGACATGAAAGAATTCACAGTGGAGAAAAACCCTATGTGTGCAAGTACTGTGGGAAATGCTTCATTTCTTCAAGTACCTGTCGAGTGCACGAGCGGACTCACACGGGAGAGAAGCTCTATGTCTGTAACTTGTGTAATAAAGCCGTCACCACTCGCACTTCCCTTCGAAACCATGAAAGAATTCACAGCGGGGAGAAGCCCTATGTCTGTGAGCAGTGCGGGAAGGGTTTCATCTCTTCGGGTACCTTTCGAATACACGAGCGAATTCACACCGGAGAGAAGCCCTATAAGTGTAAGGAGTGTGGGAAAGCCTTCACTATACAGAGTTCTCTTCAGCGCCATGAAAGGATTCACACTAGGGAAAAGCCCTACGACTGTAAGGAATGTGGGAAAGCCTTCAGTGGTTATAGTTCTCTTAGACGCCATGAACGGATTCACAGTGGAGAAAGACCCTATGCATGCAAGCAGTGTGGGAAAGCCTTTCCTGCTTTGGGTGATTGTCAGAGACATGAACAAATTCACACGGGTGAGAAGCCCTTCATATGTAAGCAGTGCGGGAAAGCCTTCACTCGTTGTGGTTCCCTTAGAATACATGAAAAGACCCATACTAGAGAGAATTCTTAAGCATAGAATGCAGAACTGCCTTCGTATTGCATGTCCCTTCTATAAATAGAACTTGACAATGTTTAGGGAAGAAAACAAGTATCAATATGAAGTTGTGAGGACTGCCACTAATCATATTGTTAAATTAACAAACATAAAGGAACAAACTAAGAATAGAATACACCCAATATCAAAACTTGTACAGAAACATCAGAAAGTTGAAGGTTGTAAGAAATAGTTTTCAAATTCTGTAAAATTCTTCAGGTAGTGGAGTACTACACATATGCATTATGAAAGGTCAATGCGAAGTAATTTATGCAGAATGCTCCAAAAGTTAAATAACCTGGAGGAAATGTCCAAAAATTATGTTATATTGTTATTTGAAATAGATGTATGAACTATTTATTTCTAAGTTTAACTCTTGTATGTAAATGGTGGCATGACATAATTCTCTGAAGTTTGCTTAAACAGTGTGGCAAGGGTTAATAGGTAGTATCTTTTTTTTTTTTAACCATGTTCCCTACTATTGTGAAGAATTTTGGTTGATTGAATGGTGGAATGTCCTTCCGAAATGTAGTTATAGCGGTAGTTCACAGTCCTAGTGCAGGATTCTCCAGAAGGATGGGTTTGCTCTAAATTTGACATCTAATATGGTACCGTTTCTCTCGTGGGTCTAGGAGTCAGGGCAGGGAATCATCCCTGGAACTCACAAACTTTTGCTTCCTGTTCTACTGATCTCATGGCTCAATGCAGGGATGTCCTACTACCAGGAGGAGCAGCCATTCCTTTGAACTGCAGGCAAAGACACCCTTGCACACCCACTGTGACCCATCCCCATTTACTCTAGGTTCCTTGTGCCCTTGAGTTAACTAAAATCAGTTCTGTTACCAGGAGTGGGGCTCAACACTACCAGAGAGGAATGAAACTGCATTGCAGCAAAGGAGATGCGCCAGTTATTTTTTGTCTACTTGACACTATGAGAGTTATCTGGAAAGAGAATCAATTGAGGGATTGCCTCCATTAGATTGGCCTGCAGGCAAGTGTATGGAGACTTTCTTGACTAATGATGAGTGTGCAGGGCCACTGTGGGTGGCACCACTCCTAGGTAGTAGTTGTGTGTTGTCTAAGAAAGTGGGCTGTGCAAGCCAGAAGGAGCCAGCTGATAATCACTTTTCCTTCATCGTCTCTGCTTAGGTCCTACTTCCAAGTTCGTCTTGAAATTCTACCCTCGCTTTCTTAATGTTGAAGTATAAAGTGTAATCCAAAACAAACCCTTTCCTCCTCAAGTTGACTTTGGTCAGTGTTTTAGCAATAGCAGCAACAAACTGCACTAGGACAAGGGGAACAGGAGACTATTCCTGGATTCCCTTTGTATTACCGTGTCTGGTGATCAAAACCCATGGGAAGCTACAACTCAGTAGTCCAAACAGGGTAATAAATAGCTCAGATACTTCAAGAGTAGAATTCCAGGTCACTTTTCAAGGTAAAAAGCTAGCTAATTTGGCGGCATGATGCTTTTATTTATTTACAATCTTTTTGTGCTACAATTTATTTTAAATTAAAAATTTAAAAACCAAGATGCTTAGTGCTTTCTGAAGATGAAGACATACAAAATGACACCAGAAAAAAGATACTTATAAATATAGCATACCTATGGGACAAGATTCTGTCTTATTTTGTTAAGAATATATATGCTGATAGGTGTGGTGGCATATGCCTTTAATCTCAGCACCAGGAAGCAAAGGCAAATGAGTTTCGATGAGTTCAAGGCCAATTTGGTCTCCACAGTTAGCTCCAGAACAGCTAGGGATGCATAGTGAGATCTGATTCAAAAACAAAAAGAATATATGTGCTTATTTTTATAGTGTGATGGTTAATGTCGATAGCCAGCTTAAAAAAAAAATCCAGAACCACATGCGAGACGGCCCCTGAGCACGCCGGTGTGCAGTTATTTTGACTGAAGAGTGAGGTGAAAGGACTCACCCACTTTGGGAAGTGCCATTCCCTGCCTGGGACCAGGAGTGTATAAACGTGGAGAAAGTGAGCACAAGCATACGTGCATTAACTCATTGTTCTCAGCCTCCCCCTCCACCCCCCGTGGATGTAACGTGATTAGCTGCTCCAGGTTTCTGCCATGTTGGCTTCCTCACGGTGATGGAATTATGAGCCAAGAAACCCCCTTTCCTTTATATTGCTTTTACCTGCATATTTTGTCACTACAACAGAAAATGAAGCTGAAACATATGCACACATGTGTTAAGAAACTGGTCATGTTTTCTTTCATGGGTGTTCCTTTACCATGGATGATATTTATTGAGTTAATGTCAGCAATGTTTTTGCTATGTATTGTCATATTTAATTATGGTATAATAAATGAATAAAGTTTCTTCAGGGGACTTTGACGCCTATTCTAAGGAAACTATGTTTTCAGTTGTACATGAAAATTATGTTAGGTAAAATACCTTATTGTCTTTCTTTAGAAATTGTGTATAACATAGGATGTTGTTGGGTATTAAATTAATGAAGGATGGACTTGGAGTGGGTGGTCTCTGTTATCCACTTGGCTGGTGAAATACACCTGTGTATTTTGATGGGGACATTTCCACAGGGGTGACATGCGGGACAGTGACTGAAGGAGAAAACTCACATTTAATGTGGGCAACAGCTTCCAGCAGCGTTTCAGAGGCATCTTAGGAAAAGGCAGCAGATACACACCTGCCTTCCCTTCCAGCTGAGCTCATCTGTCAGTACTGCTAAGATCATCTGCTGATACCTGACTCCATTTTCTTCTTCCTCTCAACATGGCCTCAATTTGAGTGACTCTCCAGGAGTTTCCAAACTTTTAGCCTCAGATTGAGGCTCCTGAGGCATTTGGCTTCTTGGAGTGGGCATCTACCAAGTTTTCTTCTTCCCTGGTGTGCAGCCAGCCCTTTTTGGATCTATCATATACAACAATCTAGTAATGCCTTCTATACCAATTTCCTTTGGAAAACCCTGACTAATGAGCTCATTGGTTCAAAGATGGGTTTTTCTCTTTTTCAGTTTGCAAAATGTATTCAATTTTTTAAAAAATGTTAAAGACATGTACAGAATCGGGTTTTGTTTGTTTGTTTGGTCTTAGTCCCTGCTATTAATTGAGTACTGTGTACTTTTTAAAGGCCTACTTGTGTGAATGTGCATAGACTACAGAACAGAGTCTAGGTTTTTAAGGTCAGCTTTGGGTGTCAATCTTTACCTTCCACCTTAAGTGAGGCAAGAACTCTCGTATCTGCTGCATATGATAGCTACCCTGTGAACTTCTGGGATTCCCCTGTCTGGTGATAGGAATGCTGGGATTACAGCTGTGCATTGCTGCATCTCATGTTTACTTGACTTCAGGGGATTTTAACAGAAGTCCTCTCACTTGCGTGGTAAGTGCTTTACCCAAAGCCACATCGCTAGACGGAATTGTTTTTCATGTGTGTCACGTGTCTCATCATAGAGCAGGACTTTCCTGTGAGTGTTAATTCCACTCATCTGGATGAATTTTAGTTTTTATAACTTCCTCAAGTATTTCCAACAATGCCCTGGACACTGCCTTCCAGTAAATACAGGTGCTCTCCACATTTGGTAATATTGCTTCCATAAACTCAAGCTGAAATGAGTTCATAAATTGAAAGTGAGTACTACACCTCGGTTACCGAGCGTCAAAGCTGAGCTGAGGCTAAGTTGAATATGTTCAAATCGAAGCAGACTAGAAAGAGAATTAAGGAAAACAAGTCACCCCCACCCCATGATCTCATTGGTCCTTTTTGCTAATAAAAACAGGAAACTTGAGATATCACTGATAAAACCCAAATTGAAAAGCCTGGCATGGTAGTGCGCACCTTCAACCCCAGCATTTGGGAGCCAGAGGCAGGTGTATCTCTGAGTTTGAGCACAGTCTCTTCTCTGCAGCCAGTTCCAGGCCGGGTAAGTCTAAATCTACACAGTGAGGCAAAAAAGAAGGAAAAAAAAAAAAGAAAGAAAGAAAGAGAGGAAGGAAGAACCAATTTGCCCATGGGGAAACTAATATATATTCTATGGCATTCTTGTCAAAGACAAATTTTTCTGTGAAGGCCAAAATGGTGTATAACCTTGAGTTTCAAGCACTTGCCTCTCAGTGCCAAATCTGGAAAATTACCCACATAAAACTGCCTTACAACTTGGTTTATAAAACATTCTTTTTTGTTTTTTGCTTTTTTTTTTTTTTAAACAGGTGTGTTTGGGTAGGGTAAGGGGATCGTTCACAACAATCTTTAAAAGTATTTGAGAACCACCAAAATATATATTTTTTTAATTTTTTATTTAAGTGGTTTTTTTTTTTCCATTTTACATACCAACCACAGTTCTCTCTCCTGCCCCTCCTCCCAATCCCCCATCTACTCAGAAAGGGTAAGGCCTCCCATGGAGAGTCAACAAAGCCTAGTTTATCAAGTTGAAACAGGACCAAGCCCCTCCCCCCCGTATCTTGGCTGAGCAATGTATCCCTCTATAGGGAATGAGCTCCAAAAAGCTAGTTAAGCACTAGGGATAAACCCTGGTCTCATTGCCAGGGGACCCACAGACTGCACAAGCCACAGAACCATCACCCACATTCAGAGAGCCTAGTTTGGTCCTATGCAGGTTCTCTAGTCCATAGTCAGTGAGCTCTGGTCAGCTGTCTCTGTGTGATTTTGGTCCTTTTGCTCATATAATCCCTTCTCCCTCTCTGAATGGATTCTAGGAGCTCAGCCCAGGGCTTAGCTGTGGATCTCTGCATCTGCTTCCATTGGTTACTTAATGTAACTCCTCTCAAAAATTTCACTACAAGAAAACTTTTATACATAAAACTTGGAAAAAGAATCTGCATGGTCTTTATAAGCCAATTACAAAATTAAGTCCTCCATCCCATTTCAGGGGGTCAGACTTTTCCTGAAACCCTCTTCTTGGATTAGGGTTTGCCTCCCTGAGATACTGGGCACTGTATGATCCCCACTTTCAGTTACAGGAAAGGCTTCTTGAAAAAAAAGGATGCCAGGAAGGCAAAGAGAAAATTCTGTTCAAAAAGACATTCTCTCAGGCTAGGAATGGAAGTAGTTTAGTTAATAAAGTACTTACCAAACACGCAGAAGGTTCTGGGTTCATTCCCAGCATTGTATAGAGTATAGTGACTCACCCCAGAAGTTGATAGAGGAAAAAAGAGCAGAAGTCTGACTGTAAAGGGAGACTCTGCTTTTGTTTCCCAGCCACTTAGATCCAAATAATCATACAGAAACTATATTAATTACAACACTGTTTGGCCAACAGCTCAGGCATATTCCTAGCTAGCTCTTATATCTTAAATTAGCCTATTACTATTATTTTATACTTTACTACAAGTCTCATGGTTTGTTACTTCACATTTCATTTCTTGGGTGGTTACATAGTGTCTGCCTGTCTTCACTTTCTTTCTCCCTGCATTCAGTTTAGTTTTCCTGCATAGCTATATTCTACCCTTCAATAGGCCAAAGCAGCTTCTTTATTAACCAATGGTAATAAAACATTTTCATAGCATACAGAGGGAATTCCCACATTATTTCTCCTTCCTGTGTAAATAAAAAGGAAGGTTTTAACTTTAACATAGTAGAATTATATATGAATAAACAGTTATCAAAAAAGAATTACAATTACAATATTTAGTCTATATTTGTATCTGACAAAATTGAAGAAAATATTCTATTATCTATTTTATATTTTTGAGTCTAAAGTTTCACATCTTAGTTATCTTTTATTATATCTAAGGAAAACTATAACTGTCTTCAACTCCATCATGGACCCAAGAAGGATATAATATTACCTAAGTAAATAGGAAGTGCATTGTAAGCAATTTCCAAAACACTAGAATCGACAGAGACATCATGCTGCCTAGACAGTCACTCAAAGTTCTTCTGTAACATTGGAGCATCCATCATTATCCTATAGTCCCATAATATCTGGCATTTCAGTGAAACAAGAATTTGAAAGACTGTTTTGCCTATATTGGCAGTTTTTCAGTCACTTTCTCCTGAGTACTTCAGAATGTCTGATGGTTTCTTTGGTGAAATAGAAACCCTGAAGTACTGTCTCACCTTCTTTTGGAAAGTTCAGCTGTCTTTTTTTTTTTGTGTGTGTGTGTCCTGCATGTCCAGGTCATACAGTATACCATCAAACAATCCAGGTAAGAGCAGTTCCTTGCCCAAATGGCTAGCCTTGACATTGAAGGCAAATTACATAACAAGTTTCTTCAATCCCAATCAACCTCTTGAAGGTTGGTGCTGCCTGAAGCAGACATGTCTCACTGTTAAGAAAATTCTAAGTTCTTAACACATTTTAAATGCCATATTCTGTAGGCCTTTTAAGTCTTTGAAGGTTACCTATCTAACTGAAATATATCTCTGTATATGTAGAAAACCTAACTAACATGACTACAAGTTTGACTACTATAAATGACTATTAAATCTATAATTTTTAATTATATATTATATTTTAAATGAGCTATTAAAATAATACTTTAAACAAGAGTAGAAATAGATAACAAAATTTACCTTAAATTTGTTTTAATAAACCAATGTCTTACTAATGTATTCATTTTTATATCATACCCCCTTTTTTCTTTAGAAAGACCTTGATTATAACCATTAACTATTTATAATCCACCCCTTCAAATGAAAACAAACATTTATAAAAAATCATTTTGGGAATTTGGACATTATTTTCTCCAAACTGTTTCCTGCTGATTGTTGAGTGAAGTATTTTTAGGGTTCACGAAGACCTTTCAGGGGTTTTATTCCATCAAACCACATTAGCTTGGAAGGAATCCACAGGTTCTCACCTTCTGTAGAAACAAAAGAACCTTTTTTCCAAAGTAACATATCCTTAGAATCATTTTGAAGTCAAGATACCTTTAAGATATATGTTGGTTTAGCTTATCAGGCCCTTGAATCAAATGTTTTTCAGCTGTTAGCTCATTAACAGTCAAAAAATCCAAAGAAAACACAATAATACACATAGTTTAGAATCTCTGTGTATATTCCATCTTTATGTGGCTTATTTTTACTCTATATTAAAGTTTAATATTTATTTTATTATCTTTACTTCTTTTATCTATGATTGTCTATACTCTTCCTTCTCTTTCCTAAGCCCATGTGCATTTACCCAACACTATGACCCTTTCAGAGGGCTTTTTCATTTGAATCTGTCTTATAGTGTATCTGTAATCGTTTTCTGACAAGGAAAGGTTTTTATTTTTTTTAAAGTGATAAGTAGGCATGGCTAGGACTAACACTAGCTTTGCCTATTGTCACTGCCCCATTCAACATGGAGGAGGTATGTTCACTGCCTCTGTGAGCCATCCTTACTGCCCCAGCTCCAGGGATGCAATTGATCTATGTCACCATTAAGCAAGTTGTAGCATTCTGCTCACAAAGCCCATTTAAGTGCTGTGTAGCAGGACCTCCCAAAATAGGCTGAACAGCCTATAGTCAGAGACCCAGCAAGTAGCACCCCTCCACAAGTCTCTGCCTCTATGTTCCTACCCTATTTAGCTACTGTCAAGATTACCTTTAATTATGAACAGTGATGTGGAAACATAAACAAAATAAACCATTTTCCCTGCAAGTTGCTTTTTGTCATGGCGTTTCATTACAGCAATAGTAACCTCAACTAAGATTGCTTATAAGTAATTGTGTGTGCATGTGTGGATGTATGGTATGGCCAAAGGTTACTATCTGGTGTCTTTTGCTCTTTATTTACTTAATGAAATAATATCTCTTGCTAAATCCAGAGTTAGCTAACACTGCCAGTCTAGTTATCTGGCTTGCTCTGGGTATCCCATCTCCACTTCTAAAACAATAAGATTATGAGCAGGCCACAATGCCTGCTGTGGTAGTTTGAATATAATTGGCCCCCATAATCTCATAGGGGATGGCACTATTAGAAGATGTGGTTTCGCTGGAGTAAGTATGGCCTTATTGGGGGAAGCATGTCATTGTGGGGGCGGGCTTTGGGGTTTGTTTCCTATGCTCAGGATACTGTGGAGTATGCCAGTCGACTTCCTATTGCTTGCAAAAGGTAGGACTATGAGCTACCTCTTCAGTACTATGTAGGCTGGCAAGCTGTGAAGCTCCTCATCATGATAATAATGTCTGAAACTGTAAGCAAGCCACCCCAATTAAATGTTTTCTTTATAAGAGTTATCACAGTCACGATGCCTCTTTATAGCAATAAAACCCTAAGACACCTGCCCATCTGCTTGTAAATGCTTTTTTTCTTGCTGGTATTCCTCTTCTCGCTCTTATTCCTTCTGTTCTATCCCTGCCACTGCTACTGCTGGTCCCACAGAAATAGGCAAGATTAGTTGGATCCACAAGACAGCTCTTTCCAGTTTCAGTCCTTGCTCCCCACCATGGCTGGTGGCACAGTGGCTCAGCCACAGGACAGCTCAAAATGTGTGATTTTTGTGGCCACATGGATGTAATTTTGTTTTAAATGTATATTCTACATGGTCTCCATGTCTTTCTTGTTATTTATATCTGTTTAAAATTCCCTCTGAGGCGCTAAAAACATGGTTTCTCCATTCAACATATGGCTGCTGCCATTTTGACTAAGGGTAGGTCAGATGACCTCACCACCATTTTGACTAAGGGCAGGTCAGGTGACCTTACCACCATCTTGACTAAGGGAATGTGAGGTGATTTCACCACCATTTTAACTAAGGGCAGTCAGGTGACCAAGTCCTGCCATCTTTACTGAAGTATTCCTTGCCTTGTTTTGCAGTTTACTTATGTTTTTGTCTCTAAATTCCTCTTACTGACTGTTACAGGTGTGTTTTGTGAGGTGGCATGCTTTTGATAGGGCCCAGTAAAAGCATCCACTTTGTCCAACTGCTGTTTAATGTCTGAGTGTGCATGCATCTGACTTAACTATGTATAAACATAAGTTAGCTTTAACTCTGTGTGTATATGTGTATAGAACTTAAATTCAACTAGGTATAAATGTACATATATTTACTGTTATTTAAAGCTATAATTGTCTGTTTATTGTTAAATGTTATAATTTTCTGTTCATTGTGTCTCATTCTAGACTAAGAAAACAATAAGTCTCATGTTTTAAATTGGTATGTACTCTTAAATCTCTTATAAAACTACTGTATATTTAATCCAACCCTGCTTTAAAATATATTAAGCTGTTCTCCACTATTGTCAATTCTACCATTCTATTGCAAGCAGTTTTTTCTTTTTTGTCTTCCACAAGTATAAATCTTACCTATTAAAAGCCAACACTCAAGCTTTTACCTAGCTCTTCAGGCAGATTCTATGCGGTAGTTATAACTTTTCTATATATACCCTATAAACAGCCCTCAACTGCTCAGAGATCCGGGGAATATGGCATTTAAATGTTTAATTACTAAATGGTTTTTCATAACAGAGAGACAGGCAGACTTCTAGCAGCAGCACCCCATTTCCTCCAAAGAAGACAGAAGACAGATAGGCACAGAAAACATCCATCCACAATTTACTTCATTAAGTGAAAGCACTAACCACTGAACAAAACTGCCTTCCATCTAAACTAAAGATCTCCAGATGTGGACAGAACTGGAATCGACAGCCTAGCTGCTCAGATCAAAATAGGCTTGTCTTCCTACAGATTTTCTAGTCCACAGGATCTTCTAAAACAGCAAAAGGCAAATACGACCCTCAACAACCATGGAGGACCCTGAGGGGAGGCTCTAGGTAGACAACCAAGTAAGTTATCTGTTATTTTTAAATTAATAATACAAGTAAAATTTTATCCTTCTCAAAGATTTCTGATGCAGTTTGACAGCTAAGAGGTTTTGTCAGTTTAAAAGGACAAATGCACCAAACAAATTTCAGTATAACTTCTTAACATGTTCTAAATAAAAAGTGTTTTAAGATATACAAGTGCAAGTTATTAAGGTGTGTGCCTGCAAGTTATAAAGGTCTGAGGACAAACGCAAGTTATCAAATGTTTCTCTCATGCTGCCGTTCATAGTCTTTCATTGTGCAAAAGCATTGGTCACAGTCATTCTGACATAAATATGCTGCCTTTTAGACAATTCATATATCTAAAACTTAGGTTTTCACAAACTCAAAAAATTCTTGTGAGTTCCAGCGAGCTGAATTGAAGGATTCACCTTAAACAGGTTAGATACACCCCTATCAATTCCCTGGTCTTGAAATTTTTTTCTTCCTCAACTTAGTTTTGTCCTCTGCTCTGCCAACACCATGCCAGGTCTAAGAGACACCAGATAGTTCCATACCACAAACCCTGGGCAGGAGTAAAGTAACCAGCTACCCTAGGATGTGACAACACCCAGCTTTCTCAGCGCCCCCAAGACGATACCCACAGATAAGCAGGAAAGCAGTCTTGAGAATTCCCTCAGCCTGCTATGCCTAACTTCCTGTCTTTTTATTATAAGAAAAATATGGGAATGTTATAATCTGCTGGCCTGGTCTGTCATCTGGGTATCCTGTCCCTTTAAGAGACAAGCTCCACCCACTCCCTACCCCCCCCCCCCCTCTTCCCCATGTCTCCTCTCCTTCCTCTCTTTTTTTCAGTCTCTCTTCTGAAGAGGTAAATACTGCCTCTCCTCTCTCTCTTTCTCTCTCTCTTCTCCCCCTTCTTCCCGTCACCCTCCATAACCCACCAAATAAACTCTATACCTAAACTTTCTCTCTCTATAGCCTGTCTGTCTCCCACCCACCAATGGGATTCACCACAGCCCCTTGGGTCATCAGCCTCGGGCCCCCAAGTCTTTATAACTGATAACGCTCCTCTGTCCACACCACCTCTGGAGCACAAAACCAACGTGCCAGACTGTGAAGTCTTCCCCAAATCTTTGTTGCCATGGCCAAAGCCAGGGAGATCTCTGGGCGGAGCAAAGCTACCCTGCAAAGGCTCGGCTTGCTTCCACACGCGCACACAGGGGCCTGGTAGGACACAGGGGCTCCACGGATTAGCCAAGCAGCACCAAGCGGGCCAGAGAATGCCTGAGAAGCTAACTAAGGCTCACAGACTGAAGAGGTGAGAAGCAGGGGAAGCCACAGCTGTCAGCAGCAATCCTGTCTACTCCATCTTCCCGGGCCTGGGGACCTGAGGATTTGGGGATGAAGTGGGTGGGACAGTTTCTCCACACTCACCATTTTCTGGCATCCGTGAGGTCCTTTGTCTTTTTCCTGCCTCAATAGCAGTATACACAAAGTCAACGCCCCTCTGTAAGCGAAGCACCTAACCGCGGCACCAGAAAAGAACACTCCGCGAATTAAGCCGGGTGCCTCCTTTTCCCATCAACCGGTGATGGACTGACCCCTTGGCAATTCTGTTTGACCTGTGATCCAAGTCCTCAACGTCCTGGGAGATCGGGCTGCCGAAAGCTAAATCAACAGGTGTCAACAGCACAACCTCTTAGAAGGCGTGGTTTCCTCCTGGGTGCAGATCCGCCCACGGAAGGATTTTAGTTATATTTACACAGAACTTGATACTGATTTTTTTTTCAAGAGTTTCCTCTTCTTGTTTCCCTCGAACTTCACCCAGAAAACTTCACATCTGGTGTCCCAGGGAGACGACCTCTTGCTCTCAAAGGAGTGTTGGCGGGTCAGGTGAGGCTTTCCGGAATAGGCTGTCACACGCCGAGAACTTTGAGGAAGGTACTCGGCTTCGTGGAGAAGAATTTCTTTCTCACATTATGTCTCGCACTATTAGCACAGTCAATAAAAATACCGCCGGGAGGACGTTAACATTATTAAATATCCAGAGAAACTGGAGATTTAGCACCACAGATGATTGAAAAGAGAACGGAGGTGGGGGCGGTGGGCAGTTTTGAATCAGCTTCGCTGCCGCAGCAGCCTGTGTCACACCAAGGTCACAGGGAAAACCGGAGGCAGGCAGTCTGGGACTGTCGTCACACACATTCCTTGCCAAACAAAAGCAATATTTAACCCCATCCTACTACTTCCTTTTATTAGTATTTCGAAGTTTGGTTTATGATCAAATATATCCTGGAACTAGAAGCAGTGTGCTGGTTCAGCTTAAACTGCTTTGAGGTGCATATACAGTAAGGTAAACCAGGTCTCCAGAATGAACAATCACAGGAAGAAGAAAATCCTATAATAACCATATTTGCCTATGCATGATTGTGCACGCATATAATTAAAACCGGATGCTTCATGGGAAAGGACATGCTTACTAAACAGTCGTTTACAAACTCAACCCTGTCAATCAGAACAAAACCTCCACACATACCCTAGTGATATACACATACAGGCAAACTTACCAGGTTTGGCAGCATGCTAACTTATTCTTAGCTCTCAGGAGATGGAAGCAGGAGGATCAGAATGAAATTCAAGGCCAGCCTTAGTGATACAGTAATTTGCAGGTCAGCTTAGGCTACCTGAGTGAGATGGGATGCCCTACACACGAGAAAATAAAATAGACTCGCAAACTCTGGAGGCAGACTGACAGCTGAAATGGAGCTTCACAGACTGCCAATCTCTGATGCTGAGGCAGGAGAACCTAAGGAATTAACTGGGGGAGCTCACCTATTGATGGTCATTGTTGGAGTACAAGGTGACTTGCCATTCATCAGTTAATTAACAGGAAGATGATTCAGTCTATAGGACTTCCTCTTAAACTCTGAGTATGGGGTTTGGACATGACACGTGGGGCAACCATAGCCATGCCAGCCGTAGACCAAGATAAAAATTGTATTTCTTCTTCTTCTTCTTTTCTTCTTCTTCTTCTTCTTCTTCTTCTTCTTCTTCTTCTTCTTCTTCTTCTTCTTCTTCTTCTTCTTCTTCTTCTTCTTCTTCTCCTCCTCCTCCTCCTCCTCCTCCTCCTCCTCCTCCTCCTCCTCCTCCTCCTTCTTCTTCTTCTCCTCGTCGTCATCCTCCTCCTCCTCCTCCTCGTCCTCCCCCCCCCTTTCTTTGTAGCCTTGGCTGTCCTGGAATTCGCCTGTAGACCAGGTTGGCCTTGAACTCACTGAGATCCACTGTCTCTGCCGCCTCCTGAGTGCTGGGATTAAAGCCACCACTGCCTGGCTAGATTCTTGATCTTAACCACAGTATATTTTCATTTATAGTACTGTCAAGGGAATTGTGATCCTGAGAATAAGCTATACAAGGATGGCTCTCCTGAAACAAGCATGTCTGTGGCTTCACCGTTCTGGGGTCATTGGTTGACATAATCATGTTACTTTCCGAAGACCACATGGCACACACACACACTCACATTTTTATATTTTTATTTATTATTTATTAATTATTTTTGCAAGATTCATTCCTTGTATTTTAAGTATTGATCTTTTACCTGCATTTATGTATGTGCACCATGTGCATGCTGAGTGCCAGTGGAGCTCAGAAGAGGGCATTGCGTCTCCTGGAACTGGAACTGCAGATCATTGTGAACCACCAGGTAGGTGTTGGAAATCAAACTAACCTTCTCTGGCAGAGAAACAAGTGCTCTTAACTGCTGAGCCATCTCTCCAGCTCCTTATATATATTTTCTATTTCTTTTTTTAAATTTAAGTGTATGGGTGCTTTGCCTGTATGTATGTCCATTTACCATGTACAAGCTTGATGCCTGACGAAACTAGAAGAGGTGTTGGATACCCAGGTCCTTTGCAAGGGTAACTGTAATGATTCTGCGTGAAAGGAACCTTGATGGTGGGTGGGTCCACACTGAAAGAAACAAAACTGGTCAGAGTGACCTAATTGCTTTCTGCCTGAACCACGCTGTTTATGCTAGGCTGTTTTAAAACACTTTATAGTGACAAGGGCCAGAAGCCAATAAGGACTGGGATAGACAAGAACAGACCAATTAAAAATGTGTCCATAGTATGCTTCATCTACATACCGCAAGGGCAGATAGGAACGGGCCAACTGAGAACATACTTCACTTGCATAATGACATCATGCTTATTGAATTCCGCACCCTTTTGTAATCATTTGCTGTCCTCAATTAGGTTCGGGTTTGCAAATTAGGTGAGACCTGGTGGTCTCTTTGGGGGGCAAGAAGTCTGGGGACAACACACACCACAGTGGGTGAGAGCCCATGGTGGGTGAGCGACAGACAGGCCATTCAGACAGAGCTTAAGTGGGGAGTTTTATTGAGATAAAGGGAGTGGGGAAAAGGGAAGGAAGAGAGAAAGAGACAGAGATGCAGAAAAAGAAAGAGAACTAGTCAGAGTTTTGCCTCTAAAGGGACAGGGTACAGTCGTCCATGCCTGACATAGGGGTGACTGCACTCTGTCAAGTCCCCACGGGGCAGGGGCAGATTCTCCTGGATCCTAATATACCTCCCTTCTTTATTTAAAAAAAAAAAAAAGTAAGGAGTTAGGCATGGCAGCTGAGGAAATGAGTGCATTAAATTCTCAAGACTACTTCCTGCTAATGTGGAAGCATCAGCTTCTTGGGAGACCTGAGAGAGCTTGGGATGCTGGCCACATCCTGGGGTATCTGGCTGCTTCACTGTTGTCTAGGATATGTGGAACCATCTGGCGCCTGTTGTCTCTAACAAAATGTTAGCAGAGCAGAGGACAAGGTTAGGTTTAGAGAAATTTTTTTCTTTAAATCCTGGTAATTTGAGAAGTGGGCCGGGCAGGGGTATCAAGACCAGGGAAAGGTGGGGAGGTTTAGGCTGCTTGGAGGCTGGTAAATGAGGGTCAATCTGGCCTGTTTGAGGTGAATCCAAGTCGACTTCCTGGAACTTACAAGAATTCTTTGAGTTTGCAAAAAGATATAAGTTTTAGACACATTAAAAACGGCAGTATGAAGCTGGGTGGTGGTGGCACACGCCTTTAATCTCAGCACTTGGTAGGCAGAGAGCTATCAAACTCTGTGAGTTTGAGGCCAGCCTGGTCTACAAGAGTTAATTCCAGGACAGGCTTCAAAGTTACAGAGAAAAACCTGTCTGATTTTGTTTGAAAACATTAACCCTCTTTCTTCTGTCCAGAAAATGTTAACATATTTTTAGCACAATGAAAGCACCTTTTAAATCTATAGTTAGGAAACAACCAAGGGGAATTTGAAATCTTGAGCCTGTGGCTATGATGATAGTGGTAGGTACTCTGCCGGGGCTAGATCAATGGCTTATCAGAATTTTATTGTTAAGATTATCAGTCCATCAAACCTTTATCGTTTGCATTTGTCCACCTCAAAACACCTTCTTAGACCCTGAAACATTCTCAGATCCTCACAGCTTAAGCTTTGCGTCTTAAAACACTTTTTATTTAAACAAAGGAATGGTAAGAAGCTATGCTTTGTGAGTTTGTCCCTTTCCTAATCTGGTAACAAGGTAAATTATGTTGAGATTTAGTATCAACTCTAAGAGAGTGCGGTCTGTGACCTGAAATTTTACACAGAGAACTGAGAAGCAGCTGAAGCCTTGGTTCCTGCTGTTCACCTGGCAAAGCTGTGAGCTGGCAAACTGCAGCAGAGTTCTCGAGAAGGCTAAATCTACCCGAGTGAACGACACAAGGATCTGGATCTCTTTGTCGGTGCTCCCAGACTCAAGCCTGTACCTGCAACATTATCACTCCCCTGGCCCAAGGCAATGCCCATTTTGGTCAGAAGTCTCAGCGCTCGCCATGTGTGCCAGGGCAGGAGAAAGATCTGAACACATTTTACCTTCATGCCTTCACCAGTGTTTGTCAATACTCTTCAGAATCTACCCACTTGGTCTATTTTCCCTTTCTTTCCCCTCACTTGGAGTGGCAGCCTTTTTGGCTTCATGGAATGAGGAAAAGAATGAGGCAGTCCCTGAGGAGGGGTAGAAGGAGTTTACCTGCTTTTTCTTGTTGGCACTGGCCACAGGGGCATGTGGAGCAAGGATAAGAAAACACTTATGAGCCTGGCGGTGGTGGTACATCCCTTTAATCCCAGCACTCAGGAGGCAAGGCCAGCCTGGTCTACAAGAGTTAGTTCCAGGACAGGCTCCAAAAGCTACAGAGAAACCATCTCTCAACCTCCCCCCCCCAAAAAAAGGAAAACACTTATGAGGGGCCGGAAAAATGGATTAGTGGTTAAAAATATATACTGTTCTTCCAGAGGATCTAAGTTCAGTTTCTAGCACCCACTTCAGGGAATTCGCAGCATCTTGTAACTCTAGCCCGCAAAGATCTAAGGCATTCTTCTGGCCTCTACAGGCACACCACACACACACACACACACACACACACACACACACACACACACCACACATACATACACCACACATACACAAGAGAGATCCATATAAGAATTCTTAAAAATATAATAGGTTTATGAACAATGGACCACACCCTGCCTAGCTGGGCTCAAAAGAGGGCTGCGTTTACGGAGGAACCATGACCACCAGCTTAGGAAAATCTTTCTGTCAGAGAAAGCTTCAGAAAAGACCACTTCTGAAGGCTCCATGTGTAGTCTCCTCCCTCTCTCTATTTACTCCCCTCCCCCTTCCCCCAAACACAGCAGAAGCCCAGAACTCAATAAGCACTTTTAAACCAAGTGTGCCGAAGTAGGGACAGACATAAGACTTCTGGGGTTAGGGTCCCTCACCTCTATATCCCCACTGAACAGGAGTGAGAAGAGGTGAGGGAATTTGGAATCATTACATCAAGCAGATCGACCCTGATTAGCGAGGTTGTGCCTGGTCTGGGAGTGAAGGCCTGATGTGCTTCCTAGGTCTGGCCTCTTAACTCCTCCAGGGCAGTGTTGTGGTACCCAACAGGAAGATACAGAAAAGCAGCAGCAACGGCTTTCCATGGGAAACAGCTTCACTGAGTCAGCCGTAAATGGAGCCTCCTTCTCTACAGAGCTATATAACACTTTACCTCTTCTGGGGGATCCTTGGGAGGTCAGCACCTCTAAGACCACCCAGCCCAGTCATCCAGACTGACAGAGCCGTCTTCTTCTGAACTAGACTCCATGGCAGCCTCGTGAAACCACTCCTTCAGCAGGAAATTGGGTGATGCATGGGATGTTAGAACAGCAAGAATAATCAATTCAGAAAGCTGCCCCTGGCGACTGCCTGGGTAGCCTGCAGACCCTCACAGTCCTGATAAAAGACCAGGGCATCAGCAAGAGTCTTTCTGCTTTCTGATGCTGAGCCTGCTTTGGCCACAGCCCCCTTAAGGTTTTCCCTTCCTTCCTCGGGCCCAGCACACACAGCAGGCCTGAGCCCCTGGGGCCACACAGCTCTGGGAGCTTTACCTTCACCACTTCCATCCCTCAAATGGCCTCTGATGATCCTCTAGGATCTGTGCCAACTTCAGAATGGCTTTTGCTTTTCTTTGTGAGCTGAATGGTTCAGAATTCTCAGCAAAGAACATGGAAAGGTTTGGACATGCTTAAGTCACAAAAAAGAAGTGTGGCCTCTGGGCTGGAAAGCTGACTCGGTGGTGAAGAGTGCAGGAAGTTTTCCAGCAACCCTTGGGGGGTCTCACAACCCTCTATAGTGGGATCTGATGCCCTCTTCTGGAATAAAGGCATACATGCAGACAGAACACTCACACATAAAATAAATAATCTTAAAAAAAAAAAACCCAGAAGTATGGTCTCTTAAAAACAAACAAACCTGGGACCAATAGAAATAGCTGAGTTGTTACAGCGCTTGTGGTCATCAGAGGACCTACGTTAGCTGCCTGCATCAGCATCGGGTGGTTTATAAGGCCTATGAGGTCACTGCTTTCAGGACAGGCATGCAGGCTACACACACACACACACACACGAAACACAAAATAAATCTCTAAAAAAGAAATATTTATAAATTCAGGGGAGGAAGATTCAAAGAATCAGACAGAGTCTCTTTCCCTCCCAGAGGCACTGTCCCACATGAATCAAACCAGCTCATGAGGCCTGCCTCCCTGGAAGCTCCTGTGTTGAGTAGGGGGTGCTGATCTGTTCCTTGGTCTCTCTGTCATCACTGGTAATGAGATCCTCAATGTAGGCATCCAGCTCGTCATCTGTGCTGATGTTTAGGTCCTCTTGTGCTTTCTGCAGGAGTGCCAGAACATTGCTCCGAAGTTTCTGGAGTTTCTCCTCTGTCTCCCGGAGTTTCTCCTGGGAGATGCGCAGGCTCTCCTCGGACGCCTTGACTCTTGAGTCGGCAGAGCTTTGGTAGGAATTACAGAGATTCTGGAGCCCGGCTTCGTATTGCTTGAAGCACTCTTTCAGAGGAAGAGACAGCAATTCTTCTGAATTCATAGCACCCAGCTCCTTCTTGGATATGGAAAAGCTCAGCGGCATGAAGTAACGTAAGCACTTCCAGAGAATCTGGACCAGGAGGTCATTGGTGTCGTGGTTGGCCTTTAGAGCAGTGGTGTCGGGTTCAGTGCGGAAGCAGTCAGAGGTGGAGGTCCCCTCTAACGCCACAGCCTGTTGGTCCACCATGTCGCCTTCCTCCTTCATACCCTCTTGCTGCCAATCAGCGCTCTGATACTCCGGAGACAGCTTCGTCAGCCACACATTTTCACTGCCTTTTTCGACCCAGCAGTTTCCTGGTGTAGTATCCTCGGGCGCATCCTCAAACTTGACCTTCCACCAGACCACATTGTCTCCCACCTCCACGGCTGTGACGTGGCCCTTGTAGCACTCCCCTTTCACCCGCACCTCCACGTACAGACCTTTATCCTGCTGAGCCGTCTTGAGGTCAGCTGCACCCTCCTCCTCAGAACTGTCCGAGAGGTGGTTTGCAGGCATCTTTTCCTCCTTCTCAGTCAACCTGCTCCGTTTGCGTGACTCCATCCTTCTCTCCTCAGCCTCTTCCTCATCAGAGGTCTCAAGACTCCGTTTACAATCCCACCATTCTGGTGAGGGATTTACGGGTGGATCTGGGTTCTCCAGCACTGGAGTCTTCATGGCTTTAGGGGTGTCGGCCTTGCAAAGGTGATTGGAATTAGGGACTACAGACGTTGACAGGTAGGACTGGACCAGAGGAGTGGGCTGGGGTACAATTTTTACCAGGGGCACCACTGATTTTGGGGGTGTCTCAGGTGGGTAAATCAGGATGGTCTTTCTTTGGGCTGTCGAAGCAGGAGAGTTGGGGTTGGTGCAGAAGACAGAAGCCCTTTGGAGCTGTCTGGATGGTCTAGGAGCATACATGGACTTGGTTATTCTTTGGGCATTCTTGTTCACTCCCCACAAAGGTGGTTGAAGGCTCTGAGCGGCACATTTGGTGAGAGGTCTGGAGGTCACTTCCAAGGGTAATTTTTTCAGGTCACCTTGGCAACAGATGGGCTTGGTTTTCTCAAGGGCCTCAAGCTTCCTCTGCTGTTGACAAATATTCTCTGTCAGCTGCTTCTGCCTTTCTTCTTGGGTCTTTCGAGCCTTTTTAAATATTCCGATAGGAATCTTCGGCTTCGGTTCAATAGCCTCACACTGGTCCTGCTCCGAATCAGGGTTCATGGCGCAAACCCAGTTGTCTGGATAACCTTCTTCTACAGCACTTAACTGGAAGGGAAGGGTCCTCCACTTCAGACACAGATCACACTGTATGGTGGTCGGGACCTGCATTGACCTCCTGCGTTTGAAATGCAGCTCATCCGATGGGGGCCGGGCCCAGTTGGCAGAGAGGTAGCCAAACTCATCCCAGAACTTAGTGATTCCACCCTGGGCAATGTCTATGTCCTTCCAGTATTGTGCCAGGTGCTCCCCCATGGCCCGCAGCAGGTGGCGGTACTCCTTGGCATCAGCAAAGTCTTGCTTGTTGTGTGTAGGCTCCAGGACCAAGTAGGGCACATCGATGACCCCAACAACCCCACCACACGTCATGCCCTTTTCCAGCTGCGGGCCCACTTTCTCATACATCTTGATCAGGCGGCTACAGTTGTAGATGAACATGCCATCGTGGTCACGGTGTTCAATGTTGACCCCAAAAACAAAATTCAGTTCCTTAGGTTCTTTGAGTGCTCGCTGCTTGGCATCCTTGATCCTTTTCTTGACATCAGCTTCTCTTCGAAGGGTGATGGCTGTATTCTGGACCTGCCGCAACATCGCCCTAGAGTCCCGTGAGATGTCCTTACCTATGTGTACTTCTAACGCACGAGCTTTGTTCTCTGCTTCCCGAGCCTTCTCCTCGGCAAGTCGTGCTACCTGGTCAGCTTTCTTCACCTCTTGCTCTGCCCGGGTCTTGAAACGGCTTGATGTGAATGTGTACTTCCTGGGCTTGTACAGGCAGCAGGAGAGCTTTTTGGTTCGCACCTTGTGCCCATGAATGAAGATCCTCATCCGAGGATCAATGTAAAGAATAGCAGCATAGGCACAGAAGGAGTGTAGCTCTGGCTTCACGCCTTCTTGGAACAGATCTGCCATCCGGATGTCTTTTGGATTTGAGGTTATGTCTAGTTCTGGCTCTCCGTTGTCCATGAGCTTGAGATTAAAAATGATCACCAGGGTCCCACTATCCCCAGATATCTTCATGAACTGCGTCATCACTTCTCCCTCGGTGTGGAAAGGAGAATACTTGTAGATGAGTTCTGTCTCGATGGCAAACTTCTCCAGATTGTCTGTGACAGGTTCTCGTGTCTGCGTATTCCAGGTGGGCAATGGAACTATCACTTCATCAATGCCTTCTTCCTCATGAAAGGTTCGAGACAGGAAGAGGCAGCTCATGGTGTCCTCCTTCTTGGTGAAAAGGATAAAATCCTTCCCAATGCGCATTGAGCCCGATTTTAGCCCATTCCCATACCGCCCAATCTGTGTGGACTCTGGTGTTCGTTTCCCTGATTTCCCAAATTGGATCACATTGATGGCATCATTTGGATCCATCCCCACTCCGTTATCCAGAAAACACAGCATGAATCCACCTTGCAGGTCCTCTCGCCTTTCAGCATAGATATCTATTCGGGTGGCATCGGCATCTCTCGCGTTATCAACCAGCTCAGCAAGGGCTCCGAACAAAAATTCATGAGTGGTTGAATTTGTGTGTAGGTATTCAAAGGTTAGTTGAGCTCGGTTAAGACTGTTATAATTGGTGAATGCCATGACGAAGTCTCCACTAACTGAGAGATATATGTATTGAAGCAGATTTTCTTGGGTTCTACACAGTAAAGGGTAGTTCTTGCTTCTTAGTGACAAATTAAACAAGCAATCTAGTAACTAAAATACAGAGATATTTGAATCTGAGATGGAACCCTTCTTTCTTTCTGTCTTTTCAATGACTATGATGTAATTTTTTTTGTTTGTGTATGTGCATGTGTGTGTGTGTGGGGGGGAGCTAAACCTGCATTTCTAAAGAACTTTGAGTGTTGTTTCCTTAGTTCATTTCAGACAGCCTGGGTCCAAAGTGGATGGTTCATCCAAAACAGCCATAGAGTTGACTGTTATTGTTTTATCTTGACATTATTTGAGCCATGTCCTGTTCTCAGTTTTTTGTTTTGTTTTTTGTTTTTTTTTTTGTTTGTTTTTGATGAGAAGACTTACCAATGCAGAAATCTACAAGAAATTTAGCTTTCATCTACATCGTCACCACCAGAGACCGAAGTATCCTTAAATAGATGTTGTCCTGGAGGGACTCTGGCCAGAGCAGATAGTTGTACTTCCGGTGACCCCCTGGGCAACTGATAAAGATATTTGGGGCTCCTTACCTATCTTTCAAATTCGAACCTAGACTAAACTCAGCTTGATGTTATGCCACAATCACCACTGATGTGTGAGATGACCTCACAGTGGTCCACAGAACCACCCAAATCTCCAGTGGCAGGCACTGGCGCTAAGGCACTTCCCTGCCAGGCCTGGGTCTTGTGGCCACTTTCTCTCTCCTCTCCAGGAGGAGTCTCCTTTTCCAAGGCCCAGCCCCAGGGTGTAAGACAGTTATCCGCCACAACCAAGCAGTTCGCGCCCGCGAGCTGCTAGCAGCTCCCAGAAGCCTTTGTCTGCCTCTCCCTTAGAACTGAAATTCAACCGTCCTCTGCGGGCTTGGAACCACCCGCTACCTCTGCCTCGGCCTAGGAGGAGCGCCACCTGTAGGTTGGACTATATCACTACAGTGCTAAAGTGTAGAAACGGACTGGGTGCTGGACCAAAAGACGTTAACAAAACAGCACTTGGGAGGCAGAGGCAGGCGGATCTCCGTGAGTTCGAGACCAGCCTGGTCTACAGAGCTAGTGCCAGGACAGGCTCCAAAGCCACAGAGAAACCCTGTCTCGAAAAACCAAAAAAAAAAAAAAAAAAAAAACCTGTCTCGAAAAACCAAAAAAAAAAAAAAAAAAAAAAGTAATAAAAGTAACAGCAAGGATTCAGAGATTGCTGCTTCTCTGCCAATGCTAACGCCATCTTGGTTTCTGCTTTGTGTCGTTTAGAGCGCACTGCCCTGGGCCTTCTTTTACTAAACGTTTTTGTTTTTATGTTGTCTGTGTGACTGTATGCCACTTGTGTATGGATGCCTGCAGAAGCTCGTGGGTCCTCTGGGGATAGAGTTGGAAGCAGTCTGTAAGGCCCCACGCCTGGGTGCTGGGAATCGACGTCAGTTTTCTAGGAAAAGCAGTAAGTTCTCTTAACTGCTGAGTCATCTCTCTAGCCTCAAAGTCTGGCCCTTCTTAAATTCTTTGAGCAAGATGCTGAGAAGCTGGATAGACTAGCACAGACACCATTAGTAATGGTGACCCAAGAAACCTATATTTTGTTGTTTAAGGATGAGACCAGTATCTGTCTCCATGTTTTTGCAACTAGTTAGCTGATTTTTAATCAATATGTGACCCTTACTATGGTGAGTGCCCCAGAAATTATCGTTTGCTGGTTTGGTGCCTGTGTATTGTGGCATTTGTGGGTTTTGGCCTCCAGAAATCTAAACTAGAAACAGTGGTACAAAGTCACCAGGAGTGACAGCAGATGCCTTTAATCCCAGCACTCGGGGAGGTAGAGGAAGGTGGATCTCTGTGAGTTCAAGGCCAGCCTCATCTGCAAAGCGGCATAGTGAGGGCCAAATAATCTAGAGCTACACAATGAGATCCTGTCAAAACAACAACAACAAAAACAACAACAAATTGACCATTACATTCTAAGAACTGCGTATGGCACACAACATAGAGTTTTTGTTTGAGGAAGGATGGGGAGGAGCAAAGGATACATCGAACATTAAACTTGGAGAATTATAAAGAGAAACTAGAGGTGGCAGCAGGAGAGCAGTGACGAGGCAGAAGGTGAATGATTCAATCATTCTTTTAATGTCATAAGGAGGGGGTAAGAGATGGTTCAGTACTTAAGAGCACTCACTGTTCTTTTTTTAAAATTGTTTTTATGGAGCTATTTTTCTATGCTCCCCTCACTGCTTCTCCTCTCCCATTCAACCCCCTCCCATGGTACAGATGCTCCTAATTTACTCAGGAGAGCTTGTCTTTTTCTACTTAAGATTAGATCCATGTATGTTTCTCTTAGGGTCCTCTTTGTTGTCTAGGTTCTCTGGGATTGTGAATTGTAGGCTGGATTTTATTTGCTTTATATCTAAAAGCCATTTATGTGTATTGCCACGTGACAGTGGCTTACCTGCAAATATTCTAACCAGCGTTTGTCTCAGGCTGTGGATCCATGGTGTCTCCTCAGTTCCATCTTCCTCGCCTACCTATGTTCTCTCCTATCAACAGGCCAAGGCACTTTCTTTATTCATTAATGCTAATTACACCACACAGATTCCCACATCAAATGGAGTACTACATAATGGAAAAAAATGAATTACATCTTGAAATTTGTGGGCAAATGGATGGATTTAGAAATATCATATTGAGTGAAGTTACCCAGAGCCAGAAAGACAAATATAATATGTACTCATCCATAAGTGGCTTTTTAGACATAAAGCAAAGAAAAACTAGCCTACAATTTACAATCCCAGACAACCTAGACAACAATGAGGATCCTAAAAGAGACATACATGGATCTACATGGGAAGTAGAAAAAGACAAGATCTTCTGAGTAAATTGGCAACACGGGGCTCATGGGAGATGGCAGAAAGGAAGGGAGGGGAATGGACAAAAATATATAGCTCAATAAAAACAAGAGAAAAAAAATATTTAAGAAAGCAGGCTGAGCAAGCCCTGAGGAGCAAGTCATTAAGCAACCCCCCTCAATGGCCTCTGCATCAGCTCCTGCATGAGGGTCCTGCCCTGCTTGGTTCCTGTCTTAACTTCCTTCAGGGATGGACTGTGATTTGGCAGTGTAAACCAAATAAACCCTTTCTCCTCCCCTCCCACAAAGAATGGCTATTGTTCAAGCTGTTGTCTACAGGCTGTGCAGTGTGCTCTACATTCCCAGTTTCCATGAGCTCTCACCCATGCTGGGTGGGCTTTGGTTATACAGCTGCTTTTCAAGTCACTTCTGCACTGGTCAGTAAGCCCTCACTTGTACTTCTGTAAAGATCCTCAATTACACTCACTGGTTCACTAAGTAGAACTTCAGTGGTACCCGAAATTTCTGTGCTCCAGGCCTGAAGTAAGTCGGCACGTGCGCTGCATCTCCCCTGGAAATAACACCTCTGTCACGTGACACCTCTGCCTCTGTCTCTTGGCATTACAGGCCTTTGCCACCACCACCGTTTTTCATTTCATTTAAGTGAGTTAGGTTCATGGGTGCATGGAAAGTGATACAAATAAGCACTTAGTTTAGTGAGTGTATGTTTTCAAAATTACTCTTTGATTAAAATGAAACTTTGCTGATGGTTGAGATTTGGTTACTGGCCTCAAGGGCAGGTTCTGGTTGTCACTTGTGTATTTTGCATGTTCTATCTTTGTTTCTAATGGGAAAATTGTCATTTCTTTCCGTTCTGCCTTAATGCCTATTAATTTTGCATGCTAGATAATAATAGGTGGCTTCTATTTGTAAGTATGTCACTCATTTTTGTGAATTTTTATCCTCCTTTACTGCTTTGTGATCTGGTGCACAGTTGTGATTTTGTTGTTTGTTTATTTGTTTACAGTAGTGAGGTGGTTGTTAGATTTTGAAGCACCTGTCCTAAGTACTTTATTTATTTGTTTTTTTCCTTTTTTTTTTCCTGTGAGGAGACACCATGACCACATCTCCTGCAAAGGAGAACATTTAATTGGGGCTTGGCTTACAGTTCAGAGGTTTTGTTGTCATGGTAGTAAGCATGGTAGCATGCTAGCAGACATGGTACTGGAGAAAGAGCTGTGAGTTCTACATCTTGATCCACAGGAAGCAGGAAGTGACTGTCATACTAGACATGGCTTGAGCCCACCCCCACCCCCAGTGACTCACTTCCTCTAACAAAGCCACACCTACTTCCGTGCCTCACCTCCTAATAGTGTCACTCCCTATGAGCCTATAGGGTCCATCTTTCAAACCAGCACAGACTGTACGCATTGAGTACTGTGTACATCGTGGCTATGCCAATTCATGTTTGTTAGTTCCTTGGCTTATCAATCAAAAATATCTCAAACTTCCAACAACTCCTTCCTCCCATTTTCTCAGAATTAAATATCCGCTCTTCTGTGCTTATTTTTGTTTCTATAATGATAACTTGCTAATTTATAAAGTTAACTTCCTCTTGTTACAGTTCTGAGAACAGAAACTCCAAGGTTCTTGGTTCAGGGTTTGGTGGGCCACCTTTCTCTGACTCCATTTCAGCACTGGTTCTAGAGGAGGCAAAAACAGCCTCACAAAATGCAGGGCTTAAAGAGCAAGACAGCAAAATGAACATGTCTCTCTCTTTATGATGTATTTTTAAAATCCATGTGTGTGGGTGGGTGGATATGCAGTTGTGCATGTATGCAGGTGTTTTTAAAAGAAAAAGGAGGGTATCTGCTTTCAGATCTACTGGAGTTGGAGTTACAGGTGGTTATGAGGTACCTGAAATGCATGCTGGGAACCAAACTCATGTCCCTTGCAAGAGCTGCAAGCACTCTTAACTATGAATCCATCTCTCGAGTCCTCAGTCTGTTTATGAGGTTCCAAATCCTATCCCTAAGTGTGAAAACTCATTTTTTAAATGATTTTATTTATGTGTTTGTTTTGTGTATGTAGGGGTGGGGCATGCAGCCAATTCTCAAGTAGCCTTGGTTAGTTTTGAACTTGCTACATAGTTAAGGCTAGCCTCCAACTCCCACCTCCCTAAGTGCTGGGGACTTTAGGTGTGAGTCACCATGCCTGGTTTCAGCCCTTCTTTGGTTAAGAAATTTTAATTAGGATCTGGAGAAAGGGCCCTGCAAGTTAGAATACATAGTAGTCTTGCAGAGGACCTGCCTTCCCTGTCCAGCGCTCTTGTAGGATGGCTCCTAAATTTCTTAACTCCACATCCTGATCGGATGCTTTCTTCCTGCGTCTAAAGGCACCAGCACTTACAAGCACATTCCTATACTCAGGCACATATAAATAATAAAATGAAAACATTGTTGTCATCATCATCAACATCATTTGCTATGTAATAGGATGTGTCCCTCAGCGTGCACATGGAGATCAAAGAACAACGGTTGTGAAGACAGTTCTCTCTCTCTACGGCTCCATGGATTCTGGGGGTGAAACTCCGGTTAACGAATTTTCACGGCAAGCACCTTTACCTGCTGAAGCATGTCACCATCACCAATAGATCTTTCAAAAACATTAATAGTATACCCATGCCTTCCCGCGAAGGCAACGAGGGCCAAGGAGCCATCAGTTTACCTCAGATTCCCAGGGCTGTGCTCCACTACCGCCACGGAGCGTGGCATCGTGAAGCAGGATGCACTGTGTAAGGGGCAGCTACCGCTGCCCCTGGGAACCCCAGAACTGGAGTATTCTCTCAGACTTCAGCTCCAGCTCTCTGCAGGCTACCCAGTGCCGCTTGGCAGCTCTTGAAGAACCAGGGCAACACCTGTTTTCTCGAATGCCTTGGTGTTGTTTCTCAGCACCTCTGATGTGCTGGCCAAGTTGGGAACACATGCCCCGACTTTCCCCCGAATTCAACAACGCAGCCTCTAACAGAACTCTCGGTTCCAAGGCAATTCCCAACGTAATGCCCCGGAACTACTTCTCTGGTTGCTGGTCTTGGAGGGCTCAGCCTGTATGCTAGTTTCCGAGCAGCTGCTCCAGAAACCAGTAAGGACTCAGAAGAGCCCCCCTCCTGGCGCCTTCAGCTCGGCCTGTTGGAGAATCTTCCCTCCTAGGTAGTGTTACTGTTTATATAATTTTGGGGAAAGACGCCGTGAATCTCAATTTCAGAAGCTGCTAGACGCTGAAATAGTGGTTCTCAACCTGTGGGTCGCGAGCCCTTTGGCCATCAAATGATCTTTTTCTGGGGTCGTTTAAGACCATAGGAAATATCAACTGTTATGATTAGGACTCATCACAGTAGCATAATTACAGTTATGAAGCAGGAATAAAAAATAATTTTATGGTTCGGGTCACCATAACATGAGAAACTGTATTAAAATGTTGCAGCATTAGAACTTCTAAGATTAATTTCTTTCCTGGACCATGTCCGTTTCCTTTACTTCCTGCGTCTAATGATCCTCGCTCCAGAAGAGAATATTTTGATTCAAATCAAGTTGCTACACAACATCAGGGGTTGTCTTAAAGAGTCGTGGAATAACAAAGTCCCTGAGCAGACTTCAGACCTTCCAGTAAAGAAAGGGAAATCAGAGTCCACTATGGAGAGTCGGGGGCCAGTTCTGTTAAAATTATGCTAGTTCCCAGTCTCAGACAGGTATGCACCAGGTGAAAAAGTCGGTCGAATAGCTCGCTAAGATGCTATGCTATGATCTCTGGTTTGTGCGCAGACTCTAGCTAGCTGAATGAGGCTTTCTGTTGTCTTTCACGGTTCAGAGGGGCGGCTCCTGCATTCCTAGCGAATGAGAGGCGCTGGAGCTGTGCAGATCATCCAATCCTGCGTCTGTAGAAGGAGGAGCCCCGCCTGAAGTGGAGGTGCGGGCCTTTTTTACTTCACCATAAATCCCGACCCAGTGTGTAGCTCAGAGACTCCAGGCACAAATCCTCTGCCACGCTATGAAACCTGCTCGGGTCCTTGTTACTTTGAGGAGGACCCGGAACAACCCAGGAGCTGTAAATGGTAGGTGTTGGGCCGAGTGCCAGAGGCTGGAAGGACAGTATAGTCAGGACACTAGCATCCTTACGCCCCACCTCCCCGAGTCTGGTGCTGACCCTTGGTGCTGACCCTGAGCGGGGCTGGGCTCTACAAGGGGTCCTTGTTCTGTTCTCTCTTGGAGGCCCGGAGGGTGGAGGGAGACTATCGACTTCTAAGTGAGATCTGCAGGGAAGGAGCCAGGCTCCGGCACACTCTGCCTTGAATGCCCAGAGCAGATAGGATCGTCTTGAAGTTGTTTGACATGTGAGGCAGGGACTCCTGCCCACAGCCCCGTGTTCTTCGTATGGACTTTCCTAGCTGTTTCAATCTGTTTTTTTTTTTTTTTTCTTTTTTTCTGGAACTGAAGACTATGGCTCATTACTATGATCTCAGGGTTGGAGAGGTGGAGGTGGGACAATCAGAAGGTCAACATTAGTCTGAGATTCATGAAATTTTGTTCTTAGCAAATAAACAAAACACCAAAACTCGAGTCAGACATACCTTGCTTCTAATCCAAAACTGACCAGGGCTTAATAGGTTTCCTCATTAAGTGTTTTTTTTTTTCCCCTCATTAAGGGCCCATCGAGTGCTTTCCTTTTTTCTCACCCACCTTCCTTTCTTCATTGGATTTATTTACTTGTTTATTTATTTGAGACAAAATCTTGCTCTCTGGCCGTCCTGGCATGGAATTCACTCTCTCTGTAGCTCAGGTTGGCTTTGAACTGGTAACAACTTCTGCCTTCACCGACATAAAGCTGAAATTATAGGTGTGCAACACCATGCCTGGCATCTTCAATTTTTCTCTTCTTTTCCTTCTCTCCTCTCCTTCCTGTCTTTCTGTCTGTCTTTTATGTTTTTTTTTTTTTTTTTCCAAAATGGGGCTTCTCTGTATAGCTCTGGCTATCATGGAACTTGCTCTGTGGACCAAGCTGGCCTCAAACTCACACAGATTCACCTGCCTCTGCCTCCTGAGTGCTGGGATTAAAGGCATGCTCCATCACCGCCTGGTTAGCTTCTCCAGTTTTCATAACAACTTCAAACATAACATCCAAAGAGGCAGTGACACTTAGATTTTAGGGGAACATTAAATAGCTAAGTTTACATTACATTAATTATTTTTACTGTTGTTATTATGCACCTCGCCCTTTTTGCATTTTAAATATAACATTTTATGGATTTTTTGAGAAAGTCTTATATGCATATAGTGTATATGGATCATCACTCTTACCTCCCCCATAACTCCTCCCAGATCTGTTCTCATGCCTCCCAACTTTCCACCTTCGAATCTGTCCTCTTTGTTTTAGTTAATTGTTTGATTCCAATTCATGCTGCCTTTGTACTAATAGATGTGGGACAAATCAATGGAGAGCAGCTGATCTACTAGGAGGTACATTCTTAAAGAAAACCAATCCTGAGCTGGAGAGATGACTCAGGGGTTAAGAGCACTGACTGCTCTTCCAGAGGACCTGGGTTCAATTCCCAGTACCCACACTACAGTTCACAACTGTTTATAACTCTAGTTCCGGGGGAACGGACACCCATGGCAAAACACCAATGCACATAGCAAAAACAACAAAAAAAATCCTCCTAATAAAGTCTTTCTACTCCAGAAGTCATCAGCTGTCATTCAGCTCCTCATTTAGGAGTAACTGCTCTGCTTGTGAGCCCTTCCCCTCTCCGTGTTGGAATGTTGATGCCTTGGTCGTGGACAGGTCTCGTGCAGTCAGCCACAGCTTCTGTGAGATTGTGGGTGCGGCATTATGCCCAGAAGACACTGTTTTACTCTGGTCGGATCTTTTAGCCTCTCCTTTGTGGTCATCCCTGAGCCATACTGCAGAGGCAGGTTGTAATGATATGCTGTAGGCATCCCGTTTGTGGCTGAGCGCTCCGCAGACACTTACCCTTGGCATCCTGACCACCTATGAGCTTCTGCACTCACTGATAGTCTCTGAATGAAGAGATTTCTCTATGAGATCTGAGAGACTTAGTAATCTATGGAAATAAAGGTACAAATTGAGAGGAAGCTTGGTACGGTCATATCATTATTTTTATGTATTTAAATGTGTGTGAGTGTCTCTGTGTGTGTGTGTGTGTGTGTGTGGTGCATGCACCCACGCCACAGTGTGCATGTGGAAGTCAGAGGACAGCTAGCTGGAGCTGGTTTGCTGTTGTATGATGTGGGCCTCAGGGCCCCAAGGATTGATCTTAGGCAAGCACCCAGACCCACTGAACCACTTTGCCGGCTCGCATATGTTATTATCATTTTCTTTTTAAATTTACTCACTTTTTACTTGCCATAGTATCTTGTATTTCTTCACATGTTCTGCTTTTGGGGGGCAGGGAATGGAGTTTTAGGACCAGTCTTCAGAATTCTACTAGAAATTAAAACCTTAGAAAATAAGGAAAATTGGAGGCTAGAGAGATTGCTCAGTGGTTAAGAGCATTCATTAGCTACTCTTCCAAAGGGTTCAATTCGCAGCACCCACATGGCAGCTCACAACTGTCTGTAACTCCAGTTCCAGGGGATCTGACACCTTCACCCAGACACACATGCAGACAAAATATCAATGCACATGAAATAAAAGTAAACTGTATATAATACATACACATGCATACATACGTATGTACGTACATACATACCTATATATGATTAAAATGTTAAAAGAAAGAAATAAGGAAAATTATTTTTCAGTGATGGTCAAGAAAATACATTTTTGGATGACAATGAGGTAGATATAATGGTGTATTAAAATTTTTCTAAAACATTTATTCTAACTTAAGACAGATGCTAAGTAATTTTCTCCTTTTTGATGCCTGGTTTTGAAGGTAGCACAGACACATCTTTATTATTAATGTTTTAAAAATTGTTAAATGTATTATTATTCTTTTAATGTGTATGAATATTCTGGATATATATGTAATATATGTCTATGTGCCTGATGCCCATGGAAGCTAGAACATGGCATTGCTGTTCCTACAATGGGAGATATAAATGGTTGTGAGCTGCTATATAGACTCTGGGAATTGATCCTGGGGTCTCTGGAAGAGCAACCAGTATTCTTTACCACTAAGTCATCATTCTGGCCCCTATTGTTAATAATTTGTAATGAATTAATTAATTGAGGCAGTGTTTCTTTATGGTAATAGTTCTCAGCTTCTGAGTTGCGACCTTCTTCTGGGTGTTGACCAGCGGATAGATATTTACATTATACTTCATAACAGTAGCAAAATTACAGTTATGAAGTAGTAATAAAAGTAATTTTATAGTTGGGGGTTACACAGCATGAGGAACTGTCTCTTTTCATGGTGAGTCTTATTTTCATCCTGTGTACACCCAATTATACATGGGTGGAAGATGAGAAGTAGGGGATTCGTTCTGAAACTTCACTCAGAAGACACAGTTTGCCTTGCTGCACTCACACTCAAAACCAGTCCAGGCCAGACTGGGCCCACAGTTCCTAGATATATCCCCATGTGCCTGTCACAGTTCAGAATGGTCACAGATCATATGACTATCAGGAATATGCCAAGCAACTGTATGAATGTAAGGAATGCAGAAACAGCTCCAGCTTTCCCCAGTGCCATCTGAGGTATGCAAGAACTCAGACTGAAGAGAAACTTTATGAAAGTAAGCAACGTAGGGAAACTTTTAGTGATAATCCCTTCCAGATACATGAAACAGTCCCTGCTTTGAAGAAACCAGATGTGTGCAAACAGCATAGGAAAGAATTCAGGAACGATGCAGATGTTGAAAGACAAATGATAGCACACAAGGGTGATGGTCCAGGCAAGTGTAAGAAATATACTAAAGACTTTCCCTATTACACTTCACTCTTTATGCATTCAAGTTCTCATAGTGGAGAGAAGCGATATGTATGTAAACAGTGTGGGAAAGAATTCCCTAATGCTGCTTCCCTTGAGTGCCATGAAAAGACGCATCATGAAGAGAGACCCTATGCTTGTAGGTACTGTGAGAAAACGTCTACTTGTTCAGGTTCCTTGAGATGTCACGAAAGGATTCACACTGGAGTGAAACCACATGCATGTAAGCAGTGTGGGAAAGCCTTTACCACACACACTTCCCTCCGATGCCATGAGAAGATTCACACTGGAGAAAAGCCTTATGAGTGTAAGCAATGCGGACAATCTTTCATGTTGTACAGATATTTGCAAAGACATGAGTGGATTCACAGTGGACAGAAGCCCTATGAATGTCAGCAGTGTGGTAAAGCTTTTTATGTCCACAGTGTCCTTCGATATCATGAAAGGACCCACAGTGGAGAGATGCCCTACGGTTGTAGGCATTGTGGGAAAGCCTTCACTCATCCCAATTATTTGAGATGCCATGAGAGGATTCACAGTGACAAAAAGCCCTATGTGTGTAAACAATGAGTGAAAGACTTCACTACACACAATTCCCTTCATCACCATGAAAGGACTTACATAGGAGAGAAACCCTATGTGTGTAAGCAGTGTGGTAAAGCCTTCAGAACACAAAATTCCCTTTATCATCATGAAAGGACCCACACTGGAGAGAAGCCCTATGGATGTAAACAGTGTGGGAAAGCCTTCACGCTGTGCAGGTCCTTACAAAGACATGAACGAATTCACAGTGGGGAGAAATCCTATGCGTGTAAGCATTGTGGGAAACTCTTTTCATGTTTGAGCGAGGTTCAGAGGCATGAACAGGCACACACTGGAATAAAGTCCTATGTATGTAGACAATGTGGGAAAGCCTTCTCTAAAAAGAGTTACCTGGAGTACCATGAAAAGATTCACAGTGGAGAGAAGCCTTGTGTGTGTAAGCAGTGTGGGAAAGTGTTCACTTTTTCAGTTCTCCTGAACGCCATGAAAGAACACACAATGGAGAGAAATCATATGTGTGTAAGCCATGTGGGAAATCCTTCACTTTTTCCAGTTCCCTTCGATGTCATGGAAGGATTCACAGTGGAGAGAAGCCCTGTGTCTGTAGGCACTGTGAGAAAGCTTTCCCTTCTTTGAATCAGGTTCAGAGACATAAGCAGACACACAGTACAGTGAAGCCCTTTGTATGTAACCAGTGTGGTAAAGCCTTTACTCTCCACAGTCCCCTTCGGGACCATGAGAGGGTCCATAGTGGAGAGAAACCATATGTGTGCAGGCAATGTGGTAAAGCCTTCACATATCACAGTTCCCTTTGGTACCACAAAAAGATTCACAGTGGAGAGAAACCTTACAGATGTAAGCAGTGTGGGAAAGCCTTTTTGCAGTCCAGCTCCTTGTAAATGCATGAACGGATTCACTCTGGAATAAACCCCTATACTAAAGAGTGTGAATCTGTGAACTAGAGAAGCCCTGGAATGCTATAAAGGGTTTAGCGGGCCATTTTGGTGGGAGTGTGGAAGGTCAAAATGCCAGCAGAAATTCAGAAAATAAAGAATACGCCTTAGGTTTCAGAAAGGAATGAGCTCTCTCTTGGGAAATAGATGAGAAACCATGCATATTTCATTTTGACAAGTCTGGTTGCATTCTGCCCATGTCCAAAGAATTTGAGTGAGGTTTAGTTAAAAGACATGTTTTATTAGACAAAGGCAATTTAAAGACAGTGTAATATTCAGTGTGTCATGGCTATTGCTTACCACTCTTACCTGGGTTTAGAGGGAGAGAGAGAGGAGAGAGGAGAGAGAGAGAGAGAGAGAGAGAGAGAGAGAGAGAGAGAGAGAGAGAGAGAGAGATCTAGTTTGTTGAGAAAACCATAAGCAATTTTAATGTATCACAAAAGGAAAGCATTGTGGTAGAGGGCTGTTATTGTTTTAAAAGCTTTGCTCGTCTAAGAATGAAGCATGTGCTTTGCACTTGAACAATAGGAAGGATACATTGAGAGCATAGCCCACCCATTGTAACTATATAAAATGGTTTGGAAGGAGAGGCTGAAGTGATCTCTTGTTCAAAATAGCCTAGGGATCAACTTTCCTGGTTCAACCACTAAAGCACACAGACTATTTCAGTTCTGCTAGAAGGGGGCCAGTCTACATCTCAAGCCAATAGCAGAACTTGACAGCATCCTTCATCCTTCATGAATTCAAAATGCAAGACCTGACCTGAGTTATGGAGACTTGCTCCAAGTACACTAAGGCCAGGTGATATGTGTCCCATGTGCATTCCCTGCAAGGAAGGTAATGTGTAGCACAAATCTATGAAAAGATGTCCTGAGATGTATCCTTTCATTGTTGTGAAGCTATGGAGGTGAGCCCTGTGTTACAGCAGTGTCTCCAGGAGATGCCAGGACCATGGTTGTTCTGCTGAGGGGGCAGGGAGTAGAACCAGTCTAGTGCTATGGATGCTGCAGAGTACAGAAATGGAGGAGTGGGTGTATACAGGCTAATGGAGTCCCAATGGTATCAACTATAGCCCTAGATGCTGACAAAGATCTTCAGGATTTGGTGATTTTGCCTCTGGGTTTTGGCCTTGCTTTTGGCACAGTTTTCTTATACTATATTTTCAGTTCTTCATTTTGGAATGGAAATGTTTAAACTTGATCTATTAAGTAGTGTTTAAAGTACTAAGACTGTGGGGACTTTTGAAGTTGAAATGGATTTTTTTTTTTTTTTGTTTTATGAGATGGTCATGAACCTGTGAGGGCTAGGGATAGAATGTATAACTAAAAAAGATGCTTCTGGGCATCAACTTGACAATAGGTAGACTTGCAGATGGCTAATTTTTCAACCTAGCTGGATTTATAATTACCAAAACCACTTATGATACATTCAGAGAAATAGAAATGATGAGGGAAGACCCACTTTAGATTTTATTGTGATACCCCATGACTTGGAGCCCAGACTGAATAAAATTGAGACAGGAGAAGACTAACCTACTGCCAGGATTTGTCTTCCAGCCCACCACCATGCCTTCCTTGCTAAAATAAACCATTTTCCATAAAACCGAGATAAAATGAGCATTTATGTAAATCGTTTTCATCTGGTGTTTTGTCATGGCATCAAGAAAAGTAACATCTCCACCCAGCGAACACAATCAATATAGGCACACTGTTCCTACTCACAGTTTCTTCATCATGAAATGATTTGTTCATGTCCAGAGAAAGCCCCCTCTATTGTGCAAACTATGCAAGAAAGCTTTCTATTGAATTTGTCTGATTAAACGCACACTGGAGAAAACCATATGGGCACAAGCAGTGTGGTTGAGTCACCAACATGTTGGTGCTGAGTACCGAACCTGGGTCCTTTGGAAGAGCAGCCAGCATTCTTAACTATTGAACCATCTCTCCAGCCCCTAAAAATAGTAACCTCTGAAAAAAAATGAATGCTTGAGTTGGGTTTGTTGGATACCTAATTACACCTCTGGTGGAGGCAGTAGGATTTCAAGGAGTTCAAACTACCTTGGCTACATCAAGAATAAAAGCAGTTTTTGTTAATTGTTGAGACTTTATTACTGGGCTCTTGTGATGACCTTGGACCCTCCTTCCCTCCCTCCTTTCCTCCCTCCCTCCCTTCCTTCTCCCCTTTGTCCCCCATCCCTCCCCTCCTCTCCTCCTCCTCTCTCTGTCTCCCCTTCCTTCCTTCCTTCCTTCCTTCCTTCCTTCCTTCCTTCCTTCCTTCCTTCCTTCCTTCCTTCCCTCCCTCCCTCCCTCCTT
>NW_026068137.1:423691-425471 GCF_014885135.2 Alexandromys fortis | reverse complement strand
CCCTCCCTCCCTCCCTCCCTCCCTCCTTCCTTCCTTCCTTCCTTCCTCCTTCCATTCTTCCTTCCTTTCTTTCTTCCTTCCTTTCTTTTTCTTTCTTTCTTCTTCTTCTGAGAATATAATAAAATTACTGCGGTGCACCACACCTGTCTGTGCTCTATGCACCACCATATAGTTTGTGACCCAGGCAAGGGGATTAAAACACACAAAGACTCACAGACAGAGACACATGTCATCCTTGATGCCAAAATCCTTGAAACAGGAATTATTATGTACCAGAGCCACTTATATAGGGATCCTTAACTGATAACCACGCCCCAGCCAAACCCACCAGAAACCACTCTGCTGCCATCAACAACTCCTGAGGGTCTCATGCTCAAAGTAGCTGCAAACATTACAAAATGTTTACGAGAAATTTAGGATCTGGGGGTTTACTGCTCCCAACATCTCCCCCTTTTTTTCATATAACTAGACAAAAGAAGAGCAACTAACCACATGCAAATCCCACAAGAAATCCAACTGCTCTTATAAGCTGAAAAATGCCCTAGCGAACATGCTCATTCTATGGTCAATGTGGATGATATTAAATGTTGGTGCCAGCTACAAGAGAGTCACAGCAGCCATCTGGCTGATGACAATTTTAGCTGCCATGAAGGAGGCTGCAGCAGTGACAATAGCTGCCACCCGTGATGATCTTGAAATCTCTAGGATGGCTTGGCAGTTGTTGTTCAGCTTCTGCCTCCTTTGCAAATCCTACTGGTGTGCGCCACCACAACCGGCTAGGGCAGCAGGCAGGCTCAGAGACCTTCCGCAGCTACTTCTCAGGTGTGGTAGAAAAGCCTGCCGCTTGTGCTGCAGACTTTTGGGCGTGCAGAGCCTGGAACCACCACTGCCTTTCCCTTGCCTGCTGCTGCCTTCCATCTGCTGCATGCAGAGGGGCTGCCCAGCTGGATCTGTATGGCTCCACCTTGTCTCAGCTCCAGCATTTGTTGCTGTATTTGCTAATACTCCTGTCACCACCATGGCATACCCCAAGCTGGGTACTGACTGGGTGGGGGCAATGTGCCGTCTGCCACAGTCGCCTAGCAAAGCTCTGCTCCAGCTGCCCTCCGACCCCAGCCACTTTTGCTCTGGGTCCAAACTGGTGCATGGAGTGGAGTGGAACTTGGGAAAGCAGGCTTGCTGCTCCGGAACCACTGAAGGGGCCCCACTTAAACAATCTTTTAGGGAATTTGGGCGTCGTCAATCTGTCTGGTTGCTTCCTGCTGAGCGGGGGTGCTGCGTTCTGTGGGATATTTTACTACAATATTGTTGATTTAGGAGCGGCAGGGCTGAGTCCCCGGCACCTGGCCACCCACATGGCTAGGTTATGCCCCGAAATAATTACACGGAAACTGTATTCTTTCAAACACTGCCTGGCCCATTATCTGTAGCCTCTTATTGGCTAGCTCTTACATATTGTTCTAACCCATTTTTAATATTCTGTGTAGCCCACGAGCTGGCTTACCAGGGAGGATCTTAACCTGCGTCTGTCTGGAGCGGGAGAATCATGGCGACTCCTTCACTAAGCTTCTTTTTCCCAGAATTCTCTTCTGTCTACTCCGTCTACCTAATTTTTTGTCCTATGAGGGCCGAGGCAGTTTCTTTATTAATAAGAAATCACTCCCACATCAGTTCCCCTTTTTCTGTTTAAACAAAAAAGAAAGGCTTTAACTTTAACATAGTAAAATTACATATAAAAACAGTTATCAAGCAAGAATTACAGTTACAATATTTATATCTA
>NW_026068137.1:417953-422133 GCF_014885135.2 Alexandromys fortis | reverse complement strand
AGGCTAGAATCTTCCTGGTAAGCGCACCTTGGGGTGCTTACACACATCATTAGAAATGGGCTAGTCCAGGTGCGAGAATTAGCCTGTAAGGGCTAGAGTTCATGGGCCAAGCAGTTCTTAAATGAATACAGTTTGTGTGTTGTTATTTCGGGCATGAGCTAGCCAAGCGGCCGGGATGTTGGGGACGCAGCCCCGCCGCTGCTCTTATTTCAACACAATATTTCAGGGGGTCTTCATGAACCAAACTACATAAATCTGGAATAAATCCTCAGGTTCTCATCCTCTGTGGAGACAAAAGTAGACAAAAGCTCTTTTCCAAAGCCTCAAATCCTTAGTTCCATTTTTAAAGTCAAAATACCTTTCTTAGCAGTTCCCAGAATCAAATGTCTTTCTCCAGTCCAGAACACAAAAGTCAACACAATCGGCACAATAACACACATCTGTACATTCTTTATCCAAGCTTTTATATTGGCTGAATGGTGGTGGCACATGCCTGTCGGAAACCAGTCAGCCTATCTGACTCACTCCTGAAGCGGGGGAGCGAGGACTGAGGAAAGAAATAGACAAGAAGCAGGCGATAGAGTCATGAGGACATCCAGTGAATACTGTTAACCACCCAAATTTATTTCTCATAGCCCTTACATACCTCAAGCAAAAGGGGAGGGCAAAAGACTTCCTTACGTGATACAAGGAACAAATGAGAGTAATTACTTTCTTATTTCTCAAAGCATCCAGTCACCATGCCTTAGATCAAACATTCAGTTATCTTGCCTTAAGGATCAAGATATCTAAGTAAACCACACCTTCCATCAAACATCCAGTTATCTGGCCTTCCGCAAGGACTGAGCAGATGCCATAACAGGCTGCTCGGTCTCAGAGACCAGACCTCAGTTTCAGTTTCCTGAGACTGGACAAGCAGTTTCTGAGGAAACGATCCAAATAAGGGACAATCAGTCTCCAACGCCCCCAACAGCAAGGAGGAGACCTAGTACAGTACTCAACCAGGCCAGGCCTGAATCAGCCTCCACAGCAACTTCAGGACAGGGCCTGGGATTTGTCCAGGCCTGCCCCAAATGGAAAACTGTAGCCCTGACTGACCCCTGACTAGTCCTAGTCAATTAAAATGTACTGATATGATTTCCACTTGCTTAAGCCAACCGTATCTAAAATGACCTAACTTCCTTAGACACTCCCCTCAGCAAGGCTTAGAAGAAGCCCCACCCCCTTCTCGGGGTTGATGATATCTTGCCTTTGTGTAGGATCAGCATGCTGGTATAATAAAAAAAAGACTCTTTGTTTTTCCATCAGATCTGGTCTCTTGAGGAATCTTTCAGGGTCCTGACTCTGGGTACAACAGCCTTGAGGGTCAAGAATAGGTTTCAACTTTCTGACCTTAAGTCAAAATGGAATGTAGTCAAATCTGTGGGCTCCCACACATGCCTTTAATCCCAGCATCCAGGAGGCAAAACAGGCAGATCTCTGTGAGTTGCAGAGATCTCTACAGAGCTCTGTGGTCTACAGAGCGAGCTGCAGGACAGGCTCAAAAGTTACAGAGAAACCCTGTCTCGAAAAACCAAAAACCCAACTAAACCAAACCAAAACAAAACCCAGAAACAACCACAAGAAAAACCTTTTATATCAATTTTGGTCTGGTAAATATTTTTACTTTGTGACTTGGGCACAGCACTCCCAGCATGGCAGGCATCAATGCTTCTTTGTAATTATGACGAGTCTAAGTGAAAATTTATTCGTAGGTTCTCAAATACAGGGCACAGGCCCTAGACTTGATGTGAAAGTGATGTGTGATTCTGTGCTATGGTCTCCATGATTCCCCAAAACCCTTTGTAGAAAGAATAATCCCTAGAGCCACAGATTAGTGCTGTCATCTTTCACCGAAGAGAGTGGTCTAGGCACAAAAGCTGTCCCTTTACAAGCTAAATCCAGTACTACAATGTCTTGTAGAAACATGTTACTCTCTCTTGACCCTCAACCTTCTGAATATGAAGATGTGGCAAGAATGTCTTCACTAAGTACAGGTTTCCTGATCTTAGATGTTTCTGCATTCAGACCTGTGAGGAGATCAATCCTTTTTTTTTTTTTTTAAATAGTTTCAAGTTTTCTTTCTTTCTTAAAAATATTTATTTTATTTTAAAATAATGTGTATTGTGTCAGGGTGGGGAGGTGTCTTTGCATGAGGAATTACAGGTGTTGAGGGAGTCTATAAGAAGTCATTGGCTCTGATGGAACTGGAGATATCAGTGATTATGAGCGGCCTGACGTAGGTGCTAGGCACTGAATTTGGACCCTCTGCAAGAGTATTAAAAAAATTGCTGAGTGCCACAAAATAGTTTACAGCCTCAGCTCTTCTTACTAGTAATGGCTTGCAAGATTAAACAGGCTGACTGCTAAGTTCTGCTTTCATATGAAATACATCCTTGTATGACTGAGGCACCTGCTGGATGTTTGTTACAAAATCAAGCCTTTCCTGTGCCCAGACAGGATAAGTGGATTTGACTCCCCAAAATTATAACTTTTTTTTTTTTTTTATAATTTCTTGACTAACAATAGCTGGGGCCTTACCTAGAGAACTCTTTCTGCTTTGGTCCTGGACAGTCTTTTTAATCAGCACTTGGGCAGTGAAGGTAGGTGGATCTTTGTGAGTTCAAGTCCAGCCTCATCTACAATATGAGTTTCTGAGAAAGCCAGGACTGTTACACAGAGAAGCAAACAAAGACAAGCTTCCCCAAGAGCAGGTCCATCATTCAGGGTAGAGCAACTTCCTTATGACTTATACAAGTTAAAAATAATTTTGTGTTTACAAGCCTTGTAGCGCTGTGAATGAAGGTCCATGAGAGCCCATAGCAAAGGATAACCAATGTCTATTAGGGAACACTCACAATAGAAAGCTGCTGTGTTCTTCTGCTCTGTGGGCACTGGGAGCTGCAAACTGAACTCTGACCACCGACCAAGTGAAAGGAAAAAAGGGCTAAGCAAGCTTCCTGTCTGTGATTATAGTACCTCGACCATGCCCTAATGGCTGGTATCTAAAAGGCTGTTGGCTGAATGAATTCCCACACCAAAGCTTGACACAGTAAATTTATCCTCTAAAGGCGTTGATCATCACTACCAGGGCTGGGCTATACAGTCTCAGATCCTTTCCCCAGTGACATATTTCCTCCTTCAAGGCTCCACTTCCCAAAGATTCCAATGGCCCCCAAACGGTGCCACCAGCTGCAGCTTGAGTGTTCAAATACATGCGCTAAGGCAGATATATTTTCCATTCAAACCACAATAAGAATCATACAAGCAACTCAACCCAGCAACATAGGTGTTCATCTGACTTTGAACTTCTTCAATTATATAAGGCATGAACAAAACAAAGTCAAGCTGTTACCATTTTATCATAAGAATGGCTGCTTTCCAGTGTCCAGCAAGATCTCCTCTTTTCAAAGACCTTATCAGAGTGGTCTTTGTCTTTTGTCCTCCCTATCAAAATTCAGTTCTATGGTACTTGAATCCTGTCTGACAGAATTCAGGACAGTGGTTCTTAACCTGCTGGTCACAACCTTTTTGGGGGTCAAACAGCCTTTTCACAAGGGTCACCTAAGACCATTGGAAAACACAGATATTTACATTACAATTCATAACCGTAGCAAAATTACAGCTATGAAGCAGCAACAAAAGTACTTCTGTGGTTGGGGGTCTTTACAACATGAGGAAATGTATGTCAGGGTCTCAGCATTAGCTTGAGAACCACTGATTCAGGATTTCTCTACGGCTTCTTTCTTTCCCTGAGTTTTCAAGGGAAGTGCCTTCTGAGTTGCTGTCATAACATGGGCTTTTAAAAATTTTATTTTTTAAGTGTCTGTATGTGCATGCTCGCAGAGTCCAGAAGAGGGTGTTGGATCCCCTAAAGCAGGAGTTAAAGGAGGTTGTGAGCTTCTGACATGGGTTCTGAGAGTTGAACTCAGGTTTTCTGCAGGAACAGCAAATGTTCTTAACCACTAAGACATCTCTCCAGCCCCAAAGAGGCCTTTCCCTAGCATTCAGGTCAAAACTCTTTCAACTTATACCCACTATTGATTTCCATATTTGAAAGATTTGTTACACTAAATCCCTATTTCCTTCTTCCAATTCAATTTCTGTGTTTGTCTGCTAGTAGACATACACCCGTGAGGGC
>NW_026068137.1:415878-417891 GCF_014885135.2 Alexandromys fortis | reverse complement strand
ATATATATAGTTCTGGAAGCTAGAAAGTCAAGTTCAAGTACCCGTGCCTCCAAGAACAGACACTTTAAGAGTAACTGTTGGGGACTGGGGAGAAATTTCAACAGATAAAGGTGCCCAGTTTGTGGAATACCCCCTTAAAACCAAAAGGAGACTGAGTCCCATATGTAAAAGCAAAGAGACTTTATTCTTTTTCAAGCTCAAACTCAGACTCTCTGTTTAAAGCGTTGGCACAATCAGAGACCCATGAGCTCAGTTGGGGTGGTTTTTTTAAAAAAATAATATGAGAGGTTAGGGTGAGGGATTTCTAAGGTTCATGACTCCTGATTGGCTGATATTTATCTAGGGATGCCCTGGTGAAAGGGGACGGATGTGTGCTGGGCTAAAGGACATTAGGCAATTCCATCTATAATGGTTGGAACGGAAATTTCCTTTGGAATGTTAGGTACTTTCTCCTTGGGTGGTCCATTCCTGGGTGATGCCTGGGTGGTCTCAGTTTGTGCTCTTTTCTGGAACCAGGCAATCTAAAACTCAGGCCCTATTGAGCTTGTCATGACTGGGCCCCACAGCTTTCTATCAAGCTCAACTCCCTGAGTTTAACCCCTGGTATGAACAGAGGTAGGAAGAGAAAACTGGTTCTCATACATTGTCCCTGTTCTCCACACATGCTATGTATCCCCCCACACCCCTTCAAATGTATTTTTAAAAAAAGTTTTTTTTTGGGCTGAGGAGACAGCTTAGTTGGTAAAATGCCCGTTGTCAGATTGATATTTCAAATATCTTTCCCTCTGGGTCTCTGCCTCATTGCCTTGAGAAAAGGACTCTTATTGAATTGGAAACTTGTCCTGTCCCAAAACAATAAGGTGGAAAAGTAATAGACAGACATTTCTATTTCAGTCTTTGATTTATGACCTCCATGAATTATATGCACATACAGACACAGAGACACATGCAGACACACAGAAACAACACTATATGATACTATTGACAGATTAACAACCAAAAAACACAGATAGATTAATGACAACCAGTCACAGAAAAGGAAAACAGTTTTTAGTACATCCCTATGTAAACAGAAAATGTATTCATAGTAGAGGAGGCATTGTATAACAGTGGTGGGAATCACGGTCTGCCTTAACCCATGGCTCATGGAAAAGCTAGTGTTTACTTAGAAACATGCACATGCTCCCTTTTCCTTGCACAATAGTGAGGTTATATATTGGAAGAGGAAGCAAAAACATGAGTGTTTTGAGAGGTGACAGCCAAAAATATTTTAAAATGTTGGAATAGAGATTTTCCATAAGAAGAAGGAAATGGAGGCTGGAAAGATGGCCTTTATATTGTATGAGTATTTTGCCTGCATGAATATATGTGTATCACATACATGTCTGGTGCCCACTGAGGTTTGAAGAGGATCCCCATTCCAGGCAATGGTGGTGCACATGCCTTCAATCCCAGCACCTGGGAGGCAGAGACAGGGGGGATTTCTGTGAGTTTGAGGCCAGCCTGGTCTACATGGTGAGTTCCAGGACAGGTTCCAAAGTCACAGAGAAACCCTGTCTTGAAAAACAAACAAATAAACACACACACAAACAAACAAACAAAAAGAATCTGCTGGGGCTGGAGTCACAGGCCACTGTGAAATACCATGTAGACACTGAAAATTGAACACGGTCTTCTGCAAGAGTAACAAATACTCTTAATCTGTGAGTCAACTTTCTATCACTAGATGGCTCAACTTTGAAGAGTGCTTGATCCTCTTGTTGAAGACCAGATGCTCACAACCACAGGTAACTCCAGAACCAGGGGATATCCTGGCCTCCAAAGGCACCTGCACCCACATGCACTACAAACATACATGCACACACATGAATAAACAATAATACCCTCTAAAGACAAAAAAAAAAAAAAGAATCTGAAATGGACAGAGAAATGTCAATCTATAAGTACAAGAAAGATGCTTCGGGGTAGTAGAAAAGACATCTGGCCCCAGTTTACTCCTCCATGGGAATATAT
>NW_026068137.1:364012-405611 GCF_014885135.2 Alexandromys fortis | reverse complement strand
ATACCAACCTGTATGTAACATGTGTCATGGGTGAATTCTGGAAATTGACTTAACAGAAAACAAAGCCTAGCTTGGCAGTGGTGTCACAAGTCTTTAATCCCAGCACTAGGGAGACAGAGGCAACTGGCCTAGTGAGCTCCTGCCCATGTAGCCGAGTGAAGGGGCTTCCTTATATATTTTAGACGAAGATGGAAGTTCCATACCACATTTTCTTTTCTTTTCTTTTTTTAAATAAAAGTTTTATTGGAGAAAAGTTGAACCACCACATACACAGGGGGGAAAATCACAAAAATTCAAGTGATACAGAACAACTGAAATTCACAATTATCCAATGTAGTTTGCCATCACTTTTCAGTGTCTTAACCAGCTTCCCTAAATAGTCTGGCTAGTTTTTCAACTGAGACAGAATCAAATTTTCAAAGAATTAAGAACCTCAGAAAAGGGACCCACCTTCAAAATAATGAAGGTAGTTATCAAGAGCCTCCTAGTAGAAACAACTCCACCTAAAAATTCTGTAAAAGTTAACTAGTGAGTGGTGTGATAGTCTCCATACCCCAGAGACCAACAGGGATGAATTACAACACTGATGTTGATGGTCCAATAAACAGAACAGCCACATTTGCTTGTCAGAAGAGTTCCTGTAAGGAAATCAGGGAGGAGCTGAATGAAAATATACAAAATAGCTGCTCAAAAAGAATTGGGAAGTTAATTCTAAACACTATATATAGTCAAACAGTGTGCAAGTTGATGCAATAAAGAGAAATAGGCAACTTAAAGTACAGACATCTGGCCATAGTTCTCTGAGAATTCAAGAAAACCATCAATAGTAGGCATAAGATCTTGGTTCATAAGATCTGAACCAAGTTGAAGGTTCAGATCTAAGCAGCTCCCCTAATGGCTTCAGAAAGACAAGGACAATGCTGGTGAATGAAGCACTGAAGAAGTTCTCATTGAAAAGCAAACACTAAAACTGTCTGCTTCTCTCCAGTAATCAACCCCCTTCATAGAAATGGAAACCAGAAGGAAAAACAAAACCCTCTGGTAATGAAGAGAAGTCTTTTACTCACATTCTTAATTTGAAGAACAATACTTTTGTTATTTTGTGTGTGTGAACAATTTGGGGACATTTCCTGAAAAACAGGTGTCTAGTGGCTACGAGAACTCTTAAATTCAAGCAATTAAAAAAAAAATCCAGGACTTGACATTTTCAAATAGGGAGTGTATAAGGGAGACAAGGGAGAAGCATATGTAGAGTTTCTGCAAGTCAGGAGGAGGTGGATGAAAGTTAAAGCTTTGTTTACCAACAGAGAAGAGATGCTTCCAAAATATCCCACTTCAGTAGAAAAAACTGGAATGCAAACCCTAGGAAGCCTCTAATAACTGACAACTGGCCCAAGTTAAAGACAAACGATCCAAATAACATTTAAAGATTGAAGCACAATGAAAAGTAGCTGGTGATTTTTGTTCCTGTAATCTACAAAACAGGTTGATTTCGGTCTCCTGTGATTTTCATACTGTATTCATTTTTAATCAAAAGAACTGGATTTCCCCCTCTTACTATGCTCTTCTAGTGCAAGGTGGCCAGCAATTTTTCTATTTTATCTATTTAATAAGTACCATTAATCAGCTCAGTAAATTTAGGGCTAAGTCTTGTGTACACTTCCCATACTCATAAATGGAAACCTTTAGGATGTGGCTATATAAGGTATTATGGAAGTAACTGTCACCCTACTTTAAAAATTTGTTTCCAAATAAGGTTTCTTAACCAATCCCTTCAGTGTAACAGAATGCCAACAGCAATAACAACTTATTTTTTTTTCCAAGGGAAACCACAAAATGGGTGAACAAACAAGTCCAGGGTGGTTTTTCTATTTGATAAATACATCCAGAACTCTGTACAGTAAATAAAGTTTGCATGCAGTTTAAGTATCTTTACGTGACTTTTAAGCAAATAAATCTTTTGTTTCATTGATGATGTATAAGAATCTCCCTCCCCCCTTTTAATGGCTATAGGGGTCTCTTCCCCAGTTCCAAAAGGAATCATGAAGACCAGGAACTTTCTTAAAGACTTTTCTGCACATTATACTAAATAACATGCAAAGAGGTCAACAACATTCTTCTTAAAGATTAAGTATTACTCTTTAAATGGGCATGTTAACCACTGAGAAAAGTCCACGCAACTATTTCCATTACACTGCTTCATTTGGTCATCGAAAGTATAAAAAAAGTCAAATAACATGAGATTCAACAAGTTAGTTTATCCAATGGCTACGGCATATGACAGCAGATGTTTCAAGGCCAACATTCTATGCAATATAGTTGTACTGGCTTGGGTTTTCTTTATCTCTTTCCATGTAGTCCCGATCAATTAGGGATTCTATTCTCTTCTTTAGATCTGCAGGTTTTACTGGAAATTTTAGCTGATTGTAGACTTCTGAAACAAGAAGATTGTGGCTAAGTGTTTTCCTCATCTTTATAATTCGGACAATCGCGGCATCAATTTGGTATTGTCTGTCTTGAAATACTCTTCCTGTAGTGCTTGCTTGTTCTTCAGCCGTTTCTTTCATTTGGATTTGATTGATCTTAATTCTGAATAGTTTGTGTTTGAAATCGTCATTACAAATGAATTTGTCAGCATCTTCGATATCTTTGCCCTTTGGACTTTTAGCCAGAACTCTAGCTTTGCCACAGGCTAGTGACTGCAGTGTTCTCCTTAGTTCTCCATCCTCTATCCCGGTAGCTTGCTTGATCTCTTCTAAACTGAACTCCTCTGCTTCATTAAACATTAGCAGCACCAGGGTTTGAAAAAGAGAGACCTGAAGTTCTTTTTTGCCCTCTTTAAATTCAGCTTTTAGCACACAGTGTCCCAAAGTTGACTGCCACTGGAGTTTTCTGCCACTGTGTTTGCCTAAGTAAAATGTCTTGAAAATTTCCTGAAGCTTTACCATCTCTGGTGGCAAATGGACCTCCATGGGTACATATGTAGGCCAGTAACCCATTGTCAGGATATTCACAGTTAATTCAATATTGCCAGGTACATTCTGCTTCTGCATATACTGTTTGAACTGAACCATGATGTCTTTTGAAAGTTCCATGTCTTTGAACATCCCTTCAAGCTTGCTGGTGAATGCAGCTCCACATTCATGTTTCAGTTTAGACAGCATTGATTTTTCAGCATCTACAGACGCACTCTTGCTGACTAATAGGCGTTTGGCTAAATTTTTCTTATAGAAGGCCTCAAACACATCTTTGCCATAGATAAATCTAAATACAATCATTATTTTATCCAGCATTTTCTCAAGCTCTTCATCTGTGGCTTCTTTATTGCCAGCACGAAGTTTTGAATCTATATACTTAGCTATCAGTTCAGCTGGTTTATTTGGTCTTTTATTAATGAATGTTTCAAATGCTTCTTTCATAGCAGTGATAAATTTTTCATTTTTCAGAAAGCAGGTATCAATGATATGGTCAACTTGATCTTTAAAGTCCAACAATTCTTGAACCATGCTTTTATCTTTTTCAGGATTAATAACAATAGTACTTCCAAAAGCCTTGATATAGTCAATCCACTGCTGTAAGAGAACCTGAACTCCACCTCGAACTCTACTGAAGAGCTGATACAGAAGAGACAGATCTTGAATTCGATTTTCATCAAGAAGGTTATTGAAACCTTTCTGAAGTATGGCTGTTAAATGTTCACCTAGAAGTTGTTTCTCAACAGAAGCCATTAGTGACTTCTGGGTGGTCTGATCTAAGTAAGTCATAAGTCTGTCTGCTTCTTCTTCTAGGCGTTTATTAACATGATGAAGATACTCAGGAACCTCTCTTTCTTGCATTAACTTTTGACCTTCAGCTGCATAAAGCTGGTTAGTTTCTTCTAAAAATCGTTGTTCAAAAGAGTCTTGGTAGATCTGCAAATCAGACAGCATAATTAAAAGGCTGCGAAGTAAACTCCTATCGATTGCTTCAGCATTCCGCTCTCTCTCAATCAAGAGAAGGATGCCATTAATTGTTTTCCTTTGAACTTTTTGATCACTTATAATATGAGCCTGAAATAACTCTAATCCCATGTCCCAAATGGAGGGCAGCATGGAATTCTGAAGAACATAAGTTCTATCCAGAAACAAAAAAATGCTCCTGATCATTATCATTTGCCTACAATGATTTTGCCAGCATTCATCAATCTTTTTTAGAAAAAGAACACCATCCAATGAATCCTCTCTGAACTGATGAATCTGTGCTTTGATGTGATCTTCACAGATCTGTCTCAGCTGCATATACAAATTTGCAGAAATCTTGTAAGAACAAAGATTTTCTACAGCCTGGTAGAGTTCTTCTAAATTGTACTTAATTGAAGTACTATTCTGAATAGCTTCCACTGCTTCTTTCAGCTTCTGCCATGTCTCATCTGGATAGTTTTCTGGTAATTTAGGCTTATCTTTAAAGTTCTTGATCACTAACTTCTTAGCTGAGCCAGGCTTGCTGTTAGCAAAGCTAGAGACCATGGTAGATGATTTAGACAGGCCGTTTGTATGGTGCACTGAAGCCACAGAAGAAATGAACACACTCTTATTTTTAAGTTGTTGCTGCTGCTGTGAGGTTGCAGCAGTGGGTGATGATGAAGAAGATGAGGAAGCTTCCTCAGCCATTTTCGTTTCAAACCCTACAAACTCCAGGGTGTCTTCAAAACGCAGCTTCTTCTGTATCGGTACGTGGCTGGAAGTGACCACTGGAACCCCGAGGCAGCAGGACGAGGTTGAAGGGGACACCGAATCTCTAAGTTGTGGAGGCGTGGAGGAGGAAGAGGTGGAAGCAAAGTCTTCTCTCTCGTTACTGCTGCTACTGCTGCTGCTGTTTAACTTTCTCTTCTTGGCAGAGGTGGGCGGAGTGGTGCTGGTATTACCATCAGTGGCTGATCTGACCTGAGCAGCAGCAGAAGCAGCAGAGGGATTGGGGGAAGAAAAACCAGAAGTGCCTGAGAAGACACTTTTTATAGCTCTCTGATCCCGAAGGCTTGGGGTCCGCTGGCCTTGAGGTGGGGGGGCCATGCTACATTTTCAATGAATACTATGTGCTTGCAGTTAGGCTGTCTCTGATGCCCAGCAGACAAGAAAGCGGAGGGAGTCTGTTAGCCTGCATGTAGAGTCATCTATGAGAGTGGGGAAAGCAAGAAGACAGGAAATAAATGATCGGGAGAGTTTTACAAAATGACCTGATTCTTACTAGTAATAATCTGTTATGGTGATCAGAAAACCCGGGATAATCATAACTCAGCAGCTCAATGGTCACCTGCTCCGTTGACTGAGTTGGTGGTGGTTAAACCAGACAGCTGTGGATTGGGGTAGTGATTCTCACACAAGCTTGTTGAGGGTTTTTACTGTGAGATATATGGGCTGGAATAGGATGGGTAGACAGGAAAGTGGATTAGGGATCCTGTACTCTTGTAGTTTGAATGAAAATGGACGTGTCCCCCGCCCCCATAGGCTCACAGAGAGTGGCCCTATTGGGAGGTATGACCTCGTGGGAGAAAGTGTGTAACTGGGGTGGGCTTTGGGGTTTCAGAAGTCCAAGTCAGGCCCCTTTCCTTTCACTCTTCCTGCTGTCTGCTGATCCAGATGTAGAATTCTCAGCTCTTCTCCAGCATCAAGTGAGCTTGCATACCAGCTTCCTACCAGGATTATAAGGGACAAAACCTCTGAACTTGTAAGCCAGCCCTAGTTAAATATTTTCCTTTTTAAGAGTTGCCATGGTCATAGTATCTCTACACAACACCAAAACCCTAAGTAAGCCACAGAAGGAATCCAGGGCTCTGCAACCATTGGCAGGCCAGTTGCCAAGGAAGCTGAAGATTTGACTCTTTCGTACTTCCTGTCTCTGACACCCATCACAAACACCTACAATTTCCGACTTCTGGTTTGTCCCCTGGTCCTTCTCAGCTGTTTGTGGCCCATGGAAGGTTACAGACAGAGGGTTGGTTACCATGTGTTATCCAGTAGAATTTGTGGGATCCCAGGATTGGTGATTTCTAAGGCAGGGCCCCTGCAGATGTCCAGTTGGAATATTTGCCTGCTCCAGCACTTCTAATTGACTAGTGACTCAGGACCCATCATTTGAAATCCCAATGGAAGGGGTCCTGGCTAGGGTGGGGATTGCAAATGCCATATTGTAGTCTCAATAACTTTCTATGCATGTCGAACATACCTGGCCTAGACTGCAGGTTAGTAGAATGTAAGCCGAGTTGCCCTTGACTCTCTAGAATGGACACTGACATACCTGTTTCTGATTTAGTCTGGTTGATGCTTCTTACTGGAAATGGGATCAGAAACTCACCACAGAATTCCTGACCCAGTGAGCCATGGAACTGACTTCGTAGAAGAAGGGGTGTCCCAGCCATCTTGAAAAGCGAGAAAGATGCTTTTGTCACACTTGATACGTTTAGATGAATCAGTAGCTTCTCAGCAAAGGTTTCTTTCTTTGTTCTCCACACTTTCTTAGGCGTATTTTTATGAGAGTGTGTATGTGCTCTGTGTGCAAGAAGCTGTCTGCAGAGGCTGGAAGAATGTGGCAGATCCCCTGGAACTGGAGTCAGAGGCTGCTGTAAGCCACTCACTGTTGGTGTGGCAAACCAATCCACCGTCCTCTTCAAGAACAGTGCTGGATTGAACTATCATCTGCCACCTTGGATTGTTCAGCTTTATTTACCCACTTGCAAAAGATCATCTAGTTAGGTTTGTGGACAGTTCCCCTCCTAGAAGACTGGAAGTGTCCATCCAGTCCCTCCCTACTACCTGCTGTACAACTTTACGTGAACTGCAAGTGACCTTAGGAGCCGCTGGACTGTATGGGCCAAGAAAGACTATGAGAGAGGGACTCCATTTATACAGATGCCAGGAAGCCCCAATTCCTGTTGGGTAAAGGCTCCCCAGCCTATTGGGGGTGGAGCACCCACATTTCTGTAAGTAACCCTATGCTTTGTAAGAAAGCCCAATACACTCATTGATTCCCTAGAGTGAACTTCAGTGGAAGAGCGACTTGGTTTGTTATTGGGATCACAGGAAGGAAAATAGAAGTGGTTCACGTCTTCCCTTCAGAAAGAAAGTAGCAGCAACGGTAAGTGCTCTTAACCACTGAGCCTTCTCTCCAGCCCCAGGAAGGTTGCTCTTCCTGCTGCTGTTGTACATTGGGTTATTCCATTTTTTTGTATTTGTTGAGGTTTGTTTTGTTACCAAGTATGTCGTCAATTTTTGAGAAGGTTCCATGAGTTACTGAGAAGAAGGTATATTCTTTTCTGTTTTGATAGAATATTCTATAGATGTCCTTTTGAGTCATAACCTCTGCTAGTTCTCTTATTTCTCTCTTCAATTTTTGTCTGACTGACCTGTCCAGTGGTGAGAGGGGAGTGTTGAAATCTCCCACTATTAGTGTGTGGGGTTTAATGTATGATTTAAGCTTTAGAAGTGTTTCTTTGACATATGAGAGTGCTCTTGTATTTAAGGCATAGATGTTCAGTATTGAGATTTCCTCTTGATAGATTTTTCCTGTGACTAATATGAAATGACCTTCTTTGTCTCTTTTGATTGATTTTAGCTTGAAGTCTATTTTGTTATATATTAGAATAGCTACACATGACTGTTTCTTAGGACCATTTGATTGGAATATTTTTTTTTCCCAATCCTTTACTCAACTTTGAAGTTGAGATGAGTTTCTTGTATGCAGAAGAAGGATGGGTTCTGTTTTCATATCCAATCTGTTAGCCTGTGCCTTTTTATAGGTGAGTTGAGTCCATTTACATTAAGGGATATTACTGACCAGTGATTGCTATCTCCTGTTAATTTAGTTTTCATTATTGGTGTTGTTAATTTGTAGATTTCCCCCTTCTTTGAGATTTGCTGCTATGAGACCATCAGTTGTCTGTGTTTTTGTTGGTGCAGTCAAATTCCTTGGGTTGGAGTTTTCCTTTTAGTTTTTTGTGTAGGGCTGGGTTTGTAGCTAGGTGTTGGCGAATTCTAGATTTGTCATGGAATATCTTGTTTTGTCCTTCTTTCAATCACCATAGAAGGACCTGATTACTCCTCCAGAGATCCCAGACTCATGCTTGGACCCGCAGAGGTTCCAGATTCCTAATTACTCCCTTTGATGTCCCAGACTAATGCCTGGACCCACAGTGGTCCTGGCTCATGCCTACTCTCTCTGAGGTCCCAGACTCAAGCCTGGCCCCACCGAGATCACTGGTTTTTGCCTACACCCTCGGAGGTCCCAGGTTTACTCCCGTTCAGACTGGCAGAGGTCCTGGCTCAGGCCTAGTTCCTGGGAGGTCCTAGACTCATGCCCAGACCCAGGGGTCCTGGCTTAGGTCTACTCTCTTGAAGGTCCCAGATTCACGTTCAGACCTTCAGTGGTTTTTGGCTCTGGCTCACTCGCTCAGCGGTTACTCCCCTGTGCCAGTTCTGGTGGAGATCTCTGGCTCAATCCTGATCTGCCAGTGTCCCAGGGAATGGGTTGGCTCCTGGGATTGGATTTGCTCCTGGATTCTGCTCCCAGTGGAGCTTGTTTCCCCAGGCCCTCTCTGTTCATTTCCTTTTTTTATTGGTGTGGGTTTTTCTACGTAGCCCTGGCTGTTCAAGAATTCACTATGTAGACGAGGTTGGCCTCAAACTTCAAACTCCTCCTGCCTCTGCCTCCTGAGTGCTGGGATTAAAGTTGTGCACACCATGCCCTGCTTACCGACTGCTTTCTCTTTGTGTTGTGATCTCTCCTTCCTCTTAGTAGAGTGAATGGAAGAAAAAAAATCTTCTTGGTGATTGATAGTTCTTACCTAGAAGGCTGAAATAATGATAAGTTAATATACATACATGAGAAGTCGCAATCTGTCACACTAATGAGAAGAGCCAAACTTTGTTACCTTTTAGGCTCAAAATTTGAGAGCATGTGTACAGGATATGTTTGCTTTAGGCCTAGTCAACTTTACCTAATGTTGGAAGTCACATCATGTCCTTTTCTTTCTTTTCATTTTAATGTGTGTGTGTGTGTATGTGTGTGTGTGTGTGTGTTCGTGTGTGTGTCTTTGCATGGGCATGTGCACATGCATGTTGTCAGGCTTGTCAACAAGTTCTTTTACCAGCTGAGCCATCTTGCAGGCACTGTTATGTCTCTTTTAGGCTTGATCTACAACACAGGACATGGTAGCAAAGCCTTTGCTCCAAACATTTGGAAGACAGGGAAAGGTGATTCAAGAAAAAGACTTGGTCTTCCTGTGTTAGGCAAACTGCCCTCTATTGAATCAGTTTTTCCATACCTTTTTAAAAATTTATTTAACCTTTATTTTATGTGCGTTGGTGTAAAGTTATAAGATCCCCTGGAACTCGAGGTACAGACAGTTGTAAGCTGCCATGTAGGTGTTGGGAATTGAACCCAGGTCCTCTGGAAGATGAGTCAATGCTCTTAACTGCTGAGCCATCTCCCTAGGCTCCAACTTTTCCATATCTTGCCTGTTATGTACTCAATGAATACGGTTCACCACAGAAACAGTGGTGTTATGTATTCATGAGTTTAAAATGTTACCATGAGTTAAAATACATTGAACACACTTAAACTGCTGAACATCAAAGCAGGGCTTATCCTCCCTCCAGTATTATCAGATCACTTGCATTGGGGTTATATCAAGTCAAATCATATATTACAGTATGTCTTATAATGTATATTGGATATCTCTTTTAATTCATTGCTTATATTATACTATATCAATTTTGTATTCTAGATCCATCCATTTGCCTGCATATTTTAAGATGTCGTTTTTTTTTTCTCTGTAGTACTCCACGTTTTTCTTATCCATTCTTCAGTCGAGGGTCGTTTAGGTTGTTTCCAGGTTCTGGCTATGACAAACAATGCTGTTATGAGCACATGTCCTGTGGTACGATTGAGCATCGTTTGGATATATAAGCAAAAGGTTGTTTCCTAATTTTCTGAGAAATCGCCACACTGATATCCAAAGGGGCTGTACCTGCTTGCACTCCCAACAGCAATGCAGGAGTGTTCCCTTTTCCCCACAACCTCTCCAGCATAATTTGTCATTGGTGTTTTTTATCTTGGCCATTCTTACAGGTATAAGATAGAATTTCAGAGTTGTGTTGATTTGCATTTCTCTGATGACTAAGGATGTTGAACATTTAAGCCAGTTTCTTTATTAACCAATAGTATTTACAAAATACAGAGGGGAATCCCACATCAGCAATGTACTCCTGCTCTTCCTCTTTCAGTTTCTTGATAGCTGGCAGTGTATACATATGCTTTAATGCCTGGTTTCAATCTCAGTTTCTATACTTCTGAATGGGTGCTTGACAGTTGAAGGTCATTGCCACTGTATACAATTAAAGGAAGTTTCTTTTCCAGCACTTTAGCATTGAAAGATCATAAGTCAGAACATCATAAATTAATGATCATCCTAATCTCAAGTAAAGTTTATAAATCCAATTACTCTTTAGCATGTCCACACTGTTCCTTGAATCCGTTCTCTCCTTTTTGACCTATGTCAGACTATAACTCCAGTGTAAGACCCTTGCTTCACCAGAGGCCCAATTGGTAGCCAGAACCCAAAGTAAGTTTTGTTTTTAACACCTTTTGTAGGGTTGGATTTGTAGACAGATATTGCTTAAATTTTGATTCAGCATGGGATGTCTTATTTTCTCCATTTACTATAAATTAATGTTTTGCTGGGTATAATAGAGCCTGGGCTGGAATCTGTAATCTCTTCCAGTGTGTAGAACACCTTTATAGACTTTTCTGGGTTTCAGAGTCTCCATTGAGAAATAAAGTATTATTCTATTATGCCTTTACATGTTACTTGCAGTTTTTAATATTTTTCTTTATTCTGTGCATTTAGCATTTTGATTCTTTTGTGCCTGGGGAATTTTATATTTTTGTCCAGCCTATTTTGTGTTCGTTATGGATCTTGTATCTTGATATCCCCTTCTTTAGGTAAGGGAAATTTTCTTCTATGATTTTGTTGAAAATATTTTCTGTGCTTTTGACCCATGTTTATTTTCATTCCATTTGGTCTTTTCATAGTGTCCAAGGTTTCCCATATGTTTTGTGTCAGGAGTTTTTTAGATTTAGTGTTTTCTTTAACAGAGGTATCCAATTCTTTTATCATGTTTTCAGTGCCTGAGAGTCTTTCTTCCATATCTTACATTCTATTCATGAGAGTTGCTTCTGAGATTTCTGTTTGCATCCCTAAATGTTTCATTTCTAGATTTCCCTCAGTTTGAGTTTTCTTTATTGATTCTATTCTGACATTCATGTTTTGAACTGCTTTATTCATTTCCTTCCGCTGCCCCTGTTTTCATAGATTCCTTCAAGGGATTTGTTCCTTTTTAAGGACATGTATCATATTTATAAAGGCTATTTTAAGGTCATTTTTCTTATGCTTCATCTATGTTTCAATACTCTGGATCCGCTATGGTGGGGTTGCTGGGCTCTAGTGTCATAGCTGCTATTGGTTGTGTTTTTACACTGTAGTCTAGGCAATTGGGTTTGGGAAGACAAATTCTATGTGCTGCTCTCTGGTCTTTTGTTTGTAGTGTGGGTGTTTTGCTTCTTGGTTTCTGTTGCCCTCTCTGGCTCTTAGAGAGTGTTGTGACTGTGTGTTGCCCGGTAGGAAATCCTTTGATCCCACTATGTCTGGCTACTAGGGGCTTTCAAGCAAAATGTGTTTCTAGCTATTGTGAATTGACATATAGGAACAGATGGGCTAGGAGTGGGTGCTAAGGAAATCCACAGGAAGAGGGATAGTGGGGATGTTCCACTAAGGTCTGCTTAATCCCCTGGGGATGGGGGCAAAGAATGAGGAGATATCACAACAGAATATCTGCTACAGAGATGTGGATAAGAATGGGGGATTGGACTTGGAGAAATGAGGAGAGAGGTTGAAGATCTGTGTTTAATCTATCTACTTTGCAGGCTGAAGTGGTCTATGGGTTCTGTTGGAATTGGGGGCTGGGATAAGATAATAAAAACATGAGAAAAGTTTGGGGGGAAGATCTGCATGATCCACTGGAGTTGGGGGCAGAGAGGAAGAGGAGGCCATAGCAGGCCTTCTACTATGGAGCTGGGGATGAGACTGGGGCTTGGTTTTGAAGGACATAGGGAGGTGTGATGGTCTGGTTAGTAGATCATAAATCCCAGACTGGAGTGCATTTGGGTTCTTAAGCAATTGCTGCTGGGGTTTAGGGCTGGGATAAAGCAGCGAGACAGAGACCATTAAAGCGGGACATCTGTATGATTCACTAGAGAAGGGATAGAGGGAGGTTAAAGCAGGAGGTCTGTTACACACCTGTGGTAAGACTGAGGGACTGGTTTTGAAGAAGGTGAAGGAGAGGTGGAAATGGCCTGCAGGCTACCGCTTCCCTGGGTTGACTGGCATGTGGGTTCCCAGGGAGTGCTTGCTTTAGAGCTAGGGATGAGTTGAGGGATTGGATTTGGAGGAAACTCAAGTTCTTTTCTTTTCTTTTTTTTCTTTTCTTTCTTTCTTTTCTTTTCTTTTGGTAAAAATCTTCAGCTCCTACCTCTCCACCTCCATCCCATCCCCACCCCTTTAGGCCTGCATATGGTAAATTGAAAGAAGGGAATTTAACCTTACTTATTTGGGCTGTTAAAAATATGATCATTTTGTGTACAATATTTTAATGTTTTACTGACATTCCAGCATAGAATGGTTGAACTTAATGTTTTTTCTAGTACATGTTGAAGCATGTTAAGTATATGTTGACTGAGGTTTCTGTTCCACGCTGTCCTGCAGTTGTTCAGTCCCAAAGAAACCACATAGAAGTCTACATTAATTATGAACTGATTGGCCTAGTCTCTCAGGCTTCTTATTAACTCTTAAAACTTATATTAGCCCATAATTCTTGTCTGTGTTAGCCACGTGACTTAGTACGTTTTTCAGTGAGGCAGTCACATCTTGCTTACTCTGTGTCTGGCTTTGTCTCAGTCTGGATGATGACTGTAGACTGAGACTTCTCCCTTCCCAGAATTGTCATTGCCCTGCCTCTACTTCTCACTTGGTTGTCCCGCCTATACTTCCTGCCTGGCTACTGGCCAATCAGCGTTTATTTAAAATACAAGTGACAGGGTACAGACCATTGTCCCACAGCAAGTATATATTAAACAATTTACTGTGGGCCTGGTGTAGAGGTGCAGGTTTTAATCCCAGCACTTAGAAGCTAGAGGCAGCAAAGTTGTTAGTTTAAGGTAAGCCTTGGCTGCATAGCATTCTAGTTTCTAGCCTTGGGCATGGATGTAAACACTGCCTTTCCAAATAAAAATGATGTGTACTGCATTTTGAATTTTACTTGCTTGTTTATCAGCCAGGACAGCATTCATTTGTCTTTGAAATTACATTATAAAAAATTATGAAGAAATATAAAAAATTCTGGTTAATGTATTCATATGACCTGGGACTTACAGTTTCTCCATAGTGTAAACTGTCTGATGCCTGCAATCCTGTGTCATGTTCTTAGTTTCATGCCAAGACCTTAGTATGTACTTCCTCAGTGATTAACTAAAACATTTTAGGACCAAACTTGACCCAGACCTTTTTTTTTTTTTTTGGCAAGTCTAACTATGTAGCTTTGACTCTCCTGGAACTCACTGTTTAAACCAGGCTGGCTTAGAAATCAAAGAATTCCTCTGCCTCCTAAGCTGATTCAGACTTCTTGAGACAAGATCTCTAAGATTCTCCAGTCCCAAAGATGAACTTGGGAGGACCAATATTCTTCTTGCCACCAGATATTGTCACTCTGCGTCTCTAAAGCATGATGAGGTCCAGAATGCTATATTTGGGCCTATTTCAGAGTTAGCCATATAGAGTGAGATGCACCTGCAGAACTGAAAAGATGTCTCAGTGGTTAAGAGTGCTTGCTGCTCTCATTACCCAAATCAACTGTTTTCTAACAGTCTGTAACTTTAGGAGATATGATACTCTTCCTTCTTGGCTATAGACACACCTGCATTCATGTGCATATATCCATACACAGATACACCAATAGCACATAATCAAAAGTAAAATCTTGCAGAAAGGTCTATTTCCCAGTGAGCCTTGTGATAAAGAACCCCTTAAGAACAGTTGCTTTGCTTTCTAGTGTACTGTATTGGACAAACTTCATGAGATGTTTAATGTTTAGTATTATTCTGACTTTGCTGTCTTTGATTCAGTTAAATGGAAGCTAGTAGAATTATTCTGATGACACTTTTGTTAAACCAGACTGAGGATATTCAGAAGATGATGTATATTAACTATTTTCAAATTATTGTTATTTGTAGTTGATGGAAGTTCTCAAGTAGGCAGCCTCATAACTGGAGAAAAATCTGTCACTTTAGCATCTCAAGTCATAGTGAAATAATAATCACAGAATTTAAAGGTCATGGGAGTTCTAGACCTGTACATTCTACATAGTAATAGCCCTTAGATAGGTTCTGAACTTGTAAGTGCATGACTATGGGATTTGATTTCCTGTGTGTGTCAATGAATTGTTTTCAATTTGGCTCTGTGGAAATAGGTTCCAGAACTCATACTCCAATCAGGAGCATTCATGTAATCTTGAGTTTCAGGACAGAATGTTTTATTCTATCATATAAGAATATGAGGAACTTAATCTTTGACTGAGACAGAATGGGGGCAGACACATTGGAATATGAGCACAGCACTTACGTGCTGATGAATGCCCCTGAATTTGCCCCTAACAGTCTGGGTAGCCTTCTCCTCTACCAAAGGCTCAGTGAACATTACAGAAGTGGGGACAGAAAGAATGTAAACCTCAAAGATGAGTGCCATGCAATGCCGTCTTCTGCAATATCGTGGTTGTTATGCACATAAACTCACAGCAGCTGTAGTTACTGACTGCAGTCAAGCCAGTTAGGAATTACTACATGAAGCGAGATGAACTAACTGAGACCCCAACCCTAGCAGAGGTGTCATTGTTAGTTGATGCTCCTGGGGGAAAGTAACCACTTTTCTTCATAGGTATGGTCATTTGTAGGATGCCTGTGGCCCAGATGATGACCCTAAGCCCATTTTGCGCACGAGAAGCACTAATTGTACTTGATATATTAAAAATAAAAATACAAAAATTTGGAGATGTGATGCGGGGGTTTTGAGGAGAGTTGGCAGAGGTAGGGATGGATATTTTACTTTGTGTATGTGTATTTGTGCATATAAATTTTCAATAACAAAAATACCACTAAGAATCTGTGTAAAACAGTCAATCTTGCTGTGTTTGTGTCCAAGTGGTGATACTTAGATTACTATGAATAGGAAGAAATCATTCAATGAAGAAATGACTTTGAAGGCACTGTGGTTTTCAAGTCTTTCCACCCCATCACTGTCACAAAATTTAGACGTGGCATCATGAAGAGCATGGTGAAATCTCTAAAATCCCTTCATCATTCACTTTGTACATTCCCTAAGTGCTTTAACATCAGAGGGAAAGTGGTCATTTTATTAGTGAGTTATTGTTATGACAAATATCTGAGAGAAGTGACTTAGGATAGGAAAGGTTTATTTTGGTTTCCTCTTAGAAGGATACAATCCATAATGGTAAACGAGTTCATGTTGGTGTGTTTGAACTCACCACATCCTGACAGAGCAGGAAATACAGAGAGAGGCCAGAATTGGGTTTATAGCGATAACCTTAAAAACTGCCCTCTTTGCCTTCCTAAAGCTGAGACCATCTTCTAACTTTTCTACAATTCCCCAAAAGAGTGCTATCACACTAGAGACATGTTTCCAAATAAAACAAGCATATGGGGTAACATTTTATAACCTATCCAACAGCTGTGTAACGTGACATTTGGAAGAGACTTTTTTTTCTTGTGAATGCATTATAATGGTCTATTCATTCTAAATAGAGCAGAAGAAAATAAGAGGAATTATTCCAACCTTGTCTACCTGTTTGAACCTATGAATTTTGAATCGAATGTAAGAAGTATGAATGAGCGAGTACTTACAGGAGCCTGGATGACTCAATACTAGCCACATCACCAAAAGACACCCCACCCCCAGCATGAGTAATGACCTCACAAAAGCTAGATCCTTGGTGTTCCACCCTTAGTCAGCCTTTCACTGACATGCTAGATAGCAGAAGATAGGAGATTGGCTTGAATCTAAGGTGAAGTTATCATGACCCACCTACTCCTACAGTGGAAGGATAACAGCTGTCTCACCACCTGCATAGACATAAGAACGCTGTATTATTTGGCCAGCTCCATTTCTATGGCCATAACCACCAAAGCAATCTCTAGTACACGATGGGCAATGCTGTGAGTGTGTGGGGCCATCTAGTACTCCCTGCTCTGTAATTGCCCGTGGTCATGTTAAGCCATAGAGAGGAAACAGCTCTACCCTACAACCTCCTCTTCCTCAGTCTTTGACATTCCTTCTGTACATTTTCCTGGGGATATTTTCTGTATTGGTGATGATGGTGGCAGTGGTGGTGTGTTTTTGTCGGTGTATCCCAGAGCGTGTGACACTATGCCATTGCAAAGTGCATTTGTTCTCTGCAATTTTAAGTATAAGTGTTTGCAATTACGGCTGTTTACTGAAAACAAAAAGATGTTTGCCCTCTATGACAAAAGATGAGTGTTATAGTAATCTCTTAGCACAATCACAAATGTTTAGAAGTTGATTTCAGAGGTTCATTGTATCCATTGAACAATACATCAGTAGCTTGTTTACTTGGCTATGCCTTCAACTGCCATAAGAGTTTGTTTAGCTTAAAGTACCCAATGGCCATCTACTGTGGATCTACCTTGATTGCCATTAGAGTGTTTGCTGTATCCATAGCAACCATGCCATTATTGCTCTCTGGGTCCATCATGGCCAGCATATTGATCCAATAACAGTCAGACTCTACAACCAACCTGGACTGTCGGGAATAGTTATTCATTAGCTGTTTGTATCAATGACTTTTAGCACTGTCTGTGGAAGTCCACAGGAAAGAGACTTCCAGTTTAGTTTTAGCGTGATTCTTCCCTGTCCTGTGACCACAGCATGTGTGGTCTTCAGCAACAAGCACTTACTGTCTCTATTTCTAGTGTACAACCAACAGTAGTGATAATAGCCTGTATATATTGGGGCTGAGGAGGGAGTTAGATAACTCAATAGCCTACAACTTACAGAGCAGTCAGTCATCCATGTCACTGGGTTTTCATCTGCATTCTGTCCTTGGGAGCCTTGGGAGTGTTTGAGTTTCATCACAGCAACTGCCTGGAATCTTTTTATTCTCATGGGCATTGTTGTTTGCCAACCTGACCTCTGGAAGGGCAATGTCCACTATTAACCATAGAGTGCTCCTGTCAGCCCTAATGAAAATGATTTGATCTAGGTAGAAATGCTAGTTGGACATTAGAAAGATGTCAACTCCCCTTGACTTATATACTGAAATCTGTTATATAAAGCATATTACGTCTCAAAAATGAAATTATGATATCCAGAGAAATTTCATTTTTAAGGTTTGCATTGGTTCACATGTCACGTGTATGTAAATCTCGGAATGTGGCCAGCAAGGTGAACTCCACAAGTGTGTTATCCATGCCCCCTCCAACTAAATCCAATAATGTTTAAAAGGGAATTTTAAAGAAGTCCCCCACAAATGCTTTCATGGCTAGATTTTTTGTGGCCCTCAACCTTAATTGTGGCTTTTTAATTGCTCAAGAAAAAGAAACAAGTATGTTCTTTGAATTAAAATGATGTATCTTTGAAAATCCCTCTTGCTTGAACAAGAAATTCAAAATGAAGAAGGAGGAAAGTGGAGAAGTGTACTGGAGGCCTCTCATGCCTGCGGGCAGCTGCAGGGCTGTTCTCCTATTAACTCTAACAGTTAGCATGTCACATCTGCAGATTGTCGAGAATTAAGTCTCTTCTCAAGCCACAGAGAAGCTCAGGTAATTGACTCACCCCTGGAAAGCAGGGAGGGGAAGTGGGGACACAGATTCCCTGAGGTGGCCTCATCCCCAGCAGTGCTCTAGGGGCCCTGGGCTCCCTGTAGCAGAAGGAGAAGCAGCTGGACCACAGCCAGCCAGAACCGGCAGTGGGCAGGTAGCACAAGAAGGATAAATAATGGTGACCAGGCTCCTCCAAGCCCCTGGCCAAGCTGGCCCTAGTCAGACTATTACAGTGTCCACATGCGCAGGCATTTTCAGTCAGGAATTTTTACTGGAGGGATCAGGTGTAGAGCCTGGAGTCTAAGGTTAGTGGCCTTTCTTTTTCATCCATCTCACCACAAAAATCTGGGAAGCCAGTGTCAGCCAGGGATTGAAAAAAGTCACTTTCTTCTGCAACTCTTCAAGAAATTCAAGTATATGGGGCAAGGGTTATCAAGACCGTGTGATGATTGCACAGTAGATTGTATCTTCCCAGGATCTCCTACTTCATGAGGTAGGTCATTTGGACAGGTGGGAAAGCTGACTTGCAGAGATATAAGAGCAGACTCTCTTACCCAGGTTTTCTTTCTGTGTTAACATGTGTTGGTCTGTGCAACCAGAGTCCAGCAGCAGGCTGGGGGCAGGCATATGGAAGACAGAATACACTGAGGAGAGAGGCCAATTCCAAGGCGTGTAAGGAATAAGGACTTCATGAGGAAAGTGTAAGTAATAGATGCAAAGAAGGGCAAGGGAGCTGAGAGATGTCATTGAAGAGGAAACAGGAGGGGTAAAATGGGATCTTAGAAAGAAGTTGGATAAGCCATTGGTTCTCAAATATGGTCCGTTATTCAGGAGATATTTGCCAATTTGTGAAAATCAATGTGTCAGAATTCAGGGCACAGGTCTCTCCATAAAGACATGGTCTAGGCATAAGATCTCATCATTTCTGTGCGGTCAAATTTGTTGTATTCCACACCATGGAAATCATGTAGAATTTGCCTGCTTGTGCCTTGTGTGAGTGATCCCAGAAGCTCGTACTTTGAGGAGAGTAAATGCAGAATTACTGATCATAAGCAACAAATTCCTTTAGAAGGGTAACTATAGTCAGTAAAAATTTATCATATGTGGCAATGAGCAAATTTTGTCTGCACACAAAAATTTCTAAGCAAAAGAGGTGAATTTATTTGGCCAAGAGTTTGACTTAATCATGATACATCTATTAATATATAGGTATTCATCAAGGTATTCATTGTGTTGCATAAATGAATATTATCATGATGAGCCAATCAAAAATGTTATAAATTCAAAAATAAATGATACTTTCCTAAATGTCCCCAATGGTGAATTTGAGAAACACTAAAGAAATTTATGGGCAGGATTTATCCATGCCTGACTTAGTCTGCAGGTATCTGGATATCAAAGTAGCACCAACCATGGGTACCTGTGAGACTTAGTGTGTCCTGCCCTTCTGTATGCCTGCCTTTGACCACTCCCTTTGTGAGTGTGTGTGTGTGTGTGTGTGTGTGCTCCTGAACTCCATGTTTATATTAGGTGTTGTACAGTCCCCAGGTTTTGACAATTGCGAAGCCATGTGTTCCTCATGATGCTCTACAGCATTCTTCCTAACTTTAGAAATCATCTTCACTTTGTCTTTTCCTCTTTCCTTTTCCTCATAATTCCCGGGAAGCCACATGTCTTTTATTCTCTTACCAATTTTTCATTTTTCTGAAAGAATAGCCACTCAAGTTCCTATCATACCAATGGGTGGCATATGCAATCTCAGTCTCTTCTTCCCGGGGTGATCAGCTCTAATTGCAGAGTTCTCCCTTTCTGTGGATTGCTTGATTTTTTTTATGATAAACTTGTAACACTCAATCAAAGACCTTAGCTTATTGAAGAGAGTATTCGCCAGGGCCTGGAGAGTCAACTCCATGGTTGACTGCTATACTTCCAGTGTACACTTGTTTGGTTTCCAAACCACACATTGAGGAGCTCAGAAGCTCTAGGGGGTCTAACATCCTCTTCTGGCCTTCTTAGGCATCTGAACATATGATATATGTTCACATGTATACACAAATACACACATGTACACACAGTAATTTCCACAACCAACAAAAATAACAATAGAAAATGTACTCACTTGTGCTATAGTTTGGATTTGGAACAATCTTAAAAACTCCATTTCTTAAGGATGTGGTTGTCAGTCCATGAAATTATTAGGAGGTGGCCTTTAGGATTTGGGGCCTAGGAGAAGGTTTTAGGGCATCAGGGAAGGTTTTGCAGTCCATTTGAAGAGGATTATGAGATCTTTGTCTCTTTTTGTCACGCTCTTTCAAACATATGCATGCAGTCTCTGGGCTTCCTCTCTCCCTAATATGCTAATGCCACGATGTTCTGTCAGAGGCCCACGTCCATGGGACAATTGGACTGAAACCTGTAAAACTGTGAGCAAAATAAACCCTTCTCTTGAAAGTGATTTTACAAATATATTTTTAAAATGATTTTGTTTTCCTTCATGTGTACGAGTATTTTGCTTGCATGTGTGTTCGTGTATCACAAGTATGCCTGGTGCCTGAAGAGGTCAGAAGAGGGCATCCTATCCCCTGTATCTGGTGTTGTGGACAGCTGTGAGCTGCCATATTGGTGTTAGGAACCAAATTTGCCTCTACAAGAGCAACGGGAGCTCTTGAGTGCTGAATCATTCCTCTAGACCCAACCATTTTCTTTTTACCATTTGTTTGTGTGTGTCTTTGTGGATATGCACATAGACAAGCTGGTGCTATTGGAGGCCAGGGTGTGAAAATTTCTAGACCTGGAGTTACAGGTGGTTGTGAGACACCTGGTGTAATTCAGGGAATTGAATGCAAGTCTCCGGAAGAGCAGCAAATGCTCTTAACTACTGAACCATCATTCTAGCTCCCAAACATATTTTCCATATCTATATCTATTTATCTGTCTGTCTGTCTGTCTGTGGTGTGTGAAATATATATTGGGACCTTTGCACTTGTCTACCCCTTCGCTAAAATCTCCAATCCTAAAATTGATTTCTTATTGTGGCAAAGTAAACATAACAAAATTTTGCCACTTAGGCAGGGAAGTCACCAAGGAATAGAGGTTTGTTGGTAAATGGGCAAAAAGTTTCATATAAAGTTCAAAGAATTGGTATTCCTTAATATATAATATACCCATTGCAGAGCAGAGTGGCCATTTAAAAATAAAGTATTATATAGTTCAAATCAACTAAAAGTCAAATTTTTAAGTCTTCTGATAAAATAAAGAAAAGGCACGATGTTGCCCAGTAATAGTGCTTGCTCAGTATGAGGTTCTGGGTTTTATCTCTGGCACTGAAAAAAAGGAAAAACCTAAAAACACGTTAAAGAACTGAGCATTTGGCTAAGAGGGTAGAATTACTTGTGGATATGGGTTTGGATCCTCAGCATTCATCTAAAAAGCTAGAGGTGAGTGAGCACAGCTATGACCCATTCCTGGGATGGCTGGAGACTAGAAGATTAATTGTCTTAGTTGTCAGACAGCCTACTGCAAAAATTGCAAGCTCCAGGTTCAGTGAAAGATCCTCCCTCAAGGGAATTGAGAGGTTAGTGACAGAGGCAAACATATGATACAAGTCTCTGGCCTCCACACATGTTTACAGACACATACACCCCCACACACATATGCACACATGCACACCTTACACAAAGTACTCTCATAAAATACCACACAAGCACACATGTATATAAAAAACTTAATTACAGAGGAAATGGTATGATCACGGAATAATTTAATCATATTGTATCACACACACACACATGCACATACACACACACATGCACACAACATGTGCTCCATAGAGTATGCAATTTTGATTACTCAACCAAGAATAATGTTAATAATTCTGCTATTGTTACTTTATTAACAATGGTATGGAAACAGAATGAGCTTAGGTGCCCACCAACAGACCAATGGATAATACAAATGAAGTACATATGGACAATGGAATTTCATTCAGCCATAAAGAAAAACAAAGGTAGGGAAGCCTCAGGAAAATGTGTGGAACTGTGTATCTTTACATGGGTGTAAGTGTTGGTGGATACCAGGACACTAGAAAGGAGCTCATGCGCAGGGAAAGGAGGCTGTGAGGGAGAGGGGCAGGGAAACAATAGAACACACCTAATATCAAAGTGGAAGTGGGAAAGCTAGAGATGAAAGTGTTCAGTGGAGTTGCGGGGCAGGAGAATGAGGGAGGGTCGCCCAAAGCCAACGTGTATGAAAATATCTTAAGGACGCTTGCTACTTTGTGTGGAAAATTTTTAAAGTTGAAAAGTAATATTAATTATTCATTTTAAAACAAGTCATCAGAAATATAAGCACTATGTAAAATTCAATGGTAGTGAGCATAATCATGATATCATAGAACTCAATGCTTCTGTTTAGTGACAGACATTTTATTTCTTCAGAAATAAATTCTAGGGACACATGTTTAGTCATGTCCTATTGTCTTTTTTGCTTCAGACCCTGCCAACTTTTTGTTTGCCCTGGACTCCTGTGAATATATACACTGATACACGATTCACAGAGTCAAAGTGGACAATATAATTCAAATGCCCATCAACTGGGGAAGAGCATCCACATGAGAAAGTATTGTTTGGCTATAATAAAAGTCTAGAAAGGCAGCTCAGTAGTTACAAGCACTTTCTGTGTAAACCCAAGAACCACTGTTTGGATGCTAGCGCTCACATAACAAGTCAGGCCGCCTATGCATTCCTGTAGCTTGTAGAACAGAGGGGAGCAGGAGCAAGAGAATCTTGTACCTTCTAGTTCCCAGTCTAGCCAATAAAGCTTGAGCTCCAGGTTCAGGGAGAGATCTGGTCTCAAGGAAGTAAGGAGAGAGAGAACTCTGTGCCCTCTTCTTGCTACCCTGCATGAGCAACGGGCATTGCAGCCTACCCCCACACTTGCAGATACACAGCACACACACTTACATATACAAGCACATGCTGCCGCAACACAGTTTAACCTTGAAATAGGATGCTTAGCAAAAGCTGTCAAACACAGAAGGCCACACATCTCAGGATTCCATTTACATAAAGTATTTACAACAGGCAAAACCAAGGGACCAGAAAGCAAAACAATTATCAGGTCTTTTAAACTTTGCATTGTCTGTTACAAAAGATCATTGAAATATAGTTAAGTGATTCATATATAAATGTGGAGACCTTATTAAATTCAGATTATTTACTGGGCAAAAACAGCATTTCCTTCCAACTTATGTAGACTTAAAAATGCTACGTTGCACCTTTTGGGTGTCACCTTTTAGGAAAATTTTAAGAAAAACTTACTATTTCTTTTGTCTTTTTATTCTTTCTTTCTTTCTTTCTTTCTTTCTTTCTTTCTTTCTTTCTTTCTTTCTTTCTTTCTTTCTTTCCTTTCTTTCCTTCCTTCCTTCCTTCCTTCCTTCTTTCCTTCCTTCCTTCACTTCTTTTTTTAATTTTTCTAGTAGGTATTTCTTTATGTAGCATAGGCCTGTCCTATATCTCTCTATGTAGACCAAGCTTGCCTCAAACTCACAGATATCCCCCTGCCTCTGCCAACTGAGTGCTGAGATTAAAGGCATGCAACACCACTAATGGACATAAAACTTACTATTTCTTAAAATAACTATTGAGATATGAAGAAAAACACAGAGAAAAACAGTGTGAATAAATTTTCTGAAGTTCACAGTAGGCAGAGTTGGGATTGAAACTGGTTCTGCTACTGTACATTGTTACACATTTGAGCTGATTACCTCAGAGCTTGCAATTCAAGAGGAATCAGTAGACTGATGTACATTAAGTTGGAATTGAACCTTGCCAGAGCTTACAGTGATGAGTTGGCATCCATTGGGACACCTGAAACAGGGAAATAGCCAGGATTTCTCACAGGACAGCAATGGTTGGAAGCTCCTGTAAAGGAACAATTTCACAGGAGATGCAAAGCAAAGGAACACCTGGGATATACAATCTAAGAGTTCAGTACAAGTGTCAAATTGATCTCGGATCTACCTTTTTAGCAGGTTCACTTTGACAATTCGCCCAATATTTCTACATTACAATAATCTCAGCGAGTATGTGAAAGACACTCAAAATGGAGGAGAAAATAATATCACCTCTATTAATGTGATGACTGAATTGGGTTATAGGCTATAACAGTAGGAGCAAGATTAATACATCTGTAATTTTCTCACAGGATCAACCTCTTTGGTGTGGAAACGAATAACTTTTCTCCATCTAGTAGATGACCTCTGTCTACCTCACCTCAGGCATGGCCTCCATGCAGGGAGTCAATCACTCAGGAGTGTCAGAGTTCATCCTCATTGGCTTCTCTGCCTTCCCTCACCTTCAGCTGATGTTCTTCCTACTCTTCCTCTTCATGTACCTCTTCACACTGCTGGGCAACCTGCTCATCATGGCCACCATCTGGAGTGAACACAGCCTCCACACGCCCATGTACCTCTTCCTGTGTGCGCTCTCCATCTCTGAGGTTCTCTTCACCTTTGCCATTGTCCCACGCATGCTGGCCGACCTGCTCTCCACGCTTCACTCCATCGCCTTCCTGGCCTGTGCCAGCCAGATGTTCTTCTCTTTCACATTCGGCTTCACCCACTCTTTCCTCCTCACAGTCATGGGTTATGACCGTTATGTGGCAATCTGTCACCCACTGCGCTACAATGTGCTCATGAGCCCTGGTGACTGTGCCTGCTTGGTTGCCTTGTCCTGGGTTGGTGGTTCATTTGTGGGAACGGTGGTGACTACAGCCATTTTCAATCTCACTTTCTGTGGACCCAATGAGATCCACCATTTTGGTTGTCATGTTCATCCTCTATTGAAATTGGCATGTGGACAGAATGTACTTGTGGTAGCCAGAGGTGTAGGGATGGTGTGCATCACAACCCTCCTGGGATGCTTTCTCCTCATCCTCCTCTCCTATGCCTTCATTGTGGCAGCCATCTTGAAGATACCATCCGCCGAGGGTCGGCAAAAGGCCTTCTCCACCTGCGCATCCCACCTCACGGTGGTGATTGTGCACTATGGCTTTGCCTCTGTCATCTACCTCAAGCCCAAGGGTCCCAAGTCTCTGGAAGGAGACACTCTGATGGGTATCACCTACACGGTCCTCACCCCCTTCCTCAGCCCCATCATCTTCAGTCTCAGGAACAAGGAGCTGAAGAATGCCATGAAGAAAGCTTTCCTAAGCAAACTCTACCCAGAGAAAATTTAATGATCTATAAGAAAATTCTTATGGTATGATACATCACATTTTATTGTTTGTGAAAATTCTCTATCACTATGTGTTTTCTTCTGATACTTTCATGTTGGTCAAACCTTTGTAGTCATATGTAAGTGTACATGAAATAGTTAACATCTGGGATTTATTTGGGGAATGAAATTAGTATGAGACAATAGACAGAAAATGGTATTTGACCTTTCCATCCTGGTACAATACACATTATTACTACTCTACTTGTGCTGAATATTTTCAGGAGGATTAATACAAGCCTCACAATATTGAACAAACCAGAACTGGCTGATGTATTTATTGTGAGAATATTTACTTCCCTCTCTCTCCCAAACTCCTGTCTTCTAAGATCCCCAACAACGCATATCTACAAAGCAACATGAACTGGAAGACTTCATTACAGGCTTTTGTCTGTTTGTCTGAGGGAGGCACAATCTTTAAGTTTACTAAAGCTGAGATGGGAGTGCTGGCACAGGCTTTGATCCCCGTTACTCCAGGAGGAGAGGCGGGAGATGCTCTGAATTCAAGGCCAGCCTAGTCTACAGAGAGAGAGAGTTCCAGGACATCATGACAGCTAGGTCTACACAGAGAAACCCTATCTCAGAAAAAAAAAGTATAATAAAGACTGCCCTTTTGTATAGCAGTTTAAAAGAAACACCCTAAGTTTCAGCACTGCCAGGATGTAAGCTACAAAGCGCAATAAGCAAGGACTTGGGCAATGACTCAGTGGGCCAAGTGCTTGATTAATAGAAACATAGGACCTAAGTTTGGGTGCTAATTTCCATGTTAACAAAAAAAAAAAAAGCCAGGAGTGGCAGAATGTAGCTATAACCTCAGTGCTGGTGAGGGGGCACTAGAAGGGACAGGATGCTCCTTGGGTCTGGCTAGGTAATCTAGCTCAATTAGTGAAGACTAGTTTCAGCAATAGACCCTTCCAATATGAGTTAAGATGGAGTAGGTATTGACGGACAAATCTAACAATGGCTTTTGACCTCTACATTTGTAAGGGTACCTGCACACACTCACAGACAGACACACAGACACACACAGACACACAGACACACAGACACACACACACACACACACACACACACACCCTTCTTCCTATTGGTTCTGTTCTTCTAAAGTACCCTGACTAGTACAGTTGTACATGACTGTAACCTTATTAATGGGGAGGTAGGGGCAGGTGGATCAGAAGTTTAAGGCAACCCTTAGCTACACTTTGAAGCCAATCTGAGATTCATGAAATCCTACCAAAAATAAAAAGAAGGAAATGAAGAAATAGAAGAAAGAGAAAGACATCATTATATCAAGCAGCCTGCAATCCCAACACTCAGGAGACTGAGACTAGAGAGTTGCCATGAATTTAAGGACAGACTGAGCTACATAGTGAGTTTTAGGCCAGCCTTGGGTACATCATCATACATTTCTAAAATTTTCAAAAAAAGGGAGCCCAGGAGAGCTTGGGATGTAGCTTAGTTGGTAGAGCACTCCCCCCCCTCCCCATGAAAGAACTGAATTTGATCCTAACATGTACTGGGCACTGTGATGCACGGCTGTTTTTCTAGCACTTGGGAGGTGGATTCAAGAGGCTCAGAAGATGAAGGCTCTGTAGTACAGAGATAACAGGAGTCCAGCTTGGGCGAGGTGAGGCAGTATAGTCACCACACCCCATACCACTGTAGGGAAAATGGGTCAGGGAAACAACATTCTGACCCTGACTTGACCTCAAAACCAGGACCAAGGAAAGAAGACCAGAACATCCTGACCCTAACTTGACCCCAATATCAAGTCCAAAGAACAACACCCTGAGCCTGACTTGACATGAAACCCAAGGCAGATTCCAAAGAAAAAATATCCTGCCCTTGACTTGACCCTGAACTCCAAGATTTGGAACCCCCCCTCCACCACTTGACTCAACATTAATGACCAAGCAGTGTTTCCTATCCTTACATACTTTCCCAACCAAGCTCATTGTACATGCTCCAAAAATCCCTATAAAAACCTTCCCTTCCATTGAATCCTCTGCTGTCTCTCTTCCTGACAGAAGCAGTGGCCATTCTCTATTTCTCCCCTATAAATCTCTTGTGTAAGGTTGGTTGCATGGTGTGATTTTGTGGTACTCATTGGCTCTGGACTGCCAAGATGTCCTTGCACTGGATAAATTATCACCACTTACAACTGTCCCCAATTATGGCCAAGTATGGGAGCAAGCAGTGTTATGAAGGACTGTGTCTGGAATCTCATTTCAGTAAGAATTAGGCAGTTAAACAGATTTTCTGTTTTTTTTTTTTTTTTAAGGCACTATTCCTGGTTCTTTCTTTCTTCTATCCTTCCCCCTCTCCCTTTCTTTTTCTTTCTGTCTTTCATTCTTTCTCTTTCATTGTTTTCCTTCCTTCCTGTCTTTCTTTGCTCTATTTAAAATAGAAAGGTTTGGTGAGTGAGCTGTTTGTTCTGCTTCTAGCCTACTCAGTCTCGGCTCCCAGAGAACTACACTGTCTGGGTACTCCATAAAAACCTTCGAAACCAATAAGAATCACTCCATTTTTAGGTGCCATTGGACAGAGTTCCCTGGCTGCTCAGGACATCTTTGTGAACTGTTGGCCTCAGGAGCTAAGGAATGGGGGCTGGCATCAGTTTGAGTGTGGACCATTCTGACAGTAGTAACAGCTGTGATGATTCCCAAAGTTTTCTCATCCCTCCCAGCTTAGGCGTCCTGCCCATTGGAGAGTGTGGACCCAAAGCCTTTAGTGAATCAGAGCATATAGGCTGTATGAGGCATCCAATCAAGCTGAAAGTGAGAATAAGGTGTCACCAGTCTTGAAACTTGTGGGTGCTGTCCTAGGTGTCTGGTTCCTTGCCGCCTGTGTATCAGTTATTCTGATGACACTTTTGTTAAGCCAGAGTGATGATCTTCAGAAGATGATGTATATTAACTATTTTCAAATAATCATGATTTTATAATTGATAGAAGTTCACAAATAGGCATAACTCTCTCATAACTGGAGAAAGAAATGTCACCTTAGCATCTCAATTCTTACTGAAATAACATCGACAGAATGTGAAGGTCATGGGAGTTCTAGACCTGTACATTCTACATAGTAATTGCCATTGGATAGTTTCTGAACCTATAAGTGCATCACTATGGGATTTGCTTTCCTGTGTGTGTCAGTGAATTGTTTTGAATTGGGCTCTGTGAAAATAGATTCCAGAACTCATACTCCAACCTGGAGCATTTATGCAATCTTGAGTCTGAATGTTTTTTCCTATCATATAAGAATATGAGGAACTTAATCTTTGACTGAGACAGAATGGGGGCAGACCCTTTGGTATATGAGTACAGCACTTACGTGCTGATGAATGCCCCTGAATTTGCCCTATCTAACAGTCTGGCTAGCCTTCTCCTCCACCAACGGCTCAGTGAACATTACAGAGGTGGGGACAGAAAGAATGTAATCCTCAAAGATGAGTGCTGTGCAATGTCGTCTTCTGCAATATTGTGGTTGTTATGCACATAAACTCACAGCAGCTGTGGTTACTGACTGCAGTCAAGCCAGTTAGGAATTCCTGCATGGACAGAAGATAAACTAACTAAGGCCCAATCCCTAGCTGAGGCGCCATTGGCAGTTGATGCCCTGAGAGAAAGTAACCACTGTTCTTCATGGGTATGGTCATTTGTAGGTTGGCCATGTCTCAGAAGATGACCCTAAGCCCATTTTACACATGAGAAGCACAAATTGGACTTGATACGTTAAAAATAAAAATACGTGAAGTTGGGAGATGTGATGTGGGGGATTCTGGGGAGAGTTGGCGAGAGGTAGCGATGGATAGTATACTGTGTGTGCGTGTGTTTGTGTATGTAATTTTCCAATAATAAAAATACCACTAAGAATTTGTATAAATGAGTCAATCTTGCTGTGTTTGTGTCCAAGAGGTGATACTTAGATTAATATGGATAGGAAGAAATATTCAATGAAGAAATGACTTTGAAGGCACTGTGGTTTTCAAGTCTTTCCACCCCATCACTGTCACAAAATTTAGACGTGGCATCATGAAGAGCATGGTGAAATCTCTAAAACCCTTCATCATTCACTTTGTACATTCCCTAAGTGCTTTAACATCAGAGGGAAAGTGGTAATTTTATTAGTGACTTATTGTTATGACAAATATCTGAGAGAAGTGACTTAGGATAGGAAAGGTTTACTTTGGTTCCCTGTTAGAAGGATGCAATCCATGATGGTGACAGAAGTATGACAGAGTTCATGTTGGTGTGGCTGAACTCACTACATCCTGACAGCAGTGAAATGAGACAGGCCAGAAGTGGACTTATGGCTATAACCTGAAAAACTGCCCTTCTAGGCTCCTTTCTCAAGCTAAGACCACCTTCTAACTTTTCTAAAATCTCACAAAACAGCGCTACCACCCTGGAGACATGTTCCCAAATAAACCAAGCCTATGGGGTAACATTTTATAACCTATCCAAACAGCTGTGTAACATGACATTTGGAAGGGACATTTGCCCTTGTGAATGCATTATAATGGTTCATTCATTCTAAATTGAGCAGAAGAAAATAAGAGAAATGATTCCAACCTTGTCTACCTGTATGAAACTATGAATTTTGAATCATATGTAAGAAGTATGAATGAGCGAGTACTTACAGGAGCCTGGATGACTCAATACTAGCCACATCAACAAAAGACACCCCACCCCCAGCATGAGTAATGACCTCACAAAAGCTGCATCTTTGGTGATGCACCCTTAGTCAGCCTTTCACTGACATGCTAGATAGCAGAAGATAGGAGACTGACTCGATTCTACAGTGAAGGTCTCATGATACACCTACTCCTACAGTGGAAGGATAACAGCTGTTTCACCACCTACATAGACATAAGAATGCTGTATTATTTGGCCCGCTCCATTTCCATGGCCATAACCACCAAAGCAATCTCTAGTACATGATGGCCAATGCTCTGAGTGTGTGGGGCCATCTAGTGCTCTCTGCTTTGTAATTGCCTATGGTCATGTTAAGCTCAGAGGAAACAGCTATGGTGGTGGTGTGTGTTTGATAGAGTATCCCAGAGTGCTTGGACACTCTGTCACTGTAGAGTGCATTTATTCTCAGCAAGTCATGGAGGAATGCATGTTTGTAATTTCTGTTGTTCACTTAAAAAAAAAGGTAGCCCTCTAGTACAAAGGCTAAATATTATGGTAACATCTGGGCATAGTCACAAATGTTTAGAAGCTGATTTCCAAAATACACTGTATCCATTTATCAAAATATAAGTAGTTTCCTTACTTGACTATTTTTCCCCAGCCATAGGGTTTTGCTTAGTTTACAGTACCCAGTTGCTATCTCCTGTAGGTCAACCTTAATTTCAATTAAAGTGCTAGTTGTACCCATAACAACCATGCCACTATTGCCCTGTGAGAACTTCTTGTCTGGCATATTGATTCCATAACACTCCAGATTCATAACAAATCTACACTAAAAGCTTGTATTAATGCATTTCAGCAGTGTCCATGGAAATCTTCAGGAAAAAGACTCCCAGTTTAGTTTTAGCTTAATTCTTCCCTATCCTGTGACCACAGCAAGTGTGGTCTTCAGCAACAAGCACTTACTGTCTCTATTTCTAGTGTATAACCAATAGTAATGACAATAGCCTGCATATATTGGGGCTGAGGATAACATTAGATAACTCAGTAGCCTACAACTTACAGAGCAGTCCCTCATCCCTGGAACTGGGGTTTTCATCTGCATCCTGTCTTTGGAGTACATCTCCCCAGTATAACTGAGTGTTTCAATTGCATTACAGTGAGTGCCTGGAATCTTTACATCTTCAAGGGCATAGTTGTTTGCCAACCTGATTTTTGGTTTTGTTTGTTTGGGGAGAGATCACAGTATACCCCTCACCTGGTTCTATCTCCAGTTTCTAAACCCACGTGGAGCCTTTTAGATTTCCCTTCTTATGTACATTTTAAGTAAACACAGAAGGAAGACATGGTCTCTCCTGGCTTCATATTCAAAGGATCATATGAAACATCATCAGTTGGCTCACTTACTGTTAGTGTGAAGCAACTCAATGACCTGGAGGAGTGGTTGTGTCTAAGATGTTGCAAATTTTGGGCATTCATAAAGGTGTGCTTTTGTTTGGATGTGAACTTGCCCCCTAAAGTCTCATCTGTTACGTGGTCTCTGGATAGTAAATCCAAACATTGAGGGGCTACTTGATCAGAAAGACTCAATAGGTTAATATAGTAATGGGTTAATGGTTTGAAGATGTGTTTGGGAGGTGGAATAAATTTCAAGTGATAGAATCTAATTGGAGGCAGTAGGATGCTAGAGGCATTTTCTAGTGAGTCTATCTTATCTCAGGCCTCTGTCTACCTGTGATATTCCCCCCCTCTTTCTCTCTCTTCCTCTCTCTCTCTCTCTCTCTCTCTCTCTCTCTCTCTCTCTCTCCCTCTCTCCCCTTCCTACTCTACCTCTCTTTCTTTTTTAACTTTTGATTTTGAGACAGGGTTCTTCTGTGTAAGAGCCCTGGTTATCATGCACCTCTCTTTGTAGATCAATTTAGCCTCAAACACAACACAGAGACCTGCCTGTTTTTACTTTCTGAGTCCTGGGATTAAAAGCATGTGCTACCACCAATTGGCTGAATTAAAATTCTTATATGCAATATATTTTGGTCATATTTTTCCTTCCTGCAAGTCCTCCTGATCCCCTGAATCGCCCTACGCATTCAATTTCATGTTCTTTTTTTTCTATTGCTAAAAAAAAGAAAAACAATGAAACAAGATATATAAGAACAAACCAAATATCCACATGGAATCTACTTTGTGTTGGCCACTATTTCTGGGCATTGCGTTTGCTATGGAGTGTGGTTTATGTACTATGTTGTGAATGTATAACACCAATTTTCCCTTTGTCAACAGGTATCAATTGGCAACAGGTTTTTCCATAGGACTGGGACCCTGTGTCAACCCCCCTCCTGGGGCTGCAAATCTATCTTGACTGAATCTTTGCAGGTCATGTGTGTGATGCCATGGTCTCTGAGTTCATATGAGCTTCAGACCTGTAGTGTCTGTAAGACACTGTTACCTGGCGTCATCTATCACCTTTGGCTCTTACAATCTTTTCCTCCTCTTCATCAAAAATCCTGGATCCTTGAGGGGAGGGATTTGATGAAGACATCCCATTTGCGACAGAGTACTCCAAAGTCTTACTCTCTGCTCATTGTCCAGCTGTAGGTCTATGAATTAATTGCCAACTACTGTAAGCAGAAGCTTAGAAGCTTCCCTGATAATGTTTGATAGCAGAAATGAGGCTCAACTTCCCGCTATTCACAATCTTGTCATCACCAAAAAGCATGACCAAAAAGCGTGTCCAGAATGTCAGCAATGAAAGAATGAATATCCTTGGTCATTACAAATTTTACTACAAAATATTCAAAGAAAAGATGTATTATCTGCAGAATGAAAGAAAAAAGCCACAACTCTTCCATTTCCACACGTGAAATGGTCCAAAGAGGCAATTCCAAGGTAGAACGAACCTGGAGATTTCCAATAGCTGCAGGGACGGATTGAACTGTGTCTGCTTAAGCATCGTATTTTTTACTTCTATTTATGTGTATGTCTCCTAACATGTGCATGTATGTCCCCACTGGGACCAGAAAGAGGGCATCTGGTACCCTGAACTGGAGTTACAGGCATTTGTAAGCTGCTTGATATAGGAGCTGGATACTGAATTCAGGTTCTTTGCAAGGTCAATGTCCACTCTTAACCAGAGAGTTGTCTCATTGGCCTAATGAAAATAATTTGATCTAGGTAGAAATGTTAGTTGAAATTAGAAAGATGTCAACTCCCCTTGACTTATATACTGAGATCTATTATATAAAGCATATAACATTTCAAAAATGAAATTGTTATCCAGAGTAATGTCATTTTTAAGGTTTGCATTGGTTCACATGTCACGTATATGGAACGCTGTGAATGTGGCCAGCAAGATGAACTCCACAAGTGTGTTATCCATGCCCCCCACCAATAACAGCTAAATACATCCACTAATTTTAAAAAGGTATTTTAAAAGATTCCCACAAAATGTTTTTGTGACTGAATTTTTCTTAGCCCTCAACCTTATTTTTTGGCCTTTTAATTGCTCAAGAAAAAGAAACAAGTATGTTCTTTGAATTAAAATGATGTAATTTGAAAATCCCTCTTGCCTGGACCAGAGATTAAGATGAGGAAGGAGGAAAGTGGAGAAGTGTACTGGAGGCCTCTCATGCCTGCGGGCAGCTTCATGTTTTTTCTCCTATTAACTCTAACAGTTAGCATGTCACATCTGCAGATTGTCGAGAATTAAGTCTCTTCTCAAGCCACAGAGAAGCTCAGGTAATTGACTCACCCCTGGAAAGCAGGGAGGGGAAGTGGGGACACAGATTCCCTGAGGTGGCCTCATCCCCAGCAGTGCTCTAGGGGCCCTGGGCTCCCTGTAGCAGAAGCAGAGGCAGCTGGACGACAGCCAGCCAGAACAGGCAGTGGACAGGTAGCACAGCAAGGATAAATAATAGTGACCAGTCTTTTCCAAGCCTCCGGCCAAGCTGGCCCTAGTCGGACTATTACAGTGTCCACATGGACAGACATTTTCAATCAGGGATTTCTAATAGAGGGATCAGCTGCAGAGCCGTGACTCTCAGGTTAGTGGCCTTTCCTTTTCATCCACCTCACCAGGAAAGACCTGCAAAGCCAGCTTCAGCCAGGGACTCAGAGAAGTCACGTTCTTCTGCAACTGTTCAAGAAATTCAAGTATATGGGGCAGGGGTCATCAAGACCGTGTGATGATTGCACAGTAGATTGTATCTTCTTGGGATCTCTTACTTCATGAGGTAGGTCATTTGGACAGGTGGGAAAGCTGACTTGCAGAAAGATCAGGGCAGACTCTCTTACCCAGGTTATCTTTCTGTGTTAACATGTGTTGGTCTGTGCAGCCAGAGTCCAGCAGCAGGCTGGGGGCAGGCATGTGGAAGACAGAATACACTGAGGACTGAGAGGCCAATTCCAAGGCATGTAAGGAATAAGGATTTCATGTTGAAACTGGAAGTAATAGATGCAAAGAAGGGCAAGGGCGCTGAGAGATGTCAGTGAAGAGGAAACAAGAGGAGCAAAATGGGATCTTAGAGAGAAGCTGGATAAGTCATTGGTTCCCAAACATGGTCTGTTCTTCAGGAAATATTTGACAATTTGTGAAAATCAATGTGTCAGAATTCAGGACTCAGATCTCTCCATAAAGATATGTTCTAGGCTTAACATCTCCTCCTTATTTCTATGAGTTCATTCTTGTTATTTTATTCCACATCATCAGAATCATGTAAAATTTGCCTGTTTGTGCCTTGTGTGAGTGGTGGCCAGAAGCTTGTTCTTTGAGGAGAGTGAATGCAGAATTACTGATCACAGGCAGCAATTCATTAGGGTGGGGAACCATAGTCAGTAAACATCTATCACATGTGGCAACATTAAAATTGCGTCTGGCACAACACAGAAACTGCTGAGCATTGAGGTGAATTTATTTGGCTAACAATTTGACTTAATCATGACACATCTATTATTATATATTTTTTCACTAAAATAGTCATTGTTTTGCATAAATGTACATATCCATGATTAGCCAATCAAATATATTATCAATTTAAAATTAAATGATACTTTCCTAAATGTCCCTAATGCTGAATTTTTGAAACACTAAAGATTTTTATGGGTAGGATTTATCCATGCCAGGCTTTGTCTGCAGGTATCTGGATATCAAAGTGGCACCAACCATGGGTACCTGTGAGACTTAGTGTGTTCTGTCCTTCCCCTATGCCTGCCTTTTGGCCTTTCCCTGTGTGTGTGTGTTTGTTTGTGTTTGTTTGTGTTTTTTTTTTTTTTTTTTTTATTTTTTTTTTTTTTTTTTGTTTTTTATTTTTTTTTTTTGTCATTTGTTCTTTTTTATTTTTTTCTTCTTTTTTTCTTCTTTTTTCTTTCTTTTTTTTTTTTTCTTTTTCTCTTTTTTTTTTCCTCTTTTTTTTTTTTTTGCCATTTTTTTTTTTTTTTTTTTCTTTTTTTTTTTTTTTTTTTTTTAATAACCATTCAAGTTCCTGTCATGCCAATGGGTGGCATATGCAATCTCAGTCTCCTCTTCCTGAGGGTGATCAGCTCTAATTGCAGAGTTCTCCCTTTCTGTGGATTGCTTGGGTCATTGGTAATCTAAGGATAGAAGTGGGCACGGTTATTGACAGAGGAAAGACACCTCTGAGTGAGAGCAGCTTCTGGTTTTCTTTTTAACAGTCATGAATAAGTGATGAGTAGAATAACAGGAGGTCCAGAAGACAAGCTCTGTGAGCACTAGGTCCTAAGTTCAAATCTTGGCCCCTCTGTTCCACATTTGTCCTTCCCTGGGAGAGAGATGAGTTCTCTGGGGAATATCCCTTCTCCTATAGATAACTGGGAGCACAGCAGTTCCTTCCCACAGCCAGGGAAAGATTCAAGAACCATAGGAGGGTGCTGAGCCTAGTGACAGACTGCACAAGACAGACACAGAAGACAGATGTGCTTATGGGAATCCATTGTGTTTAATACATTATAGTTACAGTAATCATTACAGTAACAACACTCATTGATAGAAAAACTCACAGCCCGGTTCCATGAGCAGACGTGAGCCCAGCATGATGCAGACTGTTGGATCCATGACCAAGTAGTAAGCTGGGTTTATTATAGTCGCTTAGGAAAGAGTGACTCGATCTGTTTTGGGAAGAAAATGTACACAAAAACTCTGAGGAGGACATGATATTGAATCTGTGTTTTAAACAAAAACATATATTTGCCAAATGGACAAGCAGAACTTAGGCAACAAACTCATGCAGACTGCAGAGAAAGGGTACCAATAAGGCATCTGTATTCTTTTAGGCCAGCGATTTTTAACAAGGAGAAATGTTTCTCTACGGAGTCATTCATGCTTTCTGAAATGTTTTCCTTGTCACATTTGGTCAGCAGCTCCTGCTGTCTACACAGTAGAGACCAGGGATGTTGTTAAACACCACAAAAGGCTCAGGAGAATTGCAGAATGAATTATTAGGTTCCAATTTCAATAGGTTTGTGTTAAGAAACCCTGCTCTGTGCACAGAGGAACTGTATGAGTGCTGAGTCCATGTGTCCTGGTGGCATCCATTCAGTTTTATCCTACAGGATGTTATTTCCCAAAACCATTCACCTCCATGATCTCGGAATTTTGGGGTTGTATAGGGCTGTTAGACCCACCATTTCTGAACTGATTGGAAGGTGCTAACCATAAAAAGCAGGAAATGATTAAATGACATCTAGAATAGAAGCTGGTAACCTGAAAGTTGGTGGTAATTGAGGAATACAGCCACCACGCACTAAAATGAATAGTTTTTCTTTGATTTCTCATGATAAACCTTTAAACAATCAGAGACCTTAGCTGATTGAAGAGGGCATTCACTAGTGCCTGGAGAGTCAGCTCAGAAGTCAACTGTTTGTTATACTTCCAGAGCACCCTCGTTTGGTTTCCAAACCCCATATGAGGGGCTAAGAAGCTCTAGGGGATCTAACATTCTCGGTCTTCTCAGGCACCTGGATGCATTTTACACACACATGTGCACACACAAACACCTGTGCTCAAACAAACGTGCACACACACAGTAAATAGCAACAACAACAACAATTATGATAGAGAAATGTAGTCACTTGTACAAAAGTTGTCAAACACAGAAGGATATATATCTCAGGATTCCATTTACATCAAGTATGTACAACAGGCAAAACCAAGGGACCAGAAAACAGAATAATGATCTGATCTTTCATACTTTGCATTTTCAATTACCAAATATATACAGTTAAGTGATTCATATTGAAATGTGGAGACCTCATTAAAGTCAGATGATTTACTGGGCAAATACAGTATTTTCCCCTCTCGTGTAGACTTAAATATGCTACATTGCACCTTCTGGGTTGGCACCTTTCAAGAAAAAATTTAAAAAACACTTATTTATCTTTTTTCTTGTTTTGGAATTTCAAACCAGGGTTTCTTTGTGTAGCTTTAGACCCTTTCCTAGAACTCAATATATCAACTAGACTAGCCTCAAACTCACAGAGATCCGCCTGCCAGTGCCACCTGAGTGCTTAGATTAAAGGCCTGTGCCACCACGGATGAATCTAAAACTTACTATTTCTTACAACAACTTTTGGGATATTTAGAGAAACACAGAGAAAAAGAGTGTGAATAAGTTTACTGAAATTCACCGTAGGCACAGTAGGGATTGAAACTGGTTCTGCTACTGTACATTGTTACACATTTGAGCTGACTACCTCAGAGCTTGCAATCCAAGAGGAATCAGTAGACTGATGTACATTAAGTTGGACTTGAACCTTGCCAGGGCTTTTAGTCATGAGTTGGCATCTACTGGGGCCCCTGAAACTGGGAAATAACCAGGAATTCTCACAGGACAGCAATGGTTGGAAGCTCCAGTAAAGGAACAATTTCACAGGGAAAAGCAAAGGAACACCTGGGATACACAATCTAAGAGGTCAGTCCAGCTGTGGGATTTATCTAGGGTCTGCCACTATAAGACCTGCACTTTGAAAATTCTCCCAACATTTCTATGTCCCAATATTCTCAGTAAGTATACTAAAGACATTCAAAATAGAGGAGAAAATAATATCACCACTATTAATATGATGACTGAATTAATTTTTAGCCTATAACAGAAGGAGCAAGATTAATACATGTGTAATTTTCTCACAGGATCAACCTCTTTGGTGTGGAAACGAATAACTTTTCTCCATCTAGTAGATGACCTCTGTCTACGTCACCTCAGGCATGGCCTCCATGCAAGGAGTCAATCACTCAGGAGTGTCAGAGTTCATCCTCATTGGCTTCTCTGCCTTCCCTCACCTTCAGCTGATGTTCTTCCTGCTCTTCCTCTTCATGTACCTCTTCACACTGCTGGGCAACCTGCTCATCATGGCCACCATCTGGAGTGATCACAGCCTCCACACGCCCATGTACCTCTTCCTGTGTGCGCTCTCCATCTCTGAGATTTTCTACACCTTTGCCATCATCCCACGCATGCTGGCCGACCTGCTCTCCACGCTTCACTCCATCGCCTTCCTGGCCTGTGCCAGCCAGATGTTCTTCTCTTTCACATTCGGCTTCACCCACTCTTTCCTCCTCACAGTCATGGGTTATGACCGCTATGTGGCAATCTGTCACCCACTGCGCTACAATGTGCTCATGAGCCCTGGTGGCTGTGCCTGTTTGGTGGCTGGGTCCTGGGTTGGGGGTTCATTTGTGGGAACGGTGGTGACAACAGCTATTTTCAGTCTCACTTTCTGTGGACCCAATGAGATCCACCATTTTGTTTGTCATGTTCTTCCTCTATTGAATTTGGCATGTGGATAGAATGTACTTGTTGTAGCCAGAGGTGTAGGTATGTTGTGCATCACATTCCTCCTGGGTTGCTTTCTCCTCATCCTCCTCTCCTATGCCTTCATTGTGACAGCCATCTTGAAGATACCATCAGCTGAGGGTCGACAAAAGGCCTTCTCCACCTGTGCTTCCCACCTCACGGTGGTTATTGTGCACTATGGCTTTGCCTCTGTCATCTACCTCAAGCCCAAGGGTCCCAAGTCTCTGGAAGGAGACACTCTGATGGGTATCACCTACACGGTCCTCACCCCCTTCCTCAGCCCCATCATCTTCAGTCTCAGGAACAAGGAGCTGAAGAATGCCATGAAGAAAGCTTTCCTAAGCAAACTCTACCCAGAGAAAATTTAATGATCTATAAGAAAATTCTTATGGTATGATACATCACATTTTATTGTTTGTGAAAATTCTCTATCACTATGTGTTTTATTCTGATACTTTCATGTTGGTCAAACCCTTTGTAGTCATATGTAAGTATACATGAAAGGGTTAACATCTGGGATTTATTTGGGGAATGAAATTAGTATGAGACAATAGACAGAAAATGGTATTTGACCTTTCCATCCTGGTACAATACACATTATTACTACTCTACTTGTGCTGAATATTTTCAGGAGGATTAATACAAGCCTCACAATATTGAACAAACCAGAACTGGCTGATGTATTTATTGTGAGAATATTTACTTCCCTCTCTCTCCCAAACTCCTGTCTTCTAAGATCCCCAACAACGCATATCTACAAAGCAACATGAACTGGAAGACTTCATTACAGGCTTTTGTCTGTTTGTCTGAGGGAGGCACAATCTTTAAGTTTACTAAAGCTGAGATGGGAGTGCTGGCACAGGCTTTGATCCCCGTTACTCCAGGAGGAGAGGCGGGAGATGCTCTGAATTCAAGGCCAGCCTAGTCTACAGAGAGAGAGAGTTCCAGGACATCATGACAGCTAGGTCTACACAGAGAAACCCTATCTCAGAAAAAAAAAGTATAATAAAGACTGCCCTTTTGTATAGCAGTTTAAAAGAAACACCCTAAGTTTCAGCACTGCCAGGATGTAAGCTACAAAGCGCAATAAGCAAGGACTTGGGCAATGACTCAGTGGGCCAAGTGCTTGATTAATAGAAATATAGGACCTAAGTTTGGATGCTAATGTCCATGTTAACAAAAAGTCCAGGAGTGGCAGAGTGCAGCTATAACCTCAGTGCTGGTGAGGGGGCATGAGAAGGGACAGGATGCTCCTTGGGTCTGGCTAGGTAATCTAGCTCAATTAGTGAAGACTAGTTTCAGCAATAGACCCTTCCAATATGAGTTAAGATGGAGTAAGTATTGACGGAGGCATCTAACATTGTCTTTTGACTTATACATTTGTAAGTGTACCTGCACACACACATACACACAGACACACACAACACATGCACGTACACACAGATGTGCATAAATACATAAACATACATACAGTTAAAGAGTAATAATGGGACTGGGGAGATAGCTCCGTTGGTCAATGCTTTCTGTACAAGCATGAGGACCAACCTGAATTTGATCACTGACATCACATTTAAATCTGAGAATAGCAGTGTGCACTTGTAATCTTATCACTGGTTTGGAAGAGACAAAAGTATGGAGGACTTGAGCTTACTGACCAGCTAGTTTATGTAAAGGAGGGGGCTGCAGGTTTGGTAAGAGACTCTTGAGAGAGAAATACAAAGAGCAGGAGAGGGACAGAGAGAAAGAGAAAGATTCATGCAGGAGGATTCATGAAAGACAGATTCATGCAGGAGACAGTAGAGGCAGAGACAAAAAAGATCAATAGCAAGAATTTATGGGTCAAGTTTATGAGGCTTAGATTATTATCATTGGTTTAAATGTCAACTTAACACAAATTTGAATCCCTGTGTAAGGATCCACAACTAAAGAACTGGCCTGATTACTTAACTGACATATATACAAAAATACTTACATGCACACACACGCACACACGCGCACACACACACACACAGACACAGCTCTTCCCATTGGTTCTGTTCTTCTAAAGTACCCTGACTAGTATAGTTGTACATGACTATAACCTTATTAATGGGGAGTTAGGGGCAGGTGGTTCAGAAGTTCAAGGCAACCCTTGGCTACACTTTGAAGCCAATCTGAGATTCATGAAATCCTACCAAAAATAAAAAGAAGGAAATAAAGAAATAGAAGAAAGAGAAAGACATCATTATATCAAGCGGCCTGCAATCCCAACACTCACAAAACTGAGACTAGAAAATAGCTATGAATTTAAGGACAGACTGGACTACATAGTGAGTTTTAGGCCAGCCTTGGGTACATCATCATTCATCTCTCAAATGTTCAAAAAGGGAACCCAGGAGAGTTTGGGATGTAGCTTAGTTGGTAGAGTGCTTGCCCAGCATCCAAGAACTGAATTTGATCCTAACATGTACTGGGCACTGTGATGCACGGCTGTTTTTCTAGCACTTGGGAGGTGGATTCAAGAGGCTCAGAAGATGAAGGCTCTGTAGTACAGAGATAACAGGAGTCCAGCTTGGGCGAGGTGAGGCAGTATAGTCACCACACCCCATACCACTGTAGGGAAAATGGGTCAGGGAAACAACATTCTGACCCTGACTTGACCTCAAAACCAGGACCAAGGAAAGAAGACCAGAACATCCTGACCCTAACTTGACCCCAATACCAGGTCCAAAGAACAACACTCTGAGCCTGACTTGACATGAAACCCAAGGCAGATTCCAAAAGAAAAAAATATCCTGCCCTTGACTTGCCCCTGAACTCCAAGACTTGGAACCGCCTCCACCACTTGACTCAACATTAATGACCAAGCAGTGTTTCCTATCCTTACATACTTTCCCAACCAAGCTCATTGTACATGCTCCAAAAATCCCTATAAAAACCTTCCCTTCCATTGAATCCTCTGCTGTCTCTCTTC